>NC_140931.1:109861640-110344140 GCF_014529385.1 Adiantum capillus-veneris | reverse complement strand
TGGATAGTATTCAGAACATCAGAAATATACACCAACCTCAAGCTCAGACCGAGCCTTGAGGGTCAAAAGATTACAAGTTTTCTGCTTGATAGAGAGACCACAACTACTCCTAGGCTTCACTTAATACAAGTTGTCATCATGACATGTATGGTTCTAGACCAGTCCTCTGAGGCTTGTTTGCCTCCGATCATGTGGATCGTCACTCTGCTCTCTTGTATGATTTCACAAAATCTTGCCACAGCCAGATCTATCTCAAACACGCGGCGGTTCCTTGCTTGCCAAATATGGTGAAAGAAGTAGTATCTGATTATTTGAGTGCAAACAAGAAGAGCAAGACTTCCCATCCTGTTACTACCAAAGAGCATATCAGTCTTGAAGAACTTAATTTGCCATGTCCTTTTAATCCACTTGCATATTTTTCTAGCCATGCCACTGATAGCCTGGTATCCCATGAAAAGGTGGGCTAGGTCTTCACTAGCTATTCTGCACCCCGAGCATCGATCGGACCCGATTCCTCTTTGTTGTATCTTTACGCCCGTCTCGACAGAGCACCCCACAACACTTTCCACAGAAATACCTTCATATACTGAGGCCACCTTGGCTTCCAGATGTTCTCCATGACTCCCTCCCACCGCTTTTCCATCCAATGCCTCTTCCATAATTTGTTGAGGGGGCTACACTAGTTAGCCTCGTGCATTAATGCATGGTAAATGCCTTTAGAACATGGTGTCCAAAAGAGACTACTCCCGCGCCATCTCCAAGCGTCCCATTCAAAATTGGGTTCACAAATTGGCATCATCACCTTATCAATCTCTTTTAACACCGCGTATACTAGTAAGATCTCAAAGCCATTCAATTGAAATTGGATTGCTATAGAATCAGCAGTTTTCCAGCACTTACTGTTACCATCTCAGAATTGCTCTAGTCGAACGAGCCCCTTATTATTCACATCCTGGCCATTTCTATCCAATAGGGGCTTTGAGACGGCCCCAATATTTTAGAGAGCCAAGGGGACGAGTGAAAAATGGAGTTCTTAAAGTATCTGGTTTCTTCCCCCCATTCCAAAACCTCAGCTGCTCTTTTGCACTTCCTCATGAGTTCCCCTGAGAGTCCATCAGATCTAAGATAAGACCACTTCAAGGCGAGAAGTTTGTCGTGCATCACAACGCCCTTCCACTTTCCCCCTTTCGACCTCAGTTTTACTGCATCAAGCATTTCCTTGGTCATGATAGCCCAAGCTTCGTTCTGTTTAGCCAATGAGACCATAAATTTGGCACACATGGCCTCAGCATGGGATACAGGGTTAAGAATGCCGAGCCCTCCTTGATCTACCGGGCGAGCAACCACCTCCCATCTAGCCCACTGCCATGGCCGGGAGGTTTTCGTGCTGTTTCCAAAGAAACCTTTTAGTTGGTTTTAAGAATTCTTTCCGGTGACACTTGGCCATCTTGAGCACAGGGTTGAGGAAAGCAATATACGGGATCATATAAGAGTTAATCACTCTAATCTGGCTTTGGAAGGGGAGGAGAACAAACTCCCATCTTCTCATTTTTGAGCTTATTTTTTCAAGGACCCATTGAAATCTTTGCCTGTGGGTTACGTCCACCCCTACGAGGGCTCCCAGGTGTCTGAAAATACTCCCTTTTGAGATAATCTCTCCTATCCAAACTGAAGGGTCAAAAGAGTCGTTCTCCGACAGGGAGATAAGCCTTGACTTCTAACACAACTTAAACAAGACAAGAACTACTTACCCTCTCAAGGAAAAAACAATCCACGTTAAGCAATGGAGGCAACCTAGTTTTCACTTCATTAAAGATTATCCATCTTCAATGTGTGTGTTTTTTTTTGCAATCGTCCACACATACTTACTGGTAACTTCCATATTTTATTATGGCGAATCTTGTCGGATTCCCAAATCGAGCATCATGGTGCAACATGATTCGAACTCTGGTAGACTAGGCAAAAGTATAGAAATGCATGCGCTAGCCATCAGATCAAGCTGCCATTGTTGATGAAGCGCTAAACATTTTAGTATAAAAAATAAACAATCCCGAGTCCCCCCAACCCTCGTCCAGTCTGCTCTCGGGTCGCAGTTCCTCACTCTGCTCACGCGTCCCCTCCTTCACGCGCCCACTCGTAACTGCTATCCCTCACTAGCAGCAGGTGCGATGTTGAGCATGAGATTGCTTCACTTTCCTTTCAAAATCAAAGGGCATCAGTTGTGATTCCCCTTTAAGGCGATTTTTTGAAGATTGTAGGAACATACTTGAGTGAGTGGTAATAGAATTAAATAAAAACAATACACCCTCCATGCTCACAGCGAGCCATGGATTCCAAAAAATTATATCATACCATTTCCACCAAACCAAACATCCGAGGACAATGTTCCGGGGGCTTTTACTGGGAGCCCCCAATTCTCGATACATCGAGTATGTTGCCTCAATTTTGTAAGCAGGTCAATTTAGCGAGAATCTAGCAAGATCTTGCCAATGCTTTGAGGAGAAAATGCCTGCAAATGACAGGTGTTGGGGAGAGAGAGAGAGAGAGAGAGAGAGAGAGAGAGAGAGAGACGCGTCTATCGATTGTTCTTCTTCGCACGGGACCTGTTTGCATGCAACGAGCAAGTGAGACCGAGCAAGTACGAAGCCAGGCAGGAAGGGGCGAGTAGCGAGGTATGTCCTGGGCCAAAACACGTGTTGAGAGAGAGAGGTATACGCAGGAGCAGGAGCGCAGGAGACAGAGTTTCTCATTTGTTTTCTCCGAGACTGCGAGCTGGGGGAAATAGACAGCAGCAGGACTATGCTGAGAAAGCACATTAGCATTGCGAGGTAGAGGACCTGTGTCCCAGGGCGGTACAGAGCAGGCCCTTTGCCTCCGTCGGTGGGTGTGACTTGCTGGTTTAACGTTGTGGGTGTGACTTGTTGTTGCGTGGTTTAAAAGAGGAGTGGCCGTCATTAGTGATGGGAGGTGCTTTGGGAGACTGATGGCGGCTTTGAGGGCGAGCCCTAAGACACGGGGAGAGGGGTTCCACAGGACTCCAATGGTGAACCCATACAGGTGAGGATCACAGCAAGGCTATTCAACAGATAATGAGGCGTATATCCCCTCTCTCTCGCTCTTTGCTATAACAAGGCAGGGTTCGAGATTCTCAGGAGCAACAGTTGCTCGGGCTCTTGTGTGACTCCGCAGTGCAGGATGAGTCCACAGTGTGACTCCGCAGTGCAAGAAGCGAGAACGTATGGAGGAGCGGGTATCCGCGGGGACTAGGCGAGCAAGGGTGCAGACCTTGGGTGGGAACGCGAGCAAGGGTGCAGACTTTGCTTTTGGAATTGTTTGCAAAGGAATCTTCTGCGGTAATTAATTAATGAACAGGCAAACGACCCAATATATGTGCCAGTAATTAGAAGGTGGGGCATAAAACAACCTCACACAGGCCTTTATAGGGGCCCTTACCCAAGAAAAAAGGAATCATGGTTGACAAGGGAGCCACCCTAGACAAAGAAACAACAGACCTTTGGGTGCCACAAAGGAGCTCCCACCTACCACAGGCAAGCTCCGTAGATAGGGAGGGGCCTGAGGTCCCCATCACCGGCTAGTGTGGGCCATGAAACCAAACACAGTAGCAAAAGAAACCAACCAAAATACAGATCAATGGATAGGCTATCCGAACAAGCCAAGCACCCACATACCTCGAGGCAGAGAGGCCAGAGTTCTCCATCGGACGAGCAGGCCCTGCCAACCGCCACACTCATCCCCACTCCCCACGTAGCAGAGTGTTCGTAAAGTACCAAGCCGCCATTGATTTCCCATAGAGGGGCGGCCCTCATTGCAAGTAAAATCACCATGCGCGAACAAGGTCTTCAGACTTCCACGTTAAGCCACTTCATCGGGAGCTCTTGGTTGTAGGCTTGTGCAAAGGCTTGCATATTAAAAAAAGCACTTTATTGGTCCCCTCTCTTGGGCAAGGAGTTTTGCTAGCTGTCAACCTCGTGCATGCTCCCAAGTCTGACATCTACCCTAGCTCTATCTAGCCACATGCATCCTCCTTTTCCTTTCCCTTTTAACCCAAGCCAAAGAACCTTCAATGATTTGCCTTAAAAAACCCATGACCAAAACGATAACACCTATACTTGGTTCAACCAAACGAAGTAAGGAAAAAAAATCGATGTGGATGAATATCCTCCATATGGAGATGCACATGCAGCAAAAAGTACGAGAGTTGTATGCAACAACAGATGATGGCAATGGCTCTTCATGTTTGCTGGCACTATGACTTGCATGCCACCAATTGACCTAAACGGCGCGCCTATTGAGTCGTGACTCGGCCAATTTCAGGATCGTGTCTGTAGAATGGCTTGATAGCCTTGAGACTAGTCAAATAGTTGGCCAAGGTCACAACATGCACTACAAGAGATTGCTCAAATTTTGATGTTAGATTATCGACGCCAATGTGGAGCATCGGTATACGTGTAGGTAAATCTGGAGGGAGATCAAGTTTTACAAAAAAATTGATTTTCAAATTTCCGGTGCGTACATTGTTACGCATACCGGTGTGTATATCGATAGCTATACCGATGCGTATATCGCCACATGTATCAGCGTACATACCGGCACCTGTACCGACGAAGTCTCCAAAAATTGAACGTGGGTTCTTCATGTCCTTTCTTCTCTTCCTCTCTTGCTCTCCTCCTCCTCACTTGCTGCGAAACTGCTACCTCACGACTTGTCGGAGTTGAGATTTTCACTCCTAGATTGCTTCCCATTAACAAGGTAAGCTTCTTTTCAAGTTTCTTTGCTGATTTGTGCACCTTTTTGTATGTGTGTGTAACATTGTGTGTGTGTGTGTGTGTGTGTGTGTGTGTTTGCAGGTTTGAATATATTTTTTCAATTGTTTCTTGCTGAAATAGGTTGCATTTGAGTGCTCTAACATTCTTTTTTGTTACATACACACACACATTCACATAAACATGCATGCAAGTAAAAATGCACACTAAACAATATAAACACACTATATACGATGCATACACACATTTTTCACTTCAAAAATAAATAAAATGTTATTTTATAAGTAATATTAATTAAAAATCATAATTAACTAAGAAAGAAAACGATATTTTATCATTATTAAAAGAAAGAATGAATTTTGATTTATGTTATTTTATGATTAGTTTTGTTGTTTTTGTGTAAATAAATTTAGAAAAAAAAATATTGTTATTTTTGTAGTTGTGACTTATTGTAGGCTATTCGCTTAATTAGGTTTAGTCTTTTAACACTAACAGTTTAAGTAATAAGTGGTTTCATTGCTTAGGACTGGTTCGTATTTAGATCGGTGAAGGTTAGTCGTTGCTTAATTAGAGCGCCTAACTGCTTATGTATAGAATCGTTTGATGGAACCCGCTTAGTCGTACATGCGACTTGGTTAGTTTCGTTATTTAGTCACTTTGCAACTTAGGCTAGTCGTGTAGGTTTAGTCGGTATTCAAACCGTTTATTAGGGCTTGTTGCTTACAGGTGACCGCTTATGTATTTAATCGCTTACCGCTCATGAAGGACTACTCCGTATTTAGGCCGTTGAAGGCCATACACTCAAGGCTACCCACTTAGTGTTAGCCGCTCAATGTTAGCCACAAAAGAACTACGATAAACAAGGTAAAATAATGCAATTGGACTTCAATAGTGCACATAGACTTCGAAAACGCACACAGATTTCAAAAACAGACTTATATCAAACCCTAATATATAGGCATTGACCAATAAAGACGAGATTATTACCCGGTGGTCTTGATCTCCGTGCACCTCTAGATCGAGGTGTGCAGAGATCGAGCATGGCTAGAGAATATGAGGTTGTTAGAGCTAGCAGCAAATGGTAGAAAAACCGCAAACAGACTTCAGAAGTGACTTGTGTACTTTAAAAATACAAACGGACTTCAACAAATGAAGTAAAATAACATAATCGGACTTCAATAGCGCACATAGACTTCAAAAACGCAAACAGATTTCAAAAAAGACGTATGTCAAACCCTAATATATAGGCATTGACCAATAAAGACGAGATTATCACTCGGTGGTCCTGATCTTCGTGCACCTCTAGACTGAGGTGTGCGACGATCAGGCATGGCTAGAGAATTTGAGGTTGTTAGAGCTAGCGGCAAATAGTAAGAAAACCACAAACGGACTATAGAAACACAACAGTCTTCAAAATTGACTCGTGTACTTCAAAAATGCAAACAGACTTCGACAAACAAAGTAAAATAACGCAATCAAACTTCAATAGCGCACATAAACTTCAAAAACCCTAATATATAGTCATTGACCAATAAAGACGAGATTATTACCATGTGGTTCTAATCTCCGTGCACCTCTAGACCGAGGTGTGTGGGGATCGAGCATGGCTAGAGAATGTGAGGTTGTCATGTATTGTCATGTAGCTAGTGGTGTATACTTATAACAAGAGTGATTTATTTATTTGTTGCATCATTGGTAGATAAAGTATGGATGATAGGATGGTGTGTCCTTGTGCACATTGCAAGCATCATATCTTTCAAAAATAAAAAATCTGCAATCAGCACTTACACAATAACGGTATCTTTCTCGTAGAACAACTACAAGACTTGCGTTATCGATCTCATGGTTTGGAGGTAGTAGATCAACCTGTGCAAGTAGATATTGCTCCAACTTCATCCCAGAGAAAACGATTTTCAAACGAACAGCCATCGACTGAGTCCACCCCACCAATACCCGATTCCACATTTCAAGAAGTAGAGATGGAGCAGATGTTAGACGCGTTCTTTGACATCGATCCCATCATTGAAAATCTAGAAGGAGACAACAATCAAGGAAACACTGCGAACCAACCTCAGTCATCCCGTCCATGTTTACAGCATGCTAGCAACGATAAAGAGGGTGAGATGATGCAAACTTTTGCACATATGCCGCTTTACAATGGTGCAAAAATCTCAGTTCTCCATACCGCTTTGGCAATGCTTAATTTGCAGTTTGACGCCTCCATCATAGAGCTTTTCAGGTAAATACATTGTATCATAAGCATGCCAAAGAGCAAATTACAGTTCAATAGTAGGGTCGTTGTAACATGGACATGGACATCTATCTAGCCAATCTTGTGGATAGGGATAGATGTGGTTGATATGTCCAACCAATAAGACGACAAAATATACATGTGCATGAAATTCTCATGTGGACCATGCATGATTGGCCAGGCTTCTGTGAGTGTTCAAGTAAGTATCTTTGAAACCCTCATATACATGCTATTCTTGGCTATGCCAATGCTTTCATATTTTAATTTTATGATTTTTCAAGCTTGAGTTACTCAAGCAATCATGCATGTCCAAAATGTTGTCCTCAACTTGGCTTCCGTCGTTCTGATCATTTGAGCAAGATAATTTACAAAGAGCATGGTAGATTTTTTCTGAAGGACATGAGCTACGAGGACCAAACATATGCAAACATGACATACATCCACTGAAAGCGAGCGATTGGAAAAACATGTGGCTGGAGAGGGGAGATTTCATGCCACCCGGAATGAAAAGACTTTCTACTTTCCATGAAATCCCGTATTGGAGAGACCTACTGATTAATCATGATTTGCTCGATCCAATGCACATCTTCAAGCATGTGGGGGAGATCATATGGAAAACCATCACTGAAAAAAGGGAGAGAAAGGCCCAAAGAGATGCCCTGCAGGCTGTGGGTCAAATGCTAGAGATGTGTCCTCGACTTAAACCCAATGTAAAAATTTGCTATACCAAAAGGTCCATGGGTTTTGAGTCGTGCAGAAGAGCAATAAATGAAGAAAACTATATCTTCATTGAAGACTCCCACTGGGCGCATGCGATGTTGAAAATGACTGTTACAAGAGATGAAAATCACCGGCCTATAGGTGCAAACCTGCTTCTACAACTTGGCAAGATGCACTTCTCAGCATCCGATCTGGGTTTTTTGGATGGCCAAATGGTTGTTCCCTTGGAATAGCACCTCATAACAAGATGGCAAGATCCTCATGTCCTATACCTATAGCATAGGCTTCAACCTACGAGTCGGAGCAATAATCAGTAAATATAGACAAGCAATCACCAAGGCTCGGTTTGTTGCAACACTTGGAACTTTTACAAATCCTCGAAACTGCTTTGCCACTTTTTTGAGCCATGAATTCAACAACCAAGCAATTTTGCAACGTTTTCGAAGAGATTGGTTTGTCGCACCGCGTCTTGCACAACATCACGTTTTAATTTGGCAAGGCAAAGCATCACCACAGCCTGTTGTCGACATCATATTTGATTTGGCGAGTTATCTCAATTTCACGCTTGAATTTGGCAAGGCCAATCAATCTCCTTTTTTGCGTTGGATGTCGCAATTTTGGCCAAAGACTCACACGAGGAATTTATACTAGGTATTAATTTTTATTGTCTACGCATTGCACCATGGGCTTTGACATAGACATGCATCATGAGTTTGACTTTGAACATCTTGAACCTGTTTGCAGTTGTTGTTGTGTGTCATAATAATCAATATCTAATTCTCCTAAATGATTTTCTCATGTTAAAATGATCATTTAATATGGAGAAGTGCCAGGGGAGAAAAAGCTAGAAATTGGTTAAGCTAGCAGACCGCCACAGTAGGGATCCAAAGGAGGGAAAATAGGGATCAAAAGGGGGAAATAGGGATCCAAAGACCCTAAGGTTCAGCCCATTAAGTCTTCCAAAATGCTAAGGTTCCAAAATTCAAAGGTTGTGTCCAAAGGTCAAACATTGGGGGAATTGGATGCTTTGTGTGTGTCCCAAAAGTCTTTATCAATCCCTACATAGGAGGGGCCGAGCCTTGCGAGTAGGGGATGAGAGAGAAAATCACACACACACACACACACACACACACACACACACACACACACACACACACACACACAATCTCCCTTTACACAAAGGGAATGAGGGACACATGCCAGCTCCCTAGCCCAGATGCCCACAAGGTGTACTCAATTCCTATTGGATGGCCTTGGAGGTGGACCAATGAGAATTAGGCTAGAGTAAATCTAGTTTAATTAATCTAAAATCACTTAATAAAAGAACCAATAAGAATTAAGCTCTCTAGAAGACTATTGGACAGTCTCCCAAGGGGACCAATGAGCATTCAACAGCCCAATGGCTTGCCTGATTCCTATTGGCCAGGAGGCAAAGGGGTCCAATGAGAGTTTAGGTGAATTAAATAATTACCTAAAGCTATCACAAAAGGGGAAAGGGGGACACATGTCAGAAGGCTATCACTTATGCTGCTTAAGTACCATTGGCTAAGCCTGGGGAGGTCCAATAGGATGCTAGCAAGAGCAAATAGCAAGAGGGGTCGACCAAGAGAGAGAGAGAGGGGGCTGATTTTTGCAATGAGCATTCAACAGCCCAATGGCTTGCTTGATTCCTATTGGCCAGGAGGCAAAGGGGTCCAATGAGAGTTTAGTTGAATTAAATAATTACATAAAGCTCTCACAAAAGGGGAAAGGGGGACACATGTCAGAAGGCTATCACTTATGCTGCTTAACTACCATTGGCTAAGCCTGGGGAGGTCCAATAGGATGCTAGCAAGAGCAAATAGCAAGACGGGGGCCAAGAGAGAGAGAGGGGGCTGATTTTTGCAAGGTGTTATCACACACACACTCACACAATCTCATGTGTGAAGTAAAGAAAACTCTCTCTCCTTCTCAAGCTTTAATGGAAAGCTTATCACCTACTCCAAGCTTGTGAGAAGGAAGGCCTACGCCAACAAATCTTGGTTGTGTGATGCAAATCCAACCAAGAGCCAAGCTTCAATGCATGCTCATCTCTTCTACCATGCTAATTACTAAGCTAAGCTATGCTAATATGAGTGATTATGTGAGGAGATGTACATCTTTCTCGTAAGAATACTCCTTCTTCCTCTCAATCTACTCTCATACCCCGCTAGCTCTCACCATCTTTGAAGGTGTGTGAGGTCTTGGGTATGACACCGTGAGGGAATTGATGTTGTGTTTGATAAGTGTTTTGCGTAGTGCATGAAGTTTCCATCTTCATTGCACTAGCTAGTATTGAAGGAACACAAGAAATTGTATTGTTAAATGTCTCTCTTAATGGGAGAAACCATAATACAAAGCCTTTTGGAGGGGGGACCGGCTACATGAAAATCCGGTCCTCAATTGTTGTCAATTGCTTAATTTCTCTCTCTTTTGAAGTATTTTTCATGCTATCTAACTAGGTGTTATGCTTTTTGTTGCTCTCTCCACCCAAGCACTCTTGTTAATCTCATTAGGAATCTATTCTAATGAAATGCTCACTATGTTCATGCTATTTTCCGCTACAGACAAGTTACTAGGCCGTTAAATGTTACATTGCGCTACCACATTGGCTACTCTCATGGAGGGTGCTTGCACGGTAGCAAGCACAGATGATAGCATCAAGCTACTTGATTTACAAGAATTTAGGGCATTACAATCAAATGCATCTCTGTCATTCAAACAGATTTTTCATGCTTGAATGAGAATTTTTCACGCTTGAATGAGAAATTCATTAAACTATCTAATTTGAGAGTGCAATATATGCATTAGTAGGCCAAGGGCCCTACAAGTGACTAGCCTATATAATCCTATCCATGGGATTGTCCTCTTACCTCCTTCCATGAGGCATACATGCATGCATGATATACATCCATGACACATGAAGACCGCATTATATGAAGTCCACAAAGACTTCATTTAAGTAGGTCAATGATCTCTATCCTTTAGAAGCCTTGCTTTGGGCTATAAAAGCCACTATGTATCTTGTTCAAATTATATATACTAATGCATTGCTACTTTCATTTGCACTTATGTTGAGCTCTCTTGTTATATAACTTGTGATTAACCCCATTACGCCAACAACCAATGAGCTGCACTAATACTCATCCGCCTTAACACTAACCTTTTCATGTGGTATCAGAGCCTCAAGAAGGCTAGCATCTCCTAGTCTAATCTGAGAACTAATTCTTTAGTTATATTCTTGGCAATCTTTAGTGTCCGAGGGTCTTGCCTACTATACAACCGTAGGAAATCTTGTTCCACTTGCTTGGTTTTGCACGGCTATTCTGGTCTTTGGATGTAATCATCGCATACCAAGCCTCTCAAATCAACCTCTCTTCATCGCCACCTCTACTAGTACACAATTTTGTCTCCCTAGGTGGAACCTCAATGGCGGCAACAACTAAGCACCAGTAGTGTATTGGGTCCATGAAACATAATCTTGCACAACTAGAAACATTGGAAGGCTAGAACTAATCTAAAGTAGGCACACATGCCAAACTCATAAAGGAAATTCATGATGAACATATGCAACAACATCACATATGGGAGCAATGTCAATCATTACTACCGGCTAAGTAAATTAACAACCCATAACAATAGTGCAAATAAACACCTACTACATTTGAGGAGTAATCTCCTCTCTTCAAACATGTTGATTGCAAGATAATGCCCAACAAGGTTGTTGCAACGAAGGTCTCTACTGTTTTCAATAGATGCTAAGTCAAGGTCCTTTTCCAAGTATAGTGTTTTAGGGCAAAACTACTCCCCTGTTCATACTCACGAGCACGACACAGACAACATACTTATCATCCGATGACTCGACTAACCCGTAGGTGCACGTAGGCAATCTCGTTAGCTTGTCAGGCTGAGACCAATCTACACATAAGCACTTTTATGATGCATCAATCATTAACCCTGGTAGAATGCAACCCACTCTATCCCTAAACGCTCACAACACCGTTTACACTTCCAATGAACTCGGAATCGTATCAAACTTACTAGGCACCATCCTCTCACTAGGATATACTTACCTATAAGTCTAATATCACCAGATTTGAACCCTAGTTATCTCGAATACAGTCGCGATAGACTAACAGGTCATAATCCAAAAGTGGACGAAACTTAAGTTTATGAGTATCTATGTGTAGCTCAAAAAGGTGAATGCGTGGCGTGGGTGCGTAGCTCTCGGAGAGACTACCGCTATGGTGTGGTCACGTCGTGAATCCGGTGAGGGAGAAGCGCATAGCGAAGAGGATAAGACACACTCACTCTCTCTCTCTCTCTCTCTCAGACTCGTACGACACAGAATTAATATTCAAATGTTATTCAAAAAATGGTTCTAAGGTGACTTTTATACTTTAGTCACCTTAGCTCAAAAATGTACGTGCGGTTCTCTTAATCTTTATTACAAAGTGGGAACAAATCTGAGTCCTGACTAACTGATTAATTCTTACATAAACCAGACGAATGGATCAAAATGAGAAGACGTCTTTGACATAAAATGGGAATTTGATATGCTTTACAAGATGGGCTCATTACAACAGTTGGACCAATGGGGCTCCAACACTCCCCCCCCTCCTAATTCATGTCTACCATGACATGATTGTCTTTGTATTCGTTGTCGTTGTCGTCTTTCTTGGTTGATTTGATGTAGAAACGCTCACATCGCATAGACTCGCTTGCCATTAGTGGGCCAAAATTTTTTGACTTGTACATGAAGAAGCCTGTGTAAAATGCTTCTTCGAAGGTTTGTAGATGGTAGCTTGGCAGAAACATTAGCCGTCTGAAATAGGCATACAATACTGGCTCTGTAGGTGGTCCACTTAGATCGTATGACAGCTCTGAGATGCTTCTTTTGGTATTCATATACTCTGACCTCTAGATTTCTGAGAAGACTGTGAGACAGGCCAAAAAGGTTTGAGCTATTTTACATAGCATCTTGCAGGATAGGTTGGGAGAGCCTCCGAATTCTGCGATGGCGCCCTGAAGGGTTTTCACCATGTAAGAACCGGATATTCTCTCTCCCTCTGCTGGCCCTGGTAATACTGGATAATTTAGCCATGTCGGATTTCTGCTCTGTAGTGCTTTATGTTGGCTGTAGGTGTATGTTCGCGGAGTTGGGCAAAAAGTTCTGTCATTCCTCAGCTCAGACGGTGCGTTGACTAAGTGGATTAGGTTATTAGGATGATCCAAGAGCCACTGACGCCTCCACTTTGGCTGGCTGTCTACTATTCTGTTTTGCTGTTCTCGATCCTGTACTTCTCCTTCAAACACTGGCACTTGTGCTTCTTTTTCGAGCTGCCGTTGATGTGTTAGAGTTTCAAATTTCAGTAGAGCATATGGTAACATAAGGGCATTCCATTCCTTCCGTAGCTCTGCTACTGTTTTGCCTGATCTGGAGATCCCTTGTAGCAACTCCTTTTCTAGTTGCATTGCCTTGTACCATATCATCTCTGATTGTTTTTCCATCTGCTTGGCCAGCCTCTGCTCTTCCAATCTCGTGACTGAATCTTCTTCTATTTCTTGGTCTTTGGAGCCAGTCTGATCAGTCTGTGTAACTGGGTCCTCATGTTCATCTGATTCTTCCTCGTACTCATCTTGACCCCCATATACTTCGGCGAGTCCAACCAAATTCGTTGTTGCTTGCTTCAGGTGCACTCGTACCTGTCCTTGGTGTTGCCTTGCAGTTTGTAGACTTGCGATTTGCGCAGCCATTGTTCTAGTATTGATTTGTAGAGCTTGAAATTCCATTTCTTTTTGAGCTGCAGACTCCTCTAACTGTTTTACCCTGATGTGCAAGTTTTCATTTTCTTCCCTGAGTGATTTGGAAACAATGCTTTCCATTTCACTGTCAGGAGCTGGTCCTTGTTGCTGTTCACTTTGTAAGTCGGAAATTTTCCTTTGTAGTTGATCCTCTGCTCTAAGCGCACTTTCGGCTATCATTAAGCATTGTTTTCTTTCCAACTCCAGCTCCCTCTTCTTTTTAGCCACTTCTTCTTCTGGGTGGACTACCGGTGTTGTTGGTAGCGGCGTTTTTTGCTTCCTAGCTCGTTCGATTTCCCTTGCTTGTATATCTGTTACTGCTCTCAAATATTTGATTTCAATTTGTAAGTCATCGATGACGACTTGCAAACTTTTGACTGTCTCCAGCGCATCTTTCTTTTCTTTTTCCAACTTATTTATGTGTTCATCTCTGTCACTGACATCTTCAAGGAATACGTTGATTGTATCTTCACATATGGCATTGAAGTCTTCAGACTCCTGTAAATTGTCTTTGAGGAGATTCACTGTGCTTTTGAGCCCCAAGATCTCAGCATCTCTGATGCTGATCAGCTTTAGAGTGTCCTCCCTTTGCTCCTGCAGTCTTTGAACTTCTCCATGGGTTTGTTGTAACCTCATTTTGTTGGACCTGTTCTGATCAGCTAGCCATTGATTGTGCAGTCTTGTTCGGTTTAGTATTGTCGCCATTGACTGCAAATCTTCATCTATAGTAGCTTCCAGCTCAATTTCTTGAGAGGAGGAAGCTTTATCTTTTGTCTGATCCCCCTCCTTTTGCTTGCCTTTATCACTTTGTGATATGGTTCCAGTGTTCGCGTGACCATCCGTTCTTTCTTCTTCTTCTTCTTCTTCTTCTTCTTCACTGGGAGGTGTATGAACTCTTTCATCACGATGTGAGCTTTCTGAATGCGAAGTAGAGTCAGCAGGTGGGCTAGATTGCCTCTCACTTGCATCTGGCCTTGGAGATGGCGACGGTGTTTCCTGATCTCGTGAAGTTGGCCTCAACTGATCTCTCAAAGTTTGGAGATCCTCCTCCTCTAGTAGCAATTCTGGTTCGTCCCTAGCATTTGTTTCTTGGATGTACCTCTCGAACCAGTCCAACTCGAAAGCTGGGTTGTTTCTATTCTTCGTTCTCAGTGTGTAAGTGCTACTAGAAGGTTTCCAAGTGGCGCCTACATCGCCTCGGAGAGATCTCTCTAGAGCAAATCCTTCTAGCATCCTTTCCATTTTTGCTATCTTCTGCAACCTGGTGTTGTTTTCGATTTCCGCTTTCCGCTTCTTTAGTCGGGCATCTTCCTCTTCTGTTCTTCTTTCTTCTTCCATCTTTTCTTGTGTACTTCTTGTTACTCTTTCCAGCCTACGTCCTCCAATGGTGTTAATAGAGGCAGGTACTTTCCTTTGTGATCTGTCTTCGATATTCTCTCTTAATACCAGCCAGTCGTTCTGATGAGGGGCAGGTGGCAACTGATCTGCCACGCCTATGGCCTGGTATATTACTCTGGCAGGACTTCTCCTCCTGCAATGTAATTTGGTCTGTCCTGCCTTAGCTTTGTCATTTCTTCAAACAAATATGACGCGTGATCTATATAGAACTCATGGGTCATTCCCATAGCCCATGTCTGTGTGGTTGAGATGCTCCCGTGTGGTGTAGTGTATCTTGGCGGTCGTTTGCTGTAGCTCAACAAACACTGACTGTAGATCTGTGTTAGTTCTCTTACTTCCGGGTTTGCTATGAGTTCGAAAGAAGGTAGTTTAGACTTTTGCAAGTAGACTGTGAGGTTTTTCCTTCTTTCTCTCATGTTTGCTCCTTGATCTGACAATTTCAATGCCTCTTTGATGATCTCTTTGGTGATCTGGATCTCCATCACTTCATTATCCATGCCTGTCACTCTGCAAGTTCCATCTTCTTGGATAGTCTCAATTAGGTGTTGTACCCTCTTGAAATCTATCCCTACTGGTGGTAGTGATACAAAGTTCCACAAGCCAAATTTTTTGATCCATGACCTTGGCGGTGATCTTTTCAAGTAATTCTCTGCCTCCTTGGGGATCATCACTGTATCCACTAAGTTTCTTTTGTCATCCACATATGAACCTTGATAGATATGAAAGGCTGCTGCCTGTTGCACATCTGCAGGTATCCAGGTGGCTACTGGCTTTAGGGAATTGGGTAGAAGTGCATAGGGTACTGCACCTTCCGTTGTTAGGTTCTTGCCTTTTCTTTTTCCCGGAGAAGCATCCATGGATCCTGTATTCACAATTAACAGTTAATGCACAAACATAGTACTACTCTTCTAAATTGATTACCACTTAATCATGCATCTAGATGAGCCTTCTTAGTCCCCAGATTAGTTAAGGTAAAATGTTAGTAGATAGACAAGCTCTTCCATTGTGAGACTTTGACGGCTTCAAATTAGCGTTGTTGGTGAAGGTGGAAAAGTCCAAATGCCTTGAAATTTTGTGTGCTGTATGTTCACAAGGCATGTAAGGTCACTCTATAAGCCCAAGCTCAAAATCTGTTCATTTGCAACTTTTTCTCTGTCTATCGCTATAGACTAGACTTTTTTTTTTTTGATCAGGGACCTATTTTGCAGTTGTGCCATCACCAATTGGTTTCCCATACCTTGCACATGATCTGATCCCATTTTCACCTCAAATGAATGTCAAGTGACCCCTTTTTGGATCAACTCCCATTTTTCCAGATTCCTTCCACGGAGATGTTGGTCTATCTCCTTCATTTTGTGTTGTTTTGGGCTCAAACTTAGTGGGTGGTCCTCTTGCATCATGTTGAAGACAACTGTTAATTCAAAATTTTGATAAGATTGTCCAGTATCCCTCTGCTTAGTCTATCGCGATAGACTGGTACTTAGTGTCAATTTGTCATTTTTTGGCTCTGTGATCATCTGTCTGCCTTCTCCCTGTTGATGTAAGGTTTCTTGACCCCTCACATGTGAATTTTACCTGTCTGCCCTTGAGATCTCCTGTTCTGACTCTGAGTTGTCAACATGTCTTTCTCAGCTTGCCATATGAGTCCATCCTGTCACCAAATTTGGTGTACTGCCTTCCTGTGCTTCCCCAAGTCTATTTTGTTAAAATTTTGGAAAGTCTTTCCCCCAATTATTGGTGTAGCAAGTCTATCGCGATAGACTAAGTTATTTGACCAAAAAAGATCCCTCTTGCACTTTGATTTGATAATGGTGGCTAATATTCCTTGTTAGCACCCCTCATGAAGCCAAAGTCAAAATTTCACTTGTCTAATTGTAAATTCAAGTCTATCGTGATAGACTAGTACTTGGTCAGTTTTACCAGTTTTGTTTTATGTTAGTTGACCACAATGGTGTTAATAGGCCCTCCTAGACACACACATCAAGTTTTAATCAATTTAGAAGAGTGTACTCCCTGTTTGCAGCACTTAGCTGGTCCTGGAGTCGAGGTAGACCACTTAGGTGATGGTCGCCGTTCCTTTTGGTCATTGTATGATTCCGGCTGTCTTTTATTTCCTTTTGACCTTCCATCCAAGCAGTCAGTTGTTGTTTTGGTGTTTACAACACCAAGAACGACCATTTGGACATCTTTCTGGAATGTTGCCGGCATTTGCCCTAGTGGAAGAGCTCTTTTGGATGTACCTTGTTAAATTTGGTGTCATTTTGTCGCTTGGTCGGCCCGTTAGAGTATCGTGACGCTTTGTGCGGTTTTCGTCAGATAGGGACTTTAGGCTCCGTTTTGACGAACTTTTTCTTGGTCTAACCCTTCATTCAGTTTTTCGAGGTTATTGGCTTGCTGTCTATGAATTTTGGCTCATTTTCGATCACCTTGGTTTAGTTGCCCTTTTGCAGGTCCTGTGAAATTAGGGTTTTTTGAGCGGCTTCCTTCGCGCTTTCCGAGGTCATAGGCTCGATCCCTAAGCTATAGGCATTGTGCCTTTCAATTTTGGTTCCATTTGGTGGCCCCTAGGTCTCCCTAACAACCGGTCTACCGTATGTGTGCACAGGTTGTGATTGTGATGCCGGCGAGGTTTTGCGACTAACTGAAGTAAACAACACTTAGAATCAGTGTTGACGAGCATACCTCTCATATCTGATGTCGATCTGGTGACCGTGCGCGATGGATGAGCTTCTGGAAGTCTCAACTGTTGTAGGGAGCTCTCTCTCTCTCACTATGGAAAATGACTCAAATGAGGGATTTCTAGCCTAGCCTCTCTATATGTAATCGAGACTCCGACACCAAATTTTCCCATCTTTTACCTGTGGCCATAACTTTTTGCGAGATGCGGTTTAGGCTCGCAAATTTTCTGATTTGGACTTCGGTTGCTCCAGTTTTACCATTTTTGTAGATTTCTCCTGTTGGAGGTCCCTTCATGACAGTGGTCATTTTGCCCTGTCACCTTTGCAGTCCCTATTTTTTCTGTGTCTTCTTTACCTTGGTCCGATCAGGCGTCTCTTCTTCTGTGTTTCCATCTAGATTACATATTTTTTTCTATAATTTTTGCTAGAAAATGGCTAAAATAAAGCAAATAAATCCCAAAATAACCTGAACATAGCAATTCTAACCTAGAAAAACACCAATGAACGGCAAAACACTTTGTAGCTCCCTTTTCTCTCGTCTATGTACATTCTCGCTCATTATCGTCAACCTTGGCCTATTTTTTTACTGTTTTTAGACAGTTTTTGGCCAGATTTGACTCTCTTTATAGTCTATACACATCCCTAGGGGCTCATGAATGATGATTTGGTCCCCAATTATGATTAATTATGAGGGCATATTCTTTTTCCAAAATCACACAATAAAACGCAAAAATGGTTGAAAAATTGCTCAGAAACATTGCCCTCTAATATATGACATGAGTCTACATTTGGAATGCCTCCCCCCCTCCTAGTTGGAGTCCTCCTGGACGATAGGGTATCGTCAAGGGTATGTGCTGTGCATGGGTTTGAACTCGTGCTAATGCAGGCCTTGTAATATAGCCCTATATGCATGTACGGTCAATGCATGTAGAAAGAATTTATGCAGTGCAAGAGGAAGGTATAAGCGATTCGCTTATTGGCATTTGTCCTTGAGGCTTCCTGTGGTAGCTTGAGTTGGCCGGCAGATTTTCTTTGCAAGGAGTAGTTGTAAATCTGCCGCTCTCTGTTTGATTGTTTTCCACTGGTTTTGAATTGGCGTATGTGGTTCCTTTGAAGTCGATATTGTCATATCTGGTGGAACATTCTTTCTTTCTGGTTCGATGACTTGGGTCTTATAGATCCTTGTAGTTTTTGTTGTTGATTCTATTTGTTTCCTCGTGCTGTTTGCATGATGTGGCTTGACCTTGACAGTTGTAGATAACTGCTCGTTTGTCATCTTTGGCCTCCCTTCTTGTGTTGTTGGCCCGTTTTGAATTGGCAATTTTGGCCACCATACCAATATAGTCCGTTGCGTATTCGACAGATTGACTATGGTTCTTTGAAGTTTTGCTGGCTTTCGGTGTTTTATCTGTTCTTCTGACTCCTTTTTTATAGGAATTAGGCTGTCGTGCCTTATCCAAACTTTGTATTTCCTCTTTTGATGTAATTGTGCCTCGGTCAGCTCTGTACGCCGTACCCAAACTTGCCTGGTTCCCTGCATGGTTGTTGATTTTTGATAAGACATTGCTGGACTTGTAAACTTTGTTTGTTGTTGGGCAGATCTTTGCGATTGTATTGACTTTTGTTTCCTCCTTGACATGAATTGGTTATATGATAAGAAGGGTTCTGAAAATTTTTCATTTCTGAACAATGCTTCATTAGTATCCAAATCAATGAATACCCTGTTAGCTTTCATCCATGACACTACTAAGATACACGGTGTTGCTGATCTACTTGGTGGCAGTACATGGAATTTTGTAGTATACGGGTGTGCCTGCACTGTGATTGGTATTATAATAGACCACAACATGGTTACCTCATCTCCCGATGCTACTTTCAACCGGTGTGTCTCTGGCATCGTCTTAATTGGTCCAAGTTTCTGAAAGAGCTCAAAGCTGATGACACTCATTTTTGCTCCAGTGTCAAGCAATGCAAAGATTTCAACGTTTTTTGTGCCTGCATAAGCTTTTATGTAAGGACTACACCAAGTATCTTCCAAGTCGTCAATGATGCTATCGTCCTGAGCCCTAAGGTTTGCCATGGTCTTTTCTAGTTCGTCGCTTTGTATATCTAGTTCGATTGGTTGGGATGTTGAAAGAGGATATTTGTCAGTCATCATTGGGGTGACTATGTTTATTGTCCTGAGAAATTGCTTTCGTTTAGCAATTCGTTCCTTTGATTCTTGTTGTGCCTGGTCCTGAATTCTTTGTTGTTCCTGTCTTTAAGTTTTTCCATAATGCAGTTGAAACAACATTTTCGGTGTTAAAGGTAGATGATATTTTTTTAAACGACACCCACTAATCCAGTTCGGCATTTCTTTTCCATCTAGTGTCGACAGTTTTACTGCTCCGCTGGACGATATTTCTTGGATCAAATAAGGCCCAATCCCCTTTTCTTTAGCTTTTTGGCATGCTGTTTAAGGGTGTATACCAAGACATAGTCGCCCATTTTAAAGTCCTTGTTCTTGACATGTTTGTCAAAAAAATCATTCTGTTGCCTTTTTTTTTGCATATATGGCCGCTACAGCATTGAGTCGTAACTCATCTAATTTTTCAAGGTCCTCTAACCGTTCTGAAAGTTCATGCCCCGTACATTCCAATTGTGTGGCTACCCTTAGTGTGGGGATCAAAAAGTCAATAGACAATATTGCATTTAACCCATATACCATATTAAATGGTGTAGCATTGAGTGTTGTTTTATATGCAACTCGATAAGCCCACAATGCCGAATAGAGCATCTGATCCCAATCTGTTCTTGTTTCACTAACCAGTTTCGTAAGAACTGTGCACAATATTTTGTTGGTCGCTTTCGCTTGGCCATTGTCTTGTGGATGATAGGGTGCAGATTTGCGATGAATTACCATAAACTCATTTAAGAGATGTTGGATAACTTCATTCACAAAGTGTGTCCCTCTATCACTCACCAGTTCAATTGGAAGGCCATAACGTGTAAACACATATTCATATAAGAATTGTGCCGTGGTTCTAGCGTCTGCTTTCGTTGTGGCTTTTGCTTCCACCCATTTGGTCATGTAATCGGTGGCCACTATGATATATTGTGCTTGTGAACGATACGCTGGTGGAGTTATAGGACCAACAAAGTCCAATCCCCATTTAGCGAATGCTCGAGCACTCATCATTGGTCTTAAAGGAATGTCGTCTCTTTTAACTGGTACCTTAATGCGTTGACATTCATCACACCTTTTCACGAATTCTGCTGCATCTGAATCATGGTCGGTCACCATATACCTGCAACCATAATGATTTTTACGGTTCTCTCTACTGAAAAATGACCTCCTGCTATGCCTGCATGAGCTTGTTCCAATAATGGAAAGTAGTCATTTTCATGAGGAACTAACCTCAGTTGGTCATCAGTTCCTCTTTTATACAATTGGTCACTAATGAGGGTATACCTATTCGCTTTGATTTGTAAAGCCTTTTGTCTGGCTTTAGACCAGGAGAAGCAGCTCCTTATTAGTCAAATATTCCACAATAGCATGACTCCATGCGGGTGCTACTGTCACTTGGTATAATGTGGCATAATCCACAGTGGTATTGGATGTGCAAAAGTCGCATTTCTTGATGTAATTAGCTACATCGCCTGCCATTCCTGGCCAATACACTCCAAGTCTTCTTAATTGTTCATACATGATTTGATTTCCTCTATGGAATCCCCCTGTTTGTGTATGGGCCTCCTCTAGATACGCTTCGTACTCCTCTGGGCCTATACACAACCTTAGAATCCCATCGTTTCCATGATGGTACATTCTTTCCGCAAGCATTGTGTAATTTCGTGCTTGTCTAATGTCTTCCACCGTGTGTTTGTCGTCAAGATTCATTCCATATGTCAGCAACGGAATAATTTGCTCTGACCATTTTGGTACCATCTCTATATTAAACAGGTATGCGTCTGGGAGATCATCATCTACCCTGGTAGCTTTTTCCCCATGTAGTAATCGAGAAAGGTGGTCTGCTCTTTGATGAGTTTTTCCTTTCTTAACTACTACTGTAAAATCAAACTCCAGCAACACAATGAACCATCTTACAATTCGTCCTGTGTTACAAGGTTTGTTTACTAAGTACAAGAGTGCCCGATGATCCACAAAGAATGTGAATTTGTTCGCGAGTAAGTAATGCCGAAATTTCTTTACCGCATATATCATACCCAATCCTTCTCTTTCAGTGGTAGTATAATTCTTTTCTGCACTGTTGAGTTGTCTACTAGCAAACTGATTGGAAAATTCGTCTTACCCTCATCTGGTTGTGCTAATATACAGCATATTGCAAATGCCGAAGCATCTACATGTACATGAAAGATCTTTGACCAATCTGGTGCTTTTAGAATTGGTGCAGATACCAGTGCATCTTTTAGTTTCTGGAATGATTCCTCACATTCATTTGTCCAAATGAAGAGCGTGATTAGACTATACAAGGGTTTTGCTATTACAGCGTACATGTAGATAAAACGTCTGTAGTATCCACAATGTCCCATAAATGATTGTACCTCTTGTACAGTGTTTGGTCTTGGAAATTCTATGATCACCTTTACCTTGTCTTTATCAGCGGTAATTCCATTAGCCGACACTATGTGGCCTAAGATTTTACCTTGTCGTACCATGGATACACATTTTTCTGGGTTGAGGCAAATCCTATACGTTCTGCATTTCTCGAATACCTTTCTAAGATGATCTATATGGTCTTCTCTCAATAGAGAATAGACACATAAGTCGTCCATGTAAATATCCAAGAATTTTCGCAAGTATTCTTTAAAAGCGTGTGTCATTAATCTCTGAAAGGTGGCTGGAGCATTGGTCAAGCCAAATGGCATTACCCTAAACGCATATATGCCCCATTCTGTTGCAAATGCTGTTTTGTATTGATCTTCTAGTTTGACCCCCAATTAGTTATAACCAGAGAATCCGTCCATAAAGCTATAGGCTTACTTGCCTGCTACTCGTTCCAGAACGTGTTCAGTGATAGGAAGAGGGTAGTTGTCCCTTAATGTTGCTGCGTTTACCTTCTTGAGATTCACACACACTCGTAATTTCCCATTTTTCTTTCATACCACCATTATCGGGGACACCCAATCCGTGTGTTCTATCTCATAAATAAATTTAGCCTCCATAAGTTTGTCTATCTTCTCTTTTATCCTTTTGGCGAATGTCTCATTATACGTGTATGGACGTTGTTTGCTTGGATTTGCATCAGACTTCAGAGGGATTGAATGTTCACAAATGTTAGGATCCACTCCCTTCAAATCTTTGTACGACCATGCAAATACATCTCGAAATTCCTTAAGTGTTTTGATTAGTAAGTCCTCTTCTTCTCGACCTAGATCTGTGGCAATGTAAGCAGGTCAAGGATTTTCTCGTGGCTCTCCTAAGTCTATTTTCTTGGCGTTCTCTGGCCCATCGTAGGACTCGTTTGATTTAGGCTCCCTCATTGGTTGCTGAACCACCAATCTTCTTTCCTGAATGGTGTACTTACAATAGTGAGGAGGTACATCTATCTTTTTACTCCCATCACTAGCGTTCGTTCCATCGCTACTTTCCATTTCAGTTGTCCATACATTTTTAATTTTTTGTTTCAACTCATTGTATCTCGTTTTCCGTTCATTTTTCGTTATAATTGGACTACCACAGACATTCAGTTTTTCTATTGCAACTCTTTTTTTTGCTTTGCTAGTTTTCCTAGGTTTCAACAATTTGGACTTAAATCCTGAGTCTTCAACAACCTTAAGAAATCTTCCTGACACTTTATCCTTAGCACAATCAACAACATGAATGTTCATAAGGAAATGTGTCTTACCCTTAAACTCCGGCATGAGTCTCAGCCTGGTTGGTGGACTGATATGGTGTCGTTTACTCTTGTATCTTTTTTGGCGTCTCTCACTTTGGTTTGGGAAATTGTAGAGGACGTCATTGTCTTGATCTTGATTGTCGTCTCCCTCCGTATTTTTTAACTTCTCGTCATCCGCGTTATCCTTGTTTTCACTTTGATCAGAAGAATCATAAAATTCTTCTCCCTCCTGCTTGATTTCTTTAGTGGGGATGTCCACATAGCCCACTATCTTAATCTCAAGTTTCGTTTCTGTTTTATTTATCCTCATATTCTCAGTATCTCCATCGTTCTCTTCCTCCTCCACAATTTTGCTCAACATGTAGTATGGTATGATATCGTAGCCATTCTCATCACAAAATTTGGTGGGAGTGACTTCATTGACGCATACATCCAATGTAGCCAAAATTTGAGACCATTCTAGGGGTTCGAGCTTTTCTTCAGGAAAAGGTTCTCGAATATATGCATCGTCTTCCAAGACCCTCTCTAGCGTCCTTTCATTGTGGTCAAATTCACTACATTGAGATGCCCCGCACATCCATATCTCCTTTTTCTTACAAAGCCACGCTGGGACTTCTGATCCACTAATGGTGGCTGAGTCAAATTCTTCCACAGGGGTTCTCGTGACATCATGGTAGCTATGATTTTTCATGTTTACGCGTGTAGTAGTTTCAGCATGTCTTAGATACAAATAATCATACCCCCAGTCCTGCACCATTTTGAGTTGCCTCATGAACGGCCTACCAAGGATAATTTCATAGTTGTTCTTCTTGCCGAAATCTTCTATGGCAAAGGTATGTTCGTACTCTATGCCACAGGAAGATACCACAATTGCCTCAAGCAATCCTATAGGCCTTTCTATGTGGCCATCCGCCAGTTGCAATTTCATTCTAGTTGTTCGTATTGCTGGTTTTCCCCATTTTTCCTATAGCATTTTGGTCGCAATGGCAATGCCAGCTCCACTATCAAGTATTGCCTTAGTCTCTATGCCGTTATACTCAACTGGTAGGGTTGTGTTTCCGTCTTCACCTTCACAATACTCTCCTACCTTGTTGAGTGGCATTGGTCTAGTGTTGACTTTCTTCGGTTCGGTGTCATTAAGCTCGGTTTCGAAGAACTTAAGAGGGCTCCTTATGCCAAATTTTTCAAGACATTTGCCCACTTCCGTCCACATGCTTGGTCTAATTTTTAACAATTCTGCCAATGTGATTGTGCACTTGACCGGAGTGGTCAATAAGTCTGTCAGGATTTTAGTGTCCAATTGATTTGACCCGCCTATTCTCTGAGAAGGTACTCTTCAAATTTCTGACCTTGCCTCATAGTTTCCCATATATGATGGCAAAGTTCTGAGTGATTCTGGTCTGCTATCTTCGGATGCAAATGAACCATTATCCCCTTGAAATGATTTAACGTTGTGAGCGGGATGGAAACACACACAACGCCTCTATAATGACCCGACACACACTCTTGGGATGATACACACACACATTATGGGGCACCACTCGGCTTACACAACCAGCCTGGCCGAGACAGGAAACACACAGACGGAGTGGGAAGAGAGAGATTTCCCACTTGCCCACTCAACACTCACACATACACACTCACACACACACACACACTCTCAATTCAGCTCAAAGGAGGCAAATTATTGTTTTTTAAACTCAATGAAGCTCAGCCCAACACCAATGGGGCAAATAGTTTACACAGTATTGAGGAAATACACCAGATACAACCACAAAGTTAAGCAGAGGCTTCACTCACCGGAGAAGATTACACAGAAAAAGAGCAGAAAATCTGTGAGGAATTTGGCAAAATGGATAGTGCCATTGCATTCAGAACGCCCAAAAACCCCACCCTACAATGTCACAGTGCTCAAATCCGATCTCGGATGAGCAGTTTAGGGCCAAAAAATGCTCCAAAAACAGCAAAAACACACTTGCGACTGTTCCTCCTCTCTTCTCCACGTTTTTTCTGGTCTTCTCTCAGTTTTTTTAGTTCCCACACTTAGCTTTTTTAGTTGGGCACCCTTGGCCTTTTAGATGACCTCAAACAGACCCCGAACATCCCAAAAACTGACCTCACAGTGCATAGTTGTCACCTTTTTGCATCATTCGCACACCTGGCACTCAGATTTTTTCCAATAATGCATCTCGCCACCACGTGAAGTGGACCCAAAAAAAGGTCCTCATGATGACCTTTCTGCATAATTCTCACAAGCAAACACCCACGTTGTGTCCTTACTTCTCCGCGTGCAAATATCGACCCCATTCGCCGTCCTGACACCACTAGATGCCATCTGACGCACCTGCTTACCTCATGTCGTCGGCCCGCGGATAGCTTCCTCGAGAAGTTTTACGCGCTACCAACTCCTCATTATTGTAGAAAAAACACACTCGTACTGGTAATAGTGAAAATCGATGCACTATGTACACCCTGTCCTACCTGTACACATGTGGGACCCACGTAACCACCTGGCTCTGGAAAATGGGCAATCCATAATTCGATGCACCATGGATGGATACGTACATATGCGCAATCTCTTGCTCCAAAAAACTCCTGACAACGTCTAAATCCCATGGAGGCTTATTCAAGTTCAGCTCCGAGAAAGGCACCGACTCGACTGTTTTTGTCTCATATTTTTCTTGAGCTTTTCGCACCGTTTCCCATAGCTCTTCAGGCCAATTTTCTTCCACAATAGGGGAATATGGTGGAAAATATTTTAGTGATTCATCAGTGCTATTAGGCACGTCTTTTGCATCGTCAACATCCGGCAAGGATTTAATGTTTTCTATCTTGTCGGGTATCCTTTGTTCGGTTTTGTGAGGTGTTTCATTATTTGGTGGTTTGATTACTCTATCTCCCGCTTCCATAGGTGGAGGCTCCAGTAAAGCTTGTGCAATTTCAATCAGCTGTTTGCACATCTCTAGTCTCTGTTTTTCTATCTCTGGATATGGATATGTCATCCACCTTTGCTCTAGAGTCTGTCTGTTCTTCAATCTTGCTTCATATGCTTGCAAGATTGCATCTAAGGGTTCATTGATCTTATCTACCAATACCGACCCTCCTAATCTTGCACTTCTTGGTCCCTCCGTTGATTTTAGAGAGTCGGACTCTCTTTGCTGTTTAAGTTGCTCTCGAGCTATCGTTAGCTCAGCTTCTACATCTTTTTATTTTTGCTCACGTCTAGCTTTCATTTTCGCTCTTCGTTCTTTCCAAGGATTATCACGACTGATGCTAGACTTGTCAATCTTGATTTTCATCGTTACTCTTGGGCTGATTGTCATTTTTCCTTGCTTGGGCTCTCATCAAGACCTTAACAGGAATCGGAGTTTCGTTTTCTGACCCTCCACTGGAAGGCAACGCTCCCAGCATATTCAAGGTAGGTTTTGCTCCTTTGCTAGGGTTTTTAGGGCAATCAGGGATCAAGTGAGTAATTCCACACTCCGTGCAATATGCGTTGACCCTAATGATTTCGTCATGAGGGCAGTCCCTCAGCCAATGGTCTCCACCACACTTGTAGCATGGTCCTTTAGGTTGTTGAGGTGCTCCTGGAGCTCCTCTTTGTTGGTGTGAAATTCTTTGCTCGCTCATGCCTCAGTTGGCTATGAACAATAGTGTTCTTTCATCCAGGCTATATCGTCCTTCTCCCGCTGCCTGCGCAGCAGTTGGTGGTCCTGTATTTCCTATCATGCTCCATGGTTATGGTGTAGAGGGTTCTTTCTGTGGATAATAGACAGAGTTCGCCGCATATCCATTGGGCTCGTCGTAGTATGCATGCATAGGTACCAAAGCCTTCTCATCCGACTCAGTTACTGTGGGTGTGTATCTTATGCTGACCGGTCGTAATCCTGGTAGGGGTGGTTGTTGGCCCAACACTGGTTGTGGTCTTTCTACACCTACAGGTCCTGGTAGGTTGCCTGTTTGATATCTAGGCATCGATGGGACTTGAGGGGATGTCGCCTGAGCTTGCGGAGCATATGGTTGTTCTCTCACATATCCCTTGTTATAATAACACTCCTCCGTCCCGTGGGTTGTCCATTTTTGTTCAATCGCACACCATTTTGGTTGTTTAGCTTGTGGTTTGGAATACAAGTTAATCTTTTTAATCACTTCCTCTACAAGCTGCTCTTGGCTTACCGCTACTTCTCCTTTCAATGTTGTCTTAGCAGACTTGCTTCCGCTTTGTTGCGAGGAAGAATCATCGTCAAGATCTTTGAACTCACCCTCTTTGTAGACCACACAATTGTTCACAAGGTATAGAGATTCCTTGGTTAAATCATTCAACGTCGTGCTCCTTTTCATATGTAAGTCCTTTTGAAGATCTGCATTCCTTAGTCCTTGGATAAATATAAGCATAAGTCTGGACTGAGTTGGCAGTTCTTCTACGGGGCAAAACTTAACATATCTTTTTAATCGGAGGGCTGCCTTTCGCACAGACTCTCCATCTTTCTGTTTGAATTTATGGATTTGTGAAACTGTATTATGAGCTATTCCCCTTTGTGAGAATTCCTCTTTAAACTCGTCAAACACTTCCTCCATCGACTCAAAGTCTCTTCGCTCCACCGAGTCAAACCATGTAGCAGCATCATCCTCTAATGTTAAACCGAATCCTGCAAATTGGGTAGGAAAGTCTAGCACCTCTTCAGCTCTAATTACACGCATAAAGGCTGCTACATGATCTCTCGGATCCTTGCTTCCCGTATATTTCTTGTTTACCCATTTTTGCACTTGAGAAGGTCTAATTCTACGATGGTCTACAAATCTCATCATGGGATCTCCCCATCCTAGTCGATATACCTCCTCTGGTCTTCTGTAGTGGCCAGGTTCCTCTCCCAATGGTGCTCCTAATCCATAATTTCTAACAGCTCTCGCGAGAGATGGTTCATCTCTTCGAACTCGTTCTCGGGGTGTTCTTCCAGGCTCAGTTGACCCCTGAGTCTTTGGCTTACTCTCTCCTTGATACTGTGCATAGAGTGGTGGTTCTTGTAAATCCCTTAACCCTCGTGCGGTTTGATAACCCTCTCGGGTTCGGTCTTGTTCTAATGTAGCACTCTGTCGAAGCCATGCCTCCAATGATGGCTGAGTAGCTGGTTCATCCTGGTAGTTGGACGTCGGTTGTCGGGTAGAATGTGAGGTAGCGTCATACTCTTCTGAAAAGGGATTTTTCGACTTGCTAGGGGTGTTGGTAGCTCTTGGTACTTCGTTGGGGCCATAGATCGATGCTCTCGGAACTGTTGCCTTTTCAACCTCTTCTGGGAGAATACGTTTGTATTCTCGCCCGTATCTGTTGATAGCCGTTTTTCGGCTTTCCATAATTGCCATAGTAAGTTACTCCACCCTACCAAATTCACCCAAACACTGTGGCTATCCCTACCATTTCACTGTACATAGGCGTGTGTGAGTTACGGGACTTTTCCCATATCTCCTTAAAAAACCCTCAGCTAGCTAGTCACTGGGCTAGTTGAGCCAAAAAATAAAAAAAATAAAAAAAATAAAATATATTATGGCCCATTTGTGTGTAAATATTGCACTATATATATGGCCTAAATATAGGGATTTTTTATAATTATTTTGGTATTTTATTTAAATATTTCTACCTAGGTGTGTGTTTTATTAAACCTATGTACACCTTCTTTCATCCTCTTACACCATAAGTATATTTTTTGCCAATATGTACATACTCTAACCTTATATTTTTCCTTTATACAAATCACTCCCACATTTTCACCCTCACCCTCATGAAAACAAAAAATTGATTTCTACTCATTGGTCACGTTTATTATATTATTTACTTGCATACCTTTTCCTCTTTCACCCAAAATAATTCAAAGTGGGACCATATCATATGATTCCAATATCTTTCCATATCCATAACTCCTCCATATTTTTATTATTATTTTTACTCATTATTCTAACACCATGTGCTCATTGAGCTAAAGTCCGAATAGTCCATACACTAGTCCCACCATGTATATATTTCTTTATTCACCAATAATCCTCCTCCATGCATGTGTCAAGGGAAACTTGGATGCTTTGTATTATGATATGACAAAGGAGGGGCTCACTCTTGGATGCATTGTACAAATTCAACAAAGGAGGGGGCCACTGAAGACTTTTTGTGAAGAAAAAACAGGTCTTTTGGTGGGATTTTTAATATCCATCTCCACTCCGAATTTGAAGCGGTGGTCAAAAGAAAAAATATAGCCCACGCTTTGAATAATCACCTCAATTTTTTTCATGATTTTTGGAGTAACCACGAGTGAGCTATGATTTTTTGAGTGTACCCCAGTCTGCTCACTTTTCTCACAAGTAGCCCATAGTCTTCTCTCACCTCTTTCCACACTTCTACAAACACACACACACACATCCCTCTCAATCCCTCACTCAAACCTGCACCTTCAATGGTTTCTCTCACCTTCTTCACCATTAACCTCCCCACTTACTCCCATAGCTCTCATATGAGCTCTCCATGTACATACACCATCTCTATGCCTCTCTCTATTATCTCCAAAGTACAATTCCATCTTACTCCTTATATATATACATACATTCAGCATGTGTACCATGCTTAACCTCTGCAAATCAAGAGATCTCATCAACGGAATTACCATTTTCATCACGATAATCAACCTTGGCGGCGGTGGCGTAAAGAAGGGAAGACGAAGAAGAAGATCGATAGTCATTTTGAGAACCTACACAAGTAAGTCCAAAACTTCTTCAAGCTTCACCATCATCAAGATTTCCTCACTTCATTCAACCATCTTACTTCAACCATCCACCTCATTCTACCCATTGTAAATTCATCATTAACTTTCTAGTGATTACTAACACTAACCACTAACATACTAACACAAAATAGCATTGGCCTAACCATAAAAGACACCTCACCTCAAGACATGTACAAAGTAACACTCTCTCTCTCTCCCTCTCTCTCTCTCTCTCTCTCTCCCCTTTTCCTTAAAACTCTACTTTCACCTTATTCACCATCAATAATGCTCTCTTTTGAGCCCACACCCATGACTCAAGCAGACAAAGAAGGCCCGCAATGTTTTGATATTCAAAAAAATCATAATCCTGATTTGTTAGCTTGTAAATTAGGATTTCCAATAATCTTAATGAGGGGTCTCCAACCTATAAATAGGCCCCTCTCCTTCTTGTAAAACAACCTCCAACATCTCACATAGCACCCCAACACTCTATGCGTGAGGAGAGACTTAGGTGTAGCAACCACTTGTGAGCTTCACTCTTGGTGTGAGAGAAGCCTTCAAGCTACACATTGCAAGTGAGAAAGCGTGAGTTCCACAAATCTCAAAACCACTATTGTATATGCTCCATCATCAATAAATTGAGATTTGGTACATCAAATGCGTGATTCAACGTTCAAATCTTCGTCCTTCCATTTGTGCAATACGGTTTGGTGAATTCAAGGTGACTTGTGTATTTTGAGTTTTTATCGGTTGATCTTGATTTTAGAAAATGTTTTAGTGTGTTTTTCATTGCCAGTTTTTTGTCCATTGTAAGAGGGTATTGTGGTGAGAGGTCTCCCACACCCTAAGACAATGTGTGTGTGTGTTTTGGCAATGTTTAGCAATCACTAAGCATTGAGTGAGTTTTGTACAAGTTCTACGATAGCATCATAACGAACCATTTCCATTTGCAAGTCACAAATAAGGTATTACGCAAGATCCTTTCGTCTCTCTCTTCCCTTTGCTCTAGCTCTCTCTGGTCCATTTCATGTGTGTCTTGGTGTGAGGTTGCTTGTGTGTGTTGTGTGGTGCATCTTCTTGGTTGTGCCAAAATCTCTCTTGCGTCCTAGATCGCATACCATAACTAGGTGGTGTCCCTATCTTGTTTGGGTTTGGCTGTGGGTTTGTTGTTTTGTTGTGCTTGTGGTTGCCCCAGCCCCAATTGAGCAGCACGGGAGCCTTGAGGGGTGTTTTAGAGGTCGCCTCTCTTGTTGCCCGCCCCGGACCGCCTCACTGTCAACAAAAACAATATCCTTCCCCATAGTAGTTTCATAAGAAAATAAGTAAAGAACCTTGTCTTTGCTTAATTCGTTTGGGTATGGTTCCTTGCATCGAAAGTAAGAGACTATTCCCTCGCTTTCATGCTTGTAAATCCCTACATTCTCATTATAGGTTGGGACCCTGGTTGTTTTCTTATCATACAGTCGCGATAGACTAACAGGTCATAATCCAAAAGTGGGAGAAACTTAAGTTTATGAGTATCTATGTGTAGCTAATCTCTTTCTCATTCCATAAAGCACTTGATTATTGAAAACAAACACTGTTTGTGCTACTTACAAGCAAAACAAGCTCGAGGAAGGATCGATCGCGATCAGCTCGAAAAGGTGAATGCGTGGCGTGGGCGCGTAGCTCTCGGAGAGACTACCGCTATGGTGTAGTCACGTCGTGAATCCGGTGAGGGAGAAGCGCGTAGCGAAGAGGATAAGACACACTCACTCTCTCTCTCTCTCTCTCTCTCTCTCTCTCTCTCTCTCAGACTCGTACGATACAGAATTAATATTCAAATGTTATTCAAAAAATGGTTCTAAGGTGACTTTTATACTTTAGTCACCTTATCTCAAAAATGTACATGGGGTTCTCTTACTCTTTATTACAAAGTGGGAACAAATCTGAGTCCTGACTAACTGATTAATCTTTACATAATCCAGACGAATGGATCAAAATGATAAGATGTCTTTGACATAAAATATGAATTTGATATGCTTTACAAGATGGGCTCATTACAACAGTTGGACCAATGGGGCTCCAACAGATAGTCATCGATGCGTGCACCTTGAAGGCTTGTAGTGGCATTGCACAACATGTTGGCATAGGAAAATGGAATTTATGATGAGATTGCTCGTCTGCGTAGTCTGTTGATTGAAACTTATCTTGGTTTGGCAATGTTCTTGAACTTCCATACGTGGTCCAGGTAGCAAAATCTCATCATTTGAACTCACACCAAAACGGCCTCGCTCTGGGTAGTACCACTCCCTCCCAATATTAGATCATCTGTAAAAAAGACAATCTTCCAAGTCCTTCGTACCCAGTTGGCAAACTCTAGCAGCTAGTCTCCACAAAGTAGGGCATTTGCGGAACAAATGAAGGGGTCTTTCGAGACTGACCAACAAGTAGAGAAAGTGTCAAAGTTGAACCCTCTAGTGTGCACCTTGATCCGAGTGGGAAAGGCTCCCCAACGCAACTTCTAGCAGAATATTTTTATGTAATCCGACCCTTTAATCTCCCACAGGGTAGTAACCCTCTTTTGCCAACGTTTTTTTGACCAATTTTCCTTCCCAATTCTGTTGAGTGGAGCAAACCAGCCCGCTTTGTACACCAGTACATTATAGCCTAGTGTGGGTCTTGATGGTAAGTGAGAACACTTTGTCTTTCGGCCTATGCCAGTCTTCAATCTATTTTTGATCCGCAAACAGATGGAACTGAGGATGCCAACACTTCGAAGAGCCTACTAATGAGAAGCCTTTTGTATTTCCCCAATTTATGTTGCATCGCTATAAGCTCCACATCCTTCCAGCAATCACTAAGAAAACCTCTAATTATTTACCGCGGTCTTTTACCGCGTTTGGTAGAGAGAAGATCCAAATTCAGTTGGAGAGGGAAGAGAGGAAGATGGGGCGGAGGGGGTGTATTTAAATTATTATTCCAATTATTTTTGTGATTATTAGCGTGGTATTACCTTAGTTATTGTCGCCACTATTACCGGGTTTATTTTCGTAGTGGGGAGATTTAACGCCTAAACTTTCAAATTCTGGCTTAAACCTACCCCCCCCCCACCCCCTTTTCAAATTTTGGTGTTTCCCTCCTCTCAATAAAAAGTAAAGAATATTATATGAAATTTTTAATTTTTTTAAAAAAGATATGAAAACATGAAACAATACTAGTTAGCAATTTAGGATTACACTTGGTTACAACTAAATTAATCACTGTCACTCGATTAACATAATTGAGCATGTTCACAAAATTAGAGAGAGGAAGAGAGGGGAGAGAGAGAGATGAATGGATTATACGAGCAAAAATCTTCATAACTTAAAGTATGAAAAATGTTTACGAATCATCTTCCAAAAGATCCCTACAAGAAGCATCATCCAATTCTAAGCCCATGGCTCCTAAATCAATAAAGAGAGAAATGGAATTGTCGTTTGTGGATGCACTTGCTTCATCATCTTTGAATTTGTCATCCTCCATCTCATCATCTTTATCATCATGACAATCATGCTCGCTAAGACTTGCCATTCCCGAACTTGATTCATCGACCTCCCTCTCCTGTGTCTTCACCTAATCCAAAGTAGGAGGTGCAAGAGGGTCGAAGATGGTCTCCACTTCATGAGTGGAAAAAATGGTTCCCCCCTGAGGTGTTGCAAGAATTATAAACCAAAACTTTGGTGGTGGATTGTTGGGATATAGATGACTTGTAGAAGAGAAGCTCAAAGTGTGTAACATTGGTATAATTAATGTTACAAGTAAATAAGAATAAAAAAAGTAGTCACTCACCTGCTCACAATTGCACGGTAAAACTAAATTGTTATACCCCCCTGTGTGATGCACACTAGAGTCCACCATGTAGAGGCCATTTTCATGTCATCTAGACACATTTGCAAACCAATTACACTCGAAGATGAAGGTATGAAAGGTTCTAAAATTAACCTTTAGTATCCTTTCAATAGTTCCACAGTACCTGGCTTCATCACCATCTGTGTCAAAGTTGTCGATGATGCCACAATCCATGGTGGTTCTACGCTCGTCAATGTGGCATGTACAAAAGTGACGACCCTTTCACCACATAGAGTTAAGGGAAAGGTACTACAAAATAGGAAAATATCTTTTATCACTCACAAAGATAAAATCAAGAAAAAAATTTACAATATGGTTTAGGTATATGAGTACTCTACCTTTGGTACGCAGCCTTGTGCATACTCCCATTCTTTGTTGGTGATGTATTCTCCGCGCGCTTTTACTTCGGTCATTCTCTCATGAATCCACTCCGCACTAATGAGATCTCAGAAATATGAAATGTGTCTAGGCACCAAGGGTGCCCTCCTTCCTCCATGTGCTTGTTTCCATGCTTCTCTCTTTCAAACTCCTTGCCTTTGCCATTGTCCACAAGTCCACCCACTTGGTCATAACTTTTGCATTGAGAATACAAAAGCTATTGACCACTCAGGATAGATTCATATCCATGTTAAGTAGTTTTCCCTTTCCACTTGGCAAGTGTGAAGTCATCCTTGCATCTTCCTCATTTGACCACATGCAAGGCATTAAAGGATCAACTTGTGCCAAATACTCTGAGATGTAAAAAAAGGCCTCTTGCACGATCCACCCTTCGGCCATACATGCCTCTGGTTGAGACCGTAGCCGCACAAAATATTTGAGAGTCTTTAAAAATCTCTCTAAGAAGAACATCCATCGTGTGTGCACTACTCCACATATAGCAATCTCCTTCACCACGTGAACCAAGAGGTGGATTTGACTAAGAAAGACCGATTGAGGAAATGCATCCTCAATGGCACACACAATTTCTGTTACAGTTTGAAAATAGCATCCGTGACTTTCTTGTCCCGATATATACACATACTCACCGATAGAATGAACTACAATGTAAATTAGGGAAAGGGAAAGTGAGAGAAAGTCATACACACAAACTATAGATAGAATAGGGAGAGGGACATTACCTGAAGCATCTTGTGCCAATCATGGGACTTCAACCCATACAATTGAACGCTTCCACCCTTCTTTGATTTTGTGAAAGCTCCCTTTAGCGACCTCATGTATCCTGTTGGTGTCCGAATAGAAGCAATGGTATCCTTCACTTTGTCTATTTCTTCTTTGGCTAGCATCCATGGAGCTTTAGGAAGCACGATCTTTCCATTGGGTACACAACGTGGAGTATCAAAGGTGGGGAGACGTATCAAAAGCCTCAAATTCTCCCTCACACCCAATGAGTCCTTCTTGCCAATAATGTGGTTCATAGTGTTTGGGCTACATTCTTGAATATGTGCATGGGATCCAAGAGGTGTTGTATTTTTAAGTCCTTCCAATATGGAAGCCTTAAAAATATGGAATACCTTGACATACCTTTTTTTGGAGGACACGAAGCCGAATTGTTGTTGCAGTGCTCTTTCCAAATGATTGCCCAATTTGCCATTGTGAGCTTTAAAGGTGTCTTCCCATTTTTTGGAGCCTTGTGCTTGCTATGACGTTGGGGTAAGAAATGATGGTTGTTTGGATAGATTACCTTGCACAAGGCATCAGGACTCTATATCACCAATGATGGCCCACAAGTAGGACATGCTTGTGATCCGATATGGACAACCCTGTATACATATCATATTGTTAGAGAGATGGAGGGCTAAAGGGAGAGAGAGATAGAGAGAGAGAGAGGAGAAAGGATATACCAGAAATATATCCAAGCCTAGGATAGTCGTGCATAGTCCACATAAGGATTCCCCTCACAATGGATTCTCTCCCCCCCTTTCAAGTGAGACATCTAAAATAGGAATGCCTCTCCATAACTTCAACTCCTTGACGAGGGGCTCGAGGTAGACGTCAATATTTGACACTTTGTACTTCCTTGGCACAAGCAAGGAAAGAAGTATATTTCCCTTCTTGGTTGTCTTCCATGGTGGAATATTGTAGTTGACGATCACCACATGACAAGTGATCCATGAAGTAGACTTAGTGCCGAAGGGGTTGACACCATCATTGCTACTGATATGGAGTTGGTCTTGTAGAGTGATTATAAGCTACCAAAAGTGGCTACAAAGAGATAAAAGCTAGCCCAAGTATCATTCTAAACTAAGTTTAAGTGTCATTCAAAGAAAATATTACGTTGCGCATGGGATATAAGATGAAATGGTAGGCAAAGAAGCCATGGAGGACACTTTAGTATAGTCGTAGCTATCTAATAATTTATTATCATCAATTCCATCCATCGCATCTCATCGGCACTTACTTGCTACATCAAAGAGGGACACCTCCCTAGACTTTCCACTTTGGGTATTCCTTATGTTGTCCTCCACTTTGGGTATTCCTTAATTCCTTCAGTTTCTTTTATCAACACGTCCTCCAAACAATAGGAACCTCAAGTGCCCGCATTAATGTAGAGGTAATCAACCCCTGGGTTGCATTTATATGGCCGTATAATGAAAATTTTACGTAGTATTTGGATTATACAGTGGTTTTTTGAATAATATGTTGTAAAATGTATAATCGAATAAAATCTTTGATCGAAGGTTTCTTCAATCGAAGAAAACTTTAATCAAAGATTTCTTCAATCGAAGAACCGTTTAATATATATGCCTCTTTGATCGAAGCAGCACATTGCAGCTTTCAGCTTGACAGAGACAGAGGTGACAAAGCAAGCATGTATAATTACGTTTTTCAGTTTTATTTTTAACTTTTTTTTTTTGGCTAATTCATGTTGTGCTAGAGGTTCACCTTGCACACAAAATTAGTTTGCAAGTGCGTAGACATATTTTGAGGTTGTGTTGACATAGTCACAATCATGGAATAGATAAGACATTAGAGATTTGTCTCATGGTTGTGTAGACCAATTGGTCACACTCTAGAAAGAGCCATAGGGAGTGTAGAATCCCACTCGTGCTGTGTAGAGAGTTCTTCCTTGCACTCCCCTTGCACTTCAAAGATGGGTGAGGGGTCTGTCACTTCGTGTTGTGTATGAGATCTCTAGCGTGTAAAATAAACTATATTGGGTAGCAAGATTCTAGGTATGTTTGTATATTTTTCCAACTTTTGAATTGTTAGAGATAAACTATAGTATAAATAAAGTATACACACAGCCACATTTGAAGAGTGAAGAGTTAAGTTTAACTTTCTCTTCATCTACAAATGTATCAAAGTTTATATTGTTTATGCTTTTGTTTGCACTATTGTTTATGCTTTTGTTTTATTTATCCAACTTACCTAAGCAATAGTACCAGATAGTGAATGCTAAGTTAAAGCTTTGCTTCTCTTTTCATCATTGTCTGATACTTGCAATAGGTGAGTAAATATATACTCTCTACGTGTGTTATGTAGCTATGACAAATAGCCTTTTTCAAGATGTGATGATTAATGGTTTGACTGTTGCATTGTGTTAGAGATTATATCACACTTCAACAATGACTAGATTGATTATTTTAAATTTCAATCAATTAATTAATAGTGACCACTCTTGTGTTAGAGCTATTAGCTCACACATTTGGGCTATTAGTGCGTATCATCGTATAATTTTTGTAGTCTAATAGACTACTTTTGTGTGATGACTTCTTGTGATATGTGTTTAGTAGTGTTCACCCCTTTGTTAGATTTTCTTAACTCACACAGTTGGACTACTTTCTCATAACGTTAACTTTGAGGCATCTGTTTTCTAAGGAATGTATATTTATTCAATTATTAAAAACAAAATCTTATTCCAGAATCATAATCATTAAAAATTGTATATATTTCATTTGTTGCAGCAAATCATTCACTTTAAATCTTTCTAAGTCTTGATATTAAACATTTTCATATTTCAGCATGTTTGAAATTTGAATTATTCTCTTGGTGTTAATATATCATTCTTTATTTTACTACCCGTGCTAGAGACAAAGCAATAACGAGCACATGAAAAAACCGTCACTGAAGCTATTGTTTGCTACCTAAATGATATGGAAGAGAAGTAGTTGCATTGATGTTTTGAAATTGTAGAGCCTTCTAGCTTCAATGATTTTGTCAACATATTGACAAAACATTGCTTTGAGTGCTTACAACTATCATTCCCTACAATATCATTTGATATTGCAATTTTCAATGGCGATCAATTGTGGGGGCTTGTCAAGCAATTTTTGGGCCAAGTCTTGGTTGCTTTTGATGTTCTAGAAAGCCCTGAAGTCCGCTCTCTCCCTTCAGTACGCAAAAGAATGTGGTTGGTTATCATTTGCATGCAGAAATGAAAGGAAAGAGCAAGCTACAAGGCTCTAGCAAATGACCTAGAGTGATTGATCCTACCGAGCCAGTCATTGAGACAAAAATGGAAACTCCATCTTAGCCGGTCGATGTATAAGCACTAGACCAAGGCTTAGTATTGCACATTCACAGGATCAAAATGTTTTTCACCTACAAGCTCCCCAACTTGGAGAAGACAGATAGGAATATGTCAAGCAAGTTTGTGTATTGTAGCCTACCTTCTCAGACCTTGTGTTTGTAGCCACTAAAGTGTTCAAGATCCAGGCACACAGGCCAGCTGCTGCATAAAAAGCCATGAAAGAAGCCACCACTTTAAATATCCAACACCAAGGTATAATCCTACCATTTGGAATTGTGTGTCACTCCCCACAGACAATGATTATCTTCAGATGTTGCACAACAGCCATGTGGAGCAGTGGATACAAGCATGCCACTCGTATGGACGCAAGCTTGCCATCAAAGAGTTTTTGCAGGCAGCTAGTAGTATAGAGCACTTTGAAGACAATATTTGCACATTGTCAATGCTCTACTTCAAACATTGAATTTCTTGCATCACCATGATTTTTTGCACAATGACCTTCACCCTTGAAACATTATGTTGCATTTTGTTGACAAAGGTATTTCCTGCAGCATTACATATTGAAGCACTTTTAGCTTATTCCCAACTATGAAGACATTTCCAAAGCTAACATATTTGTCTTTGGAATGTCAAAAGAATCACCTTTGAGACTATCATTGGGCTGCCCATGAATATATCTCCACCAACCCTTCTCCTTTTTCTAAAGCCACAGATGTATATTCTCTATGTTGGCTTCTGAAACGTATATTGATTGCATGCCAAAGCCGAGTGATCCAGAGCAAAGAGCCTTTGTTAAAAAATACATAGAACTCTTGATTTAGGCAAAGATAGAAATCCCCAAAATCAACCTCCAGCTTTCGATTTATCCCTTTGTATCAATGGAGCCCACATAATCCCACATAATTGACATAAATGTTGTATCTTTGTTTGGTCTTCTACCAAACAATAAATGAATACAAACAACTTTTTTTGGGTTGAAACTATCATTGTATTGTTAATGAAATGTTAATTTAAGTATCACGTCACAGTTCAAGTAAAAAGTTAATGTTTTTAAGTTCAAACTATCATTATATCATTGAAATAGGTTTAAGTGACATTTGCGTCATTGTCTATATATTGATTTGTCAATTTCAATTTGTAGAAGATTTGCATTGGTTATATGGTTGTTGAATTTTGGTATTTTGTTTTTAGATATGGCTGAAGACCTTGATTACAATGAGACACAAAGAATTATCAGCACGGAGCAAATTCAATGTGGACAATCAAACTTATATGTCATTGCCAGCAATCAAGAAGATGAATCAAATCTAGAGGGCAAGCCCTTGAGTTGCAAACAATGAGAAGATTTATGTCCGAACCACTTTGTTTGGAATACACTTTTCAAAACAACTGGCCACGCAAAGAAAAATCCACCAATAAAGCTCTTTGACTTGCAATATGTGGGCTTAGCTTGATTTCTTCTCCAACGGTTTATCTGTCAACAACAAGCTATCCCCAACAATAACCAAATTGTCATATACTTCATTTAGCAGTGCTATGCATATTATATATTGGGCAAGAGAGTGAACTAGGATGATAAGCCTCCTAACGTGGGCGTGGCAAGAGCGTCACAGTAGGATGATAAGCCTCCTAATGCGGGTGTTGGCATTGCCGAAAAAGTTTCAACACTGAACAAGCAAAGATCCCAACCATGACAAAATTGTCTTGTCATTCTTCTACCAGAGGAGCATGAAATCATGGTGGAGATGGAAATCTAGGAAGTTGACCTAGCAAGACAAGGTGAAACTCCTGCAGGCTTGAGGTTGAAGGTGTTAGAGCTTGAGACACAACTTGATGCCACTATAAGAGAGCTTGCACTAGCTTAAAGTAAGCTTACAAAGTACAATGACAATTTTGGACCCCTTGTAGAAGATGATATTAGAGATGCCATAGCCAATCTCCACGCATTTTTGGCTGCATCGACCAACTTTGCATCTCTTGGCTCTAATGAATTTCACTTAAATGATATTTTGACAGATCTCACTCAACATGCTAACTTGTAAAAGACATACATTCTATTGTTGTAATCCTCCAAAACTTTTTGTAATCATTTTACATAATCAGATTTGAAAATCATATGACACAAAATGACATGGCCCAAAAAGAGAGAGATCATAAGATATGGCCAACAAACTCAAGCTAATTACAAGTATGTTGTACCAAAGGTGTTTTTAAACAATGTCGTCACAATCAAACACCAGAACCATGTCATCAAATTCTTCCATATATGAACATTTTGAAGCCACCTTCCACTCCGACTCACCGTCACTTTGCACCTCAGTAGCAAATTCCTCATGCATATGCTTTATACTAAAACAATGTTCAACTGCTCTCATCGCAATGTTGGTTGGAGCATGCAACAATCACATATTAAAAAACACATATACCAGAGCGTCATCTTGTTTTGGTTTTAATATATTTCTCTTCTTAGTGTGGAAGAAGTCAAATGCAGACCAATTTCTCTCGCAACTACCACTTGAAGCAGCAATCGATAATACTCTGATAGCTGCGTGTTGCAGTTCTATCTTTTCTCCACCATATTATTTCCACCACATAGGTACGCTAACTTTTTTGATCTAGTCAATGTGCTAAGGATCACGAAACATACCAACTTTATTGGCATAGTCAACACTGTCGTGCTATGACATGTACATAGTGGGAACAAATGCTACAAGATCTATCTTCCATCTTTCTAGATACATAAGTATATTTTCCATAATGTACATATGCATATCTAAGAATAATAATCATTTGTTTGATTTTTTTTGCATGCTTTGGGTGAAAGGTGGCTAAAACGAGAGGGAGTTTTGCAGAGGATCATAGATAAATCTAGAAGCTTCTTGTAGACTATGTGGATGTGCCAAGAGGGATTGATATTCCTCCCTCGTGCACCATGGATATGTACTACACCAATATTGTGGTGGAGGGAAGGAAAATTTTGTTTCCTCTAGAGGTGGGTTTGGAGAACAAAACAAAGGACGTAGAGTTGCAAGCCTTAAAGAGGATTGACTACTCTCGCATGGCTTCTTAGCGACTAGTTTACAGGTAGATAATGTTTTGACTATTTTTGTATCATAATATGGGCTTCAACTAATGTTGCATATGGCATCTTGTTTGAGATTATAATAATTCTTTGATGGTTTTGTAGATACTTTGCTCACCTCTTGACCATGCATCACATTGCTGCAATACCTCTCCTTGCACATTCTTGGACTCACATTGAGAGTGGGGAGGGATTCATGTATCCACCGACCATGCATCAACTCTCGCAGTGGGAGCTTGAGCATTGTCCTTGGTGGATTGACATGGATAGAGGCCATGTCCTTGCTAGAGAGAGAGAGAGTTGCATAATGTGAAGTCTACAGGAGTCGCATCCAAAGATCTTCCACTACCCAAAGCCACAGATGTTGTTGCTCCATCTTCTCATCCTCTACCATCTCGTCGACCCTCTCAAACTTGTAAGTTAAAGTCATTATCTCTTTGCATATACCCTTAACTTTGATAGTTTGGAGATTTAATTATCTTGATACTTTTTTCTACATTGAAGCAACAAGCTTTTTGGAGAAGGCCCAAAAGGCATCTGCTACTGCAAACCATGTGATCGATGTGATTGATGATATGTCGGGTATAATATTGTTTTTTTTTTGGAGTCTTGTTGAAACTCAATTATATTTCTCATGTTTATATAGAATATGTTTTTGTTCTTGTAGAGAGTGGGGGCACACAGAGATTGCAACGTGCCCTTCAGTTTGTCTTGACACCATTGCATTTTCAGCATGTTGAGCAGTCTAGCTGTAGTAATACTAGGTGTGTTGCTTTGCTTGGTGACTATATTGCGATTGCTAGGGATTTCCGTAGAGGTGTGAAGTCTAGATCATGGATGCCTGTACACGAGCATATGAGTAGAGCTCGATCTACAGAGATTACATATAGGAGGAGTGGTAGATCGGTGTCATGGGCTGCAGACTTCATCTTTGTTGACTTGCCTTTTGGAGGCTATCTACATTCACCATCATGTCAACCTTCATGGGATATATGTACAAAGGATCATGTACGATCAACTATTCATTTGAGTCATAGTACTTTGGCAGACTCGGGGTGGCTGCTTGTGATGGCGTCTTTTGCAGGTAAAAGAATCATTCTTAGATATTGATATTGTCATTAATACGTTCATTTCTAATCATTGATGGATTTGTTCTTGTAGGAGACACAGTCTTTTGGATTGAGAGATTTTGCAGGGCATCGGAGTTGATCATTCATCGACGTGTGGTGGTTTTGCATCATGCACCTTACGGTTATGTAGTGTCATTTGGCGAGCAACAAGAGGTGATCTTTCTATTTATAATTTCATGGTAAGAAAGTGTGAATGTGCAGTTTTTAAAATTTATTTATTTTTTCCTTGTAGTGCGACACTTCTATTATGTTCTTGGTCCACAAGCCCGGACCACCTCCACCTCTTTACATTGCAAAGAGTGCTTCTTTGTTTCATGGTCTAGGAATGACTGCCATGGATAGCACTATGCGTCACTATTTTCCAGATTCTGGTCGAGCTCTTATGGACTCCGGTTTGCCATGGAGAGGGTCTACGTAGAAGAGCCATACTTTTGTGGCATGTTTCATTGAGTTGTTGTGTCATCCTAGGGGGTTATGTCTTGAGTTTGGATGTGGGACGGCTCCTATTTTGACAGGTTGTTTGGCCTCTGGTTGTGCATGTGCATCCCTAGATTTTGATGAGGCACTTGTTTCTACTTGCTTGTAGCCCTTGCTTCGACCAAGGAAGCGAGGGAGAGAGGACGCAACTACATCCATAGATGTGGTGGACGATGGAGACCGACCCGTGGGTGGGAACCCTTTTGATGATTTGTGAGATTCCCACTCTCGACTTAGCACAAGATATTCATAGTATTTCTTTTGTTTGTGTTATGGTAGCGGACATTTGTGGTTGATTATATTTTTGTTGTCTTCCCTATCATTGTATGACTTATGGATAAACATTGCTATTACCTCTTGTAGGTTTTTGTGCTTATGATATTATAGGCCATTGTTGTTCTGTTGAATTGAAATTGTGTGTATTTTGTTTCATTGAAGTGCATTACCTGAATACATTAAGGCGGAGGCGAGACGTATGACATTGGACCCACATTATGATGGTCGTCCAAAAGATAGGCCTCGAAGAAGGCATCACTTCATAGATGATGAGTGTGCTTCAAGTTAATAATTTGTATGTAACTTTGAACAATGGTGTAATATGGCTTTAATTATTGATCCAGATAGGGGTTCAGTAATGTAGATAGGGGTTTGGTAATGTTTTCTCAGCATCTCTAATAAGTATCACATATATTATTGTGTACCTACTTTTTTCACTCATGTATGCAAGGATGGGTCCACAATGCGGTTTGTAATGTTTCTTTAATTAATAGGCCTCGAAGAAGCCATCGCTTCATAGATGATGAGTGTGCTTCAAGTTAATAATTTGTATGTAACTTTGAACAATGGTGTAATATGGCTTTGATTATTGATCTAGATAGGGGTTCAGTAATGTAGATAGGGGTTTGGTAATGTTTTCTCAGCATCTCTAATAAGTATCACATATATTATTGTGTACCTACTTTTTTCTCTCATGTATGCAAGGATGGGTCCACAATGCGGTTTGTAATGTTTCTTTAATTATGTCTTTGCTATACTCTAGGCCCATCTCTATTCTCTTATTATCACTTATTGAGAGACTCGCTCCGTTTTTTTCTCGCTCGGGAAAACTTTCTCGCCAACTTGTAAGACTCCCTCTTGGGTAAGGAGTTGTGCTAGCTGTCAACCTTGTGCATGCTCCCTAGTCTGCCATCTACCCTTGCTATGTCTAGCTGTCACATGGATCCTCCTTTTCCTTTTCCTTTTAACCCAAGCCAAAGCACCTTTGATGATTTGACTTAAAAAACCCATGGCCAAAATTATAACACCCATACTTGGTTCAAATAAACGAAGTAAGGAAAAAATTTGATGTGGATCAATATCCTCAATATGGAGCTGCACATGCAGCAAAAGGTATGAGAGTTGTATGAAATACCAAATGATCGCAATGGCTCTTCATGTTCGCTAGCACAACAACTTGCATGCCACCAATTGACCTAGACGGCGTGCCTATTGAGTCTTGACTTGGCCAATTTGAGGATCGCATTTGTAGAATGGCTTGATAGCCTTGAGACTAGTCAACCAGTTGGCCAAGGGCACAACATGTTAGAGGCTTCTTGAGAGCACTAATGAATAATTGGTTACCTAAAAGTGCAACAAGGTGACAAATTTTATGAATGAAACCACCCCTCCTTTTGAAAGCACGTGACACACTAACATCTTTTAAGGTGCACCCACAAAGGATTATCGAGATAGACCTTCTATCTTTACTATTATAAAAGGGGGAGGGATTCTGCCACCCCCCAACCCCTGACACGTGGCAAGACCTCCTTCATCTGACATGTGTTCCCTGCAACACCTTTCCACATAGTGACACACACACACACACACACACACACACACACACACACACACACACACACACACACACACACACACACACACACACACACACAGAAGGGGGGGTAAGCGGGGGCGCGACGGGGGGGAGGGGCAACTGAAGGCCGTTGGTCATTCTAGTATATATAGAATGCTACATGGATTTCTTGAGCCTTGATGTGCAGACCTCCTTCCTCATAAGGATCGGACATGTCATGAAAATTATACCTTTCAAATGACACCTTAGGGCATACATTGATCAAGTGTCCTGCTACGAGATTGCTACTAACAACTACAAGGAAAGGATGACTTTATGATAATTTGAAAATGACTCCAGTAAGTGCCACAAATGTGTTTTTAGCAAGAATCGGTGGATATCCTTCTTTTTTGAGGTGAAAAAAAAGGGAAGCATTTCCAGGTTGATGCAAGAGGGGGCTGATGCTATGCATTTTCCATGTGGCTTGAGAATCAGTGGTGATCCTTCTTTTCAAGGTGAAAGAAAAGGGAAGCATTGCTAGGTCGATGCAGGAGCGGGATCATGCCATGCGTTCGCCAAGTGGCTTGGAAAGTCACAAGGCAAGTGGGGATAGAGGACGATGCGTGGCATGGGTTTTTGCAGCACAGGGCCACGTGTGTGGTTGCATGGGGGCGAGAGCCAAGGACTATACTGGTTGAGAAAGGGGAAATGAAAAGCTGTGACAAGGGATGGGGTGACAACTCTTCTATACTATATATAATGGAGCTCAAAATTTTCAAGCAAGGAGAGAGCATCCACCTTACATTCATTGGAGACCTTTGGACTTTTCCACTTTTGTTTGAAGTTTTTTTCTTGAAAAGGGCTGCACCCACCTTCCAAGTTAAAATGACCTAGAATGGACCCCATCAATCATCCTTTCATTTCAACCTTTTAAGTTAAACAAGGACTAACATGTGCATGTGCATGGACTGTAATTGTTTGAAGTTTTTTCTTGAAATTTTTTCTTGAAAAGAGCTGCACCCACCTTCCAAGGTAAAATGACCTTGAATGGACTCCATCAATGATCCTTTCATCTCAACCTTTTAAGTTAAACCAGGACTGACATGCCCACCTCCCCCTTGTCTGCGTTCACGGCTACTTCTATCCCTTCTCGCATGCATTTCCGACTCATCATGCATTGGTAAGACCCCCCACCTCTGCCTGCTCTGTGTTCACTATGTCCAATCCGGCTTTAACTTCAACGAGGATTGCTTGAACTCACCTTCGTCGGAGGATGCAACAAAGCTTGGGGCCCAGTCGCCTGGGTTTGTTGTTGGCTGCATTGCTACCCTAAGTGTGTCCTAAGTGCGTGGGTTTTATCGATTCGCTAGCAAGAGTGAGAGAGAGAGAAGCTTGCCAGCCTAACTGTACATGCGAGCGAGAGAGAAAGAGGCTTGTGCGCCTCGTCTTCTTGCCATTTACATTACGACTGAGGCAGCCCCTGACGAAATAACCTCCTCGAGGTTCTCACAAACACATGCTCTCCCCCTTCACTTCTCACTCTCTGGACAAAAAGTATGGATCCTTACTGTGCTCCCCCCATCCCTCCTCTGCTACATCTCCCCCTCTGGCAACATGACACGTTGTTGCAAACCGCCTTAGCTCGTAGACGGATGGCAACATGGCAGAGCAAGAAAGAGAAATGCCACCTTCAGAGAGAGAGAGAGAGAGAGAGAGAGAGAGAGAGAGAGAGAGAGAGAGAGAGAGAGAGAGACCTTCTGGTGCTGAAGATCTCGTGCTTCTGCTCCAAGACCTGCCTTTCCTCACCTCACCTCACCTTCGACACCTGTCTTTCCTCCCCTCCCCTCCTTGGGTGCGAGCTCCTACCAGCCCTCTCTCCTTCTTAGATAGTACGCGAACCGCCTGCGAGTGAGAGGGAGGGACGATCTCCTGCACACGAGCATGGCAGAGAGAGAGAGAGAGAGAGAGAGAGAGAGAGAGAGAGAGAGAGATGAAAACGACGTCCTTAATTATGAGTGAGATTTTTTGTGAATTTCATTCTCTCTCTCTCTCTCTCTCTCTCTCTCTCTCTCTCTCTCTCCTCCTTGACTTGCCACGTTATCACCCTTCTTTTTCTTTTTCTTTTTCTTTTGCTTTCTTGGTAGCATCTTGGTTGATTCCCCTCAATCAGACATGCGTACAGATCTACTTGCACTTTTTTGGCTTTCTAAAAGAAACCCTTAGTGTTGGGCTCAATGCTCTAAAAAACTTTTTTCCAAAAACTTGGCAAACCTACATATGTGAAATAATAGAGGTAAATTGACAAAATTTGAAGGTTTTTACACCAAATTACGCTATTTTTTTTAAAAAAAATTTGTAGTTTTTCTCGCCTTAAAAAATAAAATTTAGAGGTAAATTTCAAAATTTCTAGGTGGGATTACACTAAACCTAGGTTTTTTTCAAGCACTGGTTGTGCTGGGTTAGGGGGACTTTCATAGTTTTGTGCATAATAAGGACTTACCTTTCATTTCACATTATGTCTTTACTTTTCTTGCATTCTATTGTTTTAGAATGCTAGGCAGTATTTACTTTCTATGCATGCTTGAAAATGACTTTAGAGATCAAAATATTAAACAAAATATTCATAGGAGTTTGATCTTATGATGCAGTCTTCGAGAAAGTCCTTTTTGTCTAAACGGTAAGTTTTCTCCTTATACAAATCCAAAATGGAAATACTAGTAGAAATTCTTAAATTTATAAAAATATATAAACTATTTTTTAGTATATTTTATCGGGTTTTTTCTCCTTTGTCATCCTTTGCAACCGGCTAATCTTGATTTTCAATCGGCGTAAGCTTAAGTTCAGACACATCTTTCTCAAACACTGATGTATTGATAAACGATTCTTTCATTTGAAGATTTTTTTAAAAAATCACTTCACTAAATTGTTTAATTATTTTCTATGCTTATTTGAAAGCATTAAAATATTCTTTTGTTTTGATTTTTAATGTATCTTTTTATTTTACCTCTTTTTTGTTTTATTTTGTTTCAATATACTAATGTGCAATGTGCACCAACTACCTTATTATTGGGGCCCTTTCATAATATATAAGCCATTTGCGAGTAGCGAGTACTGACTAGAAGAACATAAAAAAATGGCATGATTGAGACTTACCTTAAATGTTATTTAAATTTTATTTGTTTTTTCTCACATAACCTTATGTAGACCATAATGAACTTTCACATTGTTTTTTTGGGACTCCATAAGGCCATTGTAAAAGAGTTACATTTTGGGTGCAATTGTGGACCATCCATTGGTTAAAAAGATTGTTGATTAGTAATACATGGCAACAAACTATCCTTTTTAGCTTTCTAACAGAAGCCTTAGAGGTGTCTTGGATCAATGTTTTCAGTGATGATTGAGACTTACATTAAATGTTATTTTGGTTCTAAAGTATTAAATGGATATTTTTATTTCATCTTAATTCTAGTAAGTTCTATACTACATACATACACATACACACATATATATATTAATTAGTTATATATATATATATATATATATTTATTTATTAATGAGAAAACCATGATAAAGAGAAGAAAAACCGGTGCAATCATGTCAAAACTTAGCTAAAAAATCCTACAAATTTCAAAAAATTTACTAGTATATTTGGTTTGCTTCTTTGCGAGGAGAACACTCGATCCCTTAATAAAAGAGACATTCTTGAATAGTGCTTCACCTTATATAATTCTAGTTAAACTCAACTTAAAGATTTTATTACTTTCTTATTGTTTTAGAAAGCCATCATGATCCTTTCCCTTGTTTTATTTGCAATATATTCACTCACTATTTGTGAGTTTGGCGGGAAAAAAAAGCATTACTACTTCTGCACCCACCTTGAAAGGGGAAATGACCTTGAATGCACCCCATCAATCATCCTTTCATTTCAACCTTTGAAGTTTTAAAAAAAAAGCTTATGCACCTCAATTAATCCCAGTAACTTGCGCCTTGGAAGGGAAAATAAATTTGAATGCACATCCTCAAACGAGGCATGGCTTAGCATAGTTCTAAGGATTCTGTTAAGTGCACACACGATGTTGTTGACACAAAATAAGACAAGGCTCGCCTTGAGTGTGTCTGTGTAAGAGAGAGGACACTGTCATGCATATTTTTTGCTACCCATAGCACCGTGTTGTGTGTGTGTGTGTGTGTGTGTGTGTGTGTGTGAGAGAGAGAGAGAGAGAGAGAGAGAGAGAGAGAGAGAGAGAGAGAACAAAGCCAGACCTACGAAACTTGTGTGTGTCAATGAGTAGAGAGAGAGAGAGAGAGAGAGAGAGAGAGAGAAAGAGAGAGAGAAAGAGAGAGAGAGAGAGATAGGCCTACGAACCCTATGTGTCAATGAGTAGAGAGAGAGAGAGAGAGAACAAAGCCAAGCCTACGACGTTCATAGAACCAAGTCATGCCTTATACGACATCCCGTTGCAACATGTGTGTGTGTGTGTGTGTGTGTGTGTGTGAGAGAGAGAGAGAGAGAGAGAGAGAGAGAGAGAGAGAGAGAGAGTCATATCACTTTGAGCTCTTGCGGGAGAAAATGCAAGGAGAATTGATATACTGGAGCAGCTGGGTCCCATAGTGCTGTGTCTGCACCAAGTAATTGTGTGTGTGTGTGCACGAGAGAGAGAGAGAGAGAGAGAGAGAGAGAGAGAGAGAGAGAGAGAGAGTAATTTTGCAAATTTAGCCGGTTAAAATACACTAAAACCGATTAATTGTGAACATTGGTTCCAATTAAGCATTTCATAAGGTTCATGAATCACAAACAACCCTCAAATTTGAAGGGCTACCTACTACTTTTCCTTTTTCAAAAGGTTATAAGGAAACTTCCTTTTTCTTTCTATACAAGTTTCTTTCTACAGAAGTTGGAAGGGCATACAACTATTTTATTCTAAATTTTCTACAATTTATATCTACACTATTCCATCTATACTATATATAATGGAACTTAAAATTTTCCAAGAAGGAGAGGGCCTCCACGCGTTTGCTCTATGTTGTTTAGACCTATAGCCGCTCAAATACATGTGTGTGTGTGTGTGTGTGTGAGAGAGAGAGAGAGAGAGAGAGAGAGAGAGAGAGAGAGAGAGAGAACACGACTGACACCTGTGTGTGTGTGTGTGTGTGTGTGAGAGAGAGAGAGAGAGAGAGAGAGAGAGAGAGAGAGAGAGAGAGAGAGAGAGAGAGAGAGAGATCGGCAAGACTCAACGCTTGGCGACTCAATTGCATGGAGAGAGAGAGAGAGAGAGAGAGAGAGGATGGGTCTCACACCTCGCCGTTTGTAAATTTTCCCTAGTAGCTACTCTAGCTATGCTGGTGCTTAGCAACTATTGCAGCCTGTGAGTGCAATGGATGGCACCATGGTGAAGGGTGAACATTTTCTTAGTTTGGGTACCAATATTGTATCTTTCTCTGACAAGGCATTTGTGGCTCTGACAATTGAGGTGCCACTACAAAATTTGACACTAGTGGTGGGCCAACAAGCCTTGGATGTGGCGTTGGCGGAGCCATAAGAGGTGATTCACTCATCAACTACATCACCGTGGCTCTGATGTTGGTTGTTGGAATTGTGTACGTGGTGCGGGATTTGGTGATTCGCATTATCGACTATCTTAGTTGGGATGTATCCAACCCTCAGGCAACTCTTCCCTCACTGCTCGCCAAGAGAGAAAAGCTATAAGAGGAGCTTCGTTAGGTTGAGAAATAGGTTTGAGACCTTGAAACTACCGTTAGCCAAGTTGGGAATGTGCTAAAAGGGTTTGAATGTTTCCTTTCATTAACATTGAGGTGCAAGCAGTTTGAAACAACCAAAAAAGTTTCAAATGTTTCAAAAAGGGTTCGAATGTTTCCGTTCATCAAAATTGAGGTGCAAGCAATTGGAAACAACCAAAAACGTTTCAGCCTGAGGATATGTTGCTTTCCTTATTAATAGTCATGTCAACTGTGGTTGAGGAGCATACATTTGGTTGTGATTTTGATGATAGAATGGATGGCATTGGTCAGAACTGCAAGTTAACTAGCCTACAAGGCATGGACCAAGTTACTATGCAAAGCGTAGGTGGACACAATACAAGGATGGTAAAAGGATTAAGCATGCAAGTGAGCTAGATTTTGATGATGATGATGACATTGACCGTATATCTTGGTAGCAGTTTGTGGTGGAAACTTTACTACATGTGTAGCTTTCACTCTTCTCAATCAGTCATGGGTTTGGTTGTTGTGTAGGGAACATATGAATATATGGATTTGGATTATATATGATTCAACAGCTTTTGTGGTTTTGAGTGGATGGTATGAATTTAGCATCAGAGGTGGGTGCTCATGCACAAGGCATGCAAAATACTTGATGCTCCAAAGTTCATCATATATATGTTAGGAAATAAGACGTAGCTAAATAGATAATTGAGTAGATTACTTAATGGAGAGAGATAGATTTACATACACGAGATTATAGAGTAGAGAGAGAGAGAGAGAGTACACACGATATACGTGGTTCACCCAATGTGGGCTATGTCCACGGGAAAGCAGCCACTCAATGGCTTTAGTACTTCAAAACAACAGGTAATTTACAAAGGGATTATACCCTTAATGGAGCTCCCGCCTTGCTTCACTCTCACCACCTCACACTCACCTTGTTGCATCAACTTCACACTATGAAATGTGTGTAGAAATGGCCTCCTTTTATAGGCCAAACGGGCTGCCCTCTCTTATGAGAGACAGCCATGTGTAGCCGCCCTTGTGCGAATAAGTCCAAATCGGACCCTCCAATCCGCCCATGTGTGGCCGCCCTTGAGAAGACAAGTCCGCTTTTGAATTCGGCCACCGGCCACCGGCCATTGACTTCCGACCACCGGCCATCGGCCATTGACTACCGGCCACCGGCCAACCGACCGGTTGTTTTCCGACCACTTTCCGGCCGCCGTCCGGCCATAATATTCCGGCGAAAAAGAATATTCCGGCGAAAAAGAATATTCCGACGAAAAAGAATATCCCGAGGCGTTTAAAGTTGCCCCTGATTCTTGTCTGTGAAAATTTTGGTTTCCGGTGAGTGATTTTCGTTCACGCACGATGGCTTCTCCTCATAATGGGGGCCTTACAAATGTGCGCTTTTACCACAGAAAATTACAAGGGTAAATCAGGCTCCATACTTAACAATCTCCCACTTGGAGACTGATCTCCAAACCAAACCTGTGACTGCTTTCCATTCTGGCTTCTTATCCTTGAATGCCGATTGAAGATGAGCAAAAGCTCAACTTCTCCTTGTTGACCACCTTTGTAAACATGTCTGCAGGATTTTCACTTGTATGCACCTTACCTAGCTTTAGTTGTCCCTCTTCCAAAAGAGTGCGTATGAAGTGATATCTCACCTCAATGTGCTTTGTCCTTGAATGAAAGGCTGAGTTCTTGAATGAAAGGCTGAGTCCTTGAATGAAAGGCTGAGTTCTTCGCAAGATGGATAGCGCTTTGGCTATCACTGTACAAGACACAATTGTCTTGTTTGAATCCAAGCTCTTCTAAGAATCTGTGAAGCCACAGAATTTCTTTGCTTGCCTCCGTCATTGCTACATACTCTGCTTCCGTGGTAGAAAGTGAAACCACTTTCTGCAGCTTTGAAGCCCAGCTTACTGCTGTGCCTCCAATCGTGAACACATAGCCAGTAGTGCTCCTTCGAGTATCTTTGTCACCTGCCATATCTGCATCAGCATACCCTTCTAGAAAAATATCAGTTCCTCCAAAATACAAAGCATTTGTTTTTGTCCCCTTTAGATACCTAAGTATCCACTTCACAGCTTGCCAATGCTCTTTACTTGGGTTGTCCATGAACCTACTCACAACTCCCACTGCATGTGCAATGTCTGGACTTGTACAGACCATAGCATACATTAGAGAACCTACCGCTGCAGCATATGGAAGTTTAGACATATAGGCTATCTCCTCTTGTGTCTTTGGACACATATCCTTCGTTAGTTTAAAATGACCAGCCAAAGGTGTAGAAACTGGTTTTGCATTTTGCATTGCAAACCTTTCTAGTACCTTCTTGATGTAATCTTCTTGAGATAGCTTTATTGTTTTCTTCGTCCCGTCCCTTGATATTTTCATACCAAGTATCCTCTTTGCAGCACCTAAATCTTTCATTGAAAAAGATTTGGACAGCTCCTCTTTTAGGTCTTTGATGTCCTGTATGTTAGCCCTTGCAATCAACATGTCATCAACATACAACATTAGGATGATGAATTTTCCATCTCCCAAATTCTTCGTGTAGACGCAGTGATCCGAGTTGCATCTTGTGAATCCATGATCCAACATCCATCGATCAAACTTCAAGTACCATTGTCTTGATGCTTGCTTTAAACCATACAAGCTCTTCTTTAATCTGCAAACCATTTTCTCCTTACCTTTTACTTCATACCCCTTTGGTTGAAGCATGTAGATTTCCTCCTCTAAGTCACCGTGAGGGAATGCCGTATTTACATCCATTTGCTCGAGATTTAGATCATGAGCAGCCACAAGGCTTAAGACAAGCCTAATTGAGTTCATTTTTACAACAGGAGAAAATATTTCATTGAAGTCAATACCTTTCTTTTGAGAAAAAACTTTTACCACAAGCCTAGACTTGTACCTTTTCTTCCCATCTTCTTCTTCCTTTATCTTGTACACCCATTTGTTTTGAAGTGCCCGCTTACCTTTAGGCAACTCAACCAACTCCCATGTTTGGTTGTGATGTAGTGAGTCCATCTCCACTTGCATGCTCTTCGTCCATTCTTCTTTGGATTCATGTTGCATAGCTTCTTCATATGATTCCAGATATCCAGAATCTGAGATCAAGAGATGGTTGAAGGAAGGAACAAACCTTTCTGGAGGTTTACTTGCTCTTGTAGATCTTCGGGGAATAAGTTGAGGCTCCTCATTTGGTTGACGTTGTTGCACATTGTCACCGTTTGCAATCCTTGAGTCTTCACCGTCCTCAAGCTCCATGTACTCATCACCTGTTTCTTTTGTTTGTTTTCTTTCCAAGTAATCTTTGTACATATTTTGTTCGTTAAAAATTACATCCCTACTCCTTAAGATTTTACCATCTTCAGGATTCCATAGGCGATACCCAAAGTCTCCTTCTCCATAGCCAATGAAGAAACACTTTTTGGACTTTGCATCTAACTTTGATCTTAGGCTTCTATCTATGTGCATGAAAGCCTCACACCCAACACTTTGAGAAATGCATAATTCACCGGTTTACCTGTCCATGCCTCTTCTGGAACTCCCCCATCCAATGCCGTTGAGGGTGACTGATTGATTAAGTACACAGACGTACTTACAGCTTCTGTCCAAAGCTCAAGCGGTAGGCCTGCATGTAGCCGCATGCTTCGTGCTCGTTCCATGATTGTTCTGTTCATCCTTTTCGAAATCCCATTTTGTTGAGGTGTCCTTGGGGTTGTCCTTTGCCTCCGAACGCCATTGCTAGCACAAAATCTTTCAAAAGCTTGGCTGCAATATTCGCCTCCATTGTCGGATCTAAGGCATTTAACCTTGGTACCTGTTTCATTCTCCACAAAGGCTTTCCACCTTTGAAATATGGAAAATACATCGGATTTATTCTTCATGACATAAACCCATGTTTTTCTAGTCGCATCGTCTATGAATGTTACATAGTACAATGAGCCACCAAGTGATGGTGTACTTGCAGGACCCCAAACATCAGAATGAACCAACTCAAGTTTTTTATTCTTTCTTTCATTTCCTGATTTTTGAAATTTTACCCTCTTTTGTTTACCATAAACACAATCTTCACAGAACTCTAAGTCCACTTCTTTCAAACCTGGTAGAAGCTTCTTTGTTTGAAGGATTTGCATTCCTTTGGCACTCATATGCCCAAGTCGGTAGTGCCACACCGCACTGTCAACTTCTGTAGTTGCTACACAAGCTGAAGGTTGCGTGCTAACCAGTACACAAGTAAAGTGTACCGACTTTTTCACCCTTGGCAACCACCAAAGATCCCTTTGAGATCTTCCACCATTTGTTTCCGAATGCAATGTTGTGACCTTCATCGTCCAATTGTCCTATAGAGATCAAATTTTTGCGAAGAGAAGGAACATGCCTAACATCTTTAAGCTTCCATTCATTTCCGTTAGCAGTTTTGACAGAAACTGTACCTTTGCCGACAATCTCACAAGCTTCATCATCTCCCAAGTATACATACCCAAAATTACCTTTAGTGTACTTTTGGAAATGTTGCTTGTGTGGTGTCGCATGGAATGAAGCCCCGGAATCTACTATCCAGGAATTAGACACATTGTCTAATGAGAGAATTAGAGCATCTTGCTCTAGTTTACCTGCCACATTGGCCTCCGATGTTGGCTTGTTGTCTTGAGACTCTGTCTCCTTCTTCTTCTTGGACCAGCAATCCTTCTTGACGTGGCCTTTCTTGCCGCAGTTCCAACATTCAAGAACTGACTTTGTGCGTGACTTGCTCCGCCTTGAGCGATCACGACCCTTTTGGTTTTTGAACCTCTCCTTAGGCCTTCCTCTTGTTTCCACTGATAGTGCAGCACTTGATGATTCTCCTGTGCTTCTCCTTCGCATTTCCTCGCTTAGGAGAACACCCACAACATCATCAAACTTAAGAGTATTTGTGCCAGAGATAGAATTACTTACAGCCATCACAAGGCTGTCCCAACTATCCGGTAGAGATGATAGTATAAGGAGAGCTCGTACTTCGTCATCGAAATTGATTTTCACTGATCGAAGTTGACTTATGTTTGTGTTAAAGTCATTTAGGTGTTCTGCAACTGAACCATTCTCTGCCATCTTTAGATTGAACAAGCGCTTCATAAGAAATACCTTATTGAATGCCGATGGTTTCTCGTAGAAGTCGTCAAGTGACTTCATCAAGTCCTCCGTGGTCTTCATCTCCGAAACATTGAAGGCCACCGTTGACGCCAAGCTTAACCGGATTGTTCCCAGTGCCTTTCGATCAAGGACAATCCATGCTTCATCTGCCATTGTTGCGGGCTTCTTCGCAAGACCGCCTAGTGGCAAATAGAGGTCCTTCTGGTAGAGATAGTCTTCAATCTGCATCTTCCAATGTTGGTAGTTTTTGCCGTTGAACTTCTCAATCTTGAGCTTCCCTTCCTCCACCATAACTCCCACTCAATTCAAGGAATTCTTTCCTTGAGATAATTTAGCTACGAGCAAACCTTGCTCTGATACCAGTTGTTAGGAAATAAGACGTAGCTAAATAGATAATTGAGTAGATTACTTAATGGAGAGAGACAGATTTACATACACGAGATTATAGAGTAGAGAGAGAGAGAGAGTACACACGATATACGTGGTTCACCCAATGTGGGCTACGTCCACGGGAAAGCAGCCACTCAATGGCTTTAGTACTTCAAAACAAGAAGTAATTTACAAAGGGATTATACCCTTAATGGAGCTCCCGCCTTGCTTCACTCTCACCACCTCACACTCACCTTGTTGCATCAACTTCACACTATGAAATGTGTGTAGAAATGGCCTCCTTTTATAGGCCAAAAGGGCTGCTCTCTCTTATGAGAGACAGCCATGTGTAGCCGCCCTTGTGCGAATAAGTCCAAATCGGACCCTCCAATCCGCCCATGTGTGGCCGCCCTTGAGAAGACAAGTCCGCTTTTGAATTCGGCCACCGGCCACCGGCCATTGACTTCCGACCACCGGCCATCGGCCATTGACTACCGGCCACCGGCCAACCGACCGGTTGTTTTCCGACCACTTTCCGGCCGCCGTCCGGCCATAATATTCCAGCGAAAAAAAATCTCGAGGGCCTCCGCCCCCGAGGCCTTTAAAGTTGCCCCTGATTCTTGTCTGTGAAAATTTTGGTTTCCGGTGAGTGATTTGCCTTCACGCACGATGGCTTCTCCTCATAATGGGGGCCTTACAAATGTGCGCTTTTACCACAGAAAATTACAAGGGTAAATCAGGCTCCATACTTAACAATATAGTGTGGATATAAATAGCTGAGTATCCAATTTTTCATGTCATATCCAATTTGTCATGACATGAGTGCTCAAACACTTTTCTCAAATACGTATGTGTGTGTGTGTGTGTGTGTGTGTGTGTGTGTGTGTGAGAGAGAGAGAGAGAGAGAGAGAGAGAGAGAGAGAGAAGAAGAAGAAGAGATATTATAACATGATAGGAAACATCCCAAAACGTTTTGAAGGTCTATCCAACAAATCTTGAACTCAAAAGTTGTAGAGAGAGGCGTGTGACATTGGAACAATCCTAAGAGACCTTATATATTATCTGACAAGTACTTAAATTTTATTTTTAGAGCAAATCGCACTCAACTGGTGCGATATGACAAATTGCATCCTTATAAGTACACAAGGTCACTTGGTCGCACTTGAACCCATGACCTGGGTCACAGAGGTCAAGTACTGAACCAACCAAGCTAGCTCCTTTGGAGAAGATGTGTAGAAACAAGTGCTCATGCTACAAGAGAGTTGAAATATCTAACCAACAAGTTTTGAACTCAAGATATATATATATATATAGAGAGAGAGAGAGAGAGAGAGAGAGAAGAGAGAGAAAAGAGATTTATACAATCTTAATCATTGGTGACCCTCTGGTGTACATGAGTGGTTTGTAGGTCCACCTTAATTTCTTTATTCTGTTGTGTTAATATGATCGAATGAATTCAAAAAGTATTGAATGTTTAAAAAAACTTAATATACATTGATGTAATATCCATTGTAAATTGATATTTTATTTATTGAAGCATAGGTTTGTTTCATAATACTAAAAGCCATGTTCATTTATATTGCAGCAATGCGCGGGTCACATACTAGTACGATCAAATTGAGCGGTGAGGCAAAATTTCTTGCGTGAGTCAAGACTTGAGACTAGAAGGGGAGCACGAAGTAGTGTCCTATTAAAGGCCATGTTCATTTTTACCGCAACAATGAGCGGATCACATACTGATTTTTTTTAAAGTAAGAGAAGTCAAGGGACAAGCTAGCATATAAAGGATGAGATTATTGCTCCTCGATGTGCGAGTTCAAACATCGCACTCCTTTGAGACAAGCTTTGAGGTTTTCTAGTCAGATGTATCATGTCGAGAGCAAATAGGACTCTTAGTAGGTCGGCTTAATTTTGCAACTTTCATTTGCTGAAGCAATTCTTGGAAGTTTTCAAATCTCACAAGCGTTTTTTTTCATTTCTTTTTATAGGAATCATCGAAGATGCTTGTTTCAAGGTTTGGATGAAAGCTAAATTGTCAAAAGAAAGAAAGGGGGGGGGGGGGGGGGGGGGGGGGGGCTTGTGACTAAATGGCAAAGGGTCTTAAATGACCCCCTAGCCGTGGGATCGACGACGGACGGTTGAGGGCGGAGATCTCGAGGGGATCATACGGTGACCAAAAATTTGGCGGCAAGTCTTGTCCTCGGATTCGAACTCAGGTATGGGTTGTGGCTACCCAATGCCCTAACCGCACGCGCATAGACATTGCATTGAAAAAAAGGTGTTCTCATTTACTTACGCTTGTCTGAGTTTACTCTTTGGATGTCCTAGCTTACAAAATTTGTCCCAGTTTACTTTTTCAAAATCTGACGGTGCCATGCGTCTGCTTTTGTGCGTGTACATCTCCTCCGTGGATCCAATGACACGGGGGCTCATTTAAGACCCCGTGTTCTTTAAGTCCATGGGGAGGGGGGGGAGGGGGTTACGTGGGGGGATAGAGAGAGGAGAAGAGAGATATTTTTTGTTTGTATGAACGCCAAGGCAAAGCGTGCATATTGTATACTCTAATCGTAACTTAGCATACAATATCATGTGTGTGTCTATACATATACCGGTATAGGCTACTGAACTCTTGCCACCGCACTACTTCATCTCACTGCCTACAAAGCTACTTTTTAGAAATGACTTTGTGAGCATAGCGAGTGAACATAATTGAAGATAGCAACATAATCATAGCAATTAGTTAACTTGGCATGAACAATACTTTTGCAAGAGAGAGAATTTAGAGAACATGACAACAGTTGAGGACCGGATTTATGTGGAGCCGGTCCCCCCTCCAATAGGCATTTGTATTATGATTTCTCCCATTAAGAGAGACTTGTTACAATACAATCTTTGTGTTCCTTGTGACTTAGGTGATGCAATGAAGATGGAAAGCTTCATGCATCACAAACATAACATAAACTTGAAGAAAGCTTTAACTATCCCAAGCCTCAGTCCCAAGACCTCAAACACCTTCGAAGGTGGAGAGAGCTAGCAGGGAATGAGGGTAGGGAAGAGGAAGAAGAAACATTTCGTAGGAGAAAGAATTAGTTCCTCACTTATCATAACTCTTGTTGCTAGCATACATAATAGCATAGTAATGAAGAAGAAGGAGATGGCAAGCTTAAGCATCGAAGCATGGCTCTTGGTTGGATTTGCACTCCATATCCAAGAGTGTTGGTGTATGCTCTCAACCTCTACTTGCTTGGAGAAGGAGAGGGAGCTCTTGCACTTTGCATAGAACACAATGAGAGTTTTTGTGAGTGTGTGTGGGTAACACTAACCTTTTCATGTGGTATTAGAGCCTCAAGAAGGCTAGCATCTCCTAGTCTAATCTAATCCTAAAAGTAATCTTCAATTGCATGATAATTTTATTGCCTATAATTTATCTCTTGCTTAATTAATTGCATTTAGATTAAGTAATTTTTTTTTTCTAGCTCTTGAGAGCCTTAAAAGGGATAAGCTCGTTTTTTTCCCTAAATGGTTTGGATCCCTCTTTTGAAGCATCAAAGTCCACTTGGTGATTTTGGACATGGCTAATTGCTCAACTTATAGTCCCCGAAGGCATTAAAAGGTATCCTACCCTATTGATACTTTACTGCCCACCTCTTCATTGCCAAATCAATGCAATCCACGTTGTCAAAGTGGGCAATCCTCATCCTCGGCAACCGGGAGGTGTTTCAACTTTCGTTCAAGGCAGTGCGGATTGCATCAAATGCAAAGCTCCCTTTGTGAAGGCCAGAAGTCTCAATCTCTCTCACCATGCACTTGTAAAGAGATTTGGAGGATCACTCTCTGCTCTCCAGCCCTTGCTATGCAATCCCTCTACTTTTGCATGTCCTTGAGTAATCTCAGCCGCCTTACCATCTCTGACGTTTTCTACGTTAAAATTCTTGCATGCTCTCAAATGTTTAATCAACCACCCTCAGCCACAACTCTTGGCCCTAACATATCGGCCGTGTGCACTACTTCACACACTAAAGAGGAACCCCTGCGCCTCAACCTGCCCCCCGGTGCATATCCATATTTGTAAGATCGAAATTTTATCCTTTGGCTCAGTTGATCTCCATTTGATCCTCACTAGTGGGATGATAAAATGCTCTTCTTCACCTCCATCTTTTTCATCCGCCATGGTTTGGACTTTTGATAGAATGCCCCTGTTTCTAGGTTTGATCTTACTGCTGAGCTTAATGTCAATTACTGTCTGGGGTCTTCTTTTTGGAGCTATGTCCCCTTGTTTGGTTAGTATCAGGTGCTCATGATGGCCCACCTAGCACTGGGACCGCATGTTTTGACTCTGTAAAATATCTAGTTGGAAATTGCTCGATGATAGTTGGTTGATCATCACAAGTACTTTGTATTATATTGTGGTGAGCATCGGTCCTCCATTCATGTAAGCCTTATTTCTCTGGCTTCTCTTGAGGTTGGGATTGACCAAATTCTCCAAAATTTAGTTCCCCAAGTCGTAGCGGACTACTCTCTACTCTGAAAGCCCCCTGGCAATTAGTACTTCAATGTGAAGATTACGCTTTGTGTACCTTAGCTTGGATGAAATGTCTACAACTTCATAGAAAGTAGTTTCTCACTCATTCTGAGGTTTCCTTTGTGGCATTTTTCTATAAAAAAATCAACTATCTAGCTATGGAAATTGATCAAAAATCTATTTTTTAAAAAAAAACAAACTTAATTATAAGTTGAAAAATGATCATAAGTTGATCAAAAACAACTCCAATTTTTTATCAAGCTTCACTACCGAACTAGGACAATCAAGTGGTTACATGTCGATTGTGGGTCTGACGTACATGTATCACGATGGAGGTTAGAACACATTTGGCAATTTTGCTTACACCATCTGATAGAGTATGGTATGATGATGCTATGGTTCAAAAATTTTGTGATTTGGTTCATTAGTTTGAACATTATGCCAACTCTTCAAAACTTTTCGTACACTTAGAGAATTTTGGCACTTTAGCTAGGTTTTGTGTCCAAATGGCTTGATACTTTAGGGTTAGGCTTTATTTGGCATTTAGGACCTGATGGTTAGGGTTTGACTTGGAAAAGTGGAAAAGGTACATGGATCATGATCCATGTTTAATCGCATTCTGGGGTGAAACTTGGGAGGCATGTCCCTATAGCCTATCCTAGCACACTGGTAAAATATTCACAATTTTAGATAAGTTTTTTCTACTTTGTCGTGCAGCTCCGATTCCATGATAAGAAAAAGAGCAGAGAAATGCAAGCTAAGCTTCTTTGAAGCCTACTTAATCAATGGTCAGTGATGAGGGCTTGTTAACAGGCCAAGTCTAATGATTAATGTATGCCAGATGCGGCTTTAAAGGGCCAATTGATGCCTTAATGATACCAAAAAGGAGTATGCCTAAAGTGAGCATGCCTGAAGTGAGCACATATGTGAGTTTATGATCTAGAACTGCAGTGCTTGAAGTTCTCTACCAGCCTGTCTTTACGGGTCGTCGATTGGAGCTACAGTGAAGAAGTTATGGCAGTTTGAAGTTTAAGTCGATTGCAGATCTGTACCGGATTGGGCAACTGCAACTGAGGTGACAAAAATCGAATGAATGCACGGGCCTGAAGTGCTCACTTTGTGGAGTGCGTCGGTCTTTTCAAATCAGCAAAATCGGAGTTCCTGTCGCCAAGTTATTGGCCGTTAAAGATTCACTGGGGGCCGGTTCCGTGCCAGACCAGTCGACTCGATCGGAGTACCATTTGGGAGATTTTGGCTCTCGATCGGGTTTTGAAATGCAACAGAGTAAGTGCTCGATGAGAATCTTGTCTGAAATTTTATCTCCTGCAGTGCATTGATAGCAGGGTACATTGCTAGCAGCAGTACTATGATAGTATACATGTAAGTCAAATGTGGTGTACGTCTCATAAAGTACAAAAACCGCTTGAAGAGCTTCAAGTAATCTCATAGAATGCAATGATTGCGGGATAACTCCAACAGAGGTAGGGCCAGGAAGCTGGACAAATGCAATCACGTACGCTTATATCTTGAAGGCAAGCATCACCATGCAAAATGATGCGGGCCTCGAAATTCATAAAGATGTTGTTAGTCAAGGCTGCTGAAAGGAGTTATGCTTGGCAAGGTTTTGGCCGATAGGTATGCCAAATGTGATGCCCTTCAATGGCGTCCAAAGACAACCAAGCAAAGGCCGCCCAAGGGCTAGAGGCCGCCCATAAGCCAATGAATATGGCCACCCTAACTTAAGAGGGGTGTGAACAAAAGCAAGAAAAAGAAAAGGAGATGGCGTAAACCAGGCAGGGCAGCGAGGAGCCTGTGCAGGGCTCTTGCAGTGGACATAGCGGCTACGCTGAAGCTCATACGAGCACGCGGGTGTGATGAAAATTGCTTAGCATGGCTCTGCGTTCCTTTCGGTGCCACTCGCGGCGCTTTTGGAGTTGCCCGAAAACGTAATCTGCCACGTCATGAAACTCTTTCCCACGCCACGTCAGTCACACGGTGTCGTGACTGCGTGGTGGGGGCCAAATTTGAGAGGGCTATTAATAAAAGAGGAGGGCATTGCATGCAAGGGGAATTGGAGGCAACGAGGAGGTGAGAGGAATCAACGAGGACTCCAAGGAAGGCAAAGCTTAGCAAGGCGAAGAAGAGGGAGGCTATCAACGGGGCAAGAGGACAACAAGCGAGGAAGGCAGAGAGGTTCGAAGGGAGAAGAAGAAGGGGGAAGAACTTGTGCATAAGCAAAGGGAGTTCTCTCTCTCTCTCTCTCTCTCTCTCTCTCTCTCTCTCTCTCTCTCTCTCTCTCTCTCTCTCTCTCTCTCTCATCCTTGAGGCAAGCAAACGAGCAAAAGGGGTGTGCGCTCCTTGCCGCACTGTCGAAGCAAGGGACTTGCCAATACACCGTGTGCGAGCCACAAATGGCTCCAAGCACACAAGCCTAAACTAGCAAGCTCAAGGAAGCAAAGGGTGTGTCACTCACCGCTCTACGCTCGCCTTCGTGGTGGATTCCTCGCCGCGATGAAGAAGAAGCTGCAGTCGTGCCGCGCTCAACCGCTTCGCCGCCGTCGTGCCTTCGTAATGCTCGATCGCACACACACTCTCCCTCTCTCTCTCTCTCTCACACACACACACGCACACGAGGAGGTGAAGAAGAAGAAGATGGAGATGGAGCAAGAGCACTCTTCTATTGCACAAATGAGAGAATGAGTAAAAATTAGGTTTAGTTGGCTTTTATAGGAGCTCACCCCATTCACACTTGGGCACCCATGCTTAGCCAACTAACCCTAGCATGTTCGTGTTAGAGTGCGCCTCTCATCGGTGATCACTCTTACCCTTTTCCTATTGGTCCGACAAGCCCGATACCTGACTCTACCAAATACATAATACGCGTCTGTCGTAGGTGATAGGTGTCCGTGAGCCGTGAGGGTTAACATGCCCCCCTTCCTGATGTAGATTCCGTCCTCGAAAGCTATTGAGTTGAGGCTGGTTCGTCGAGGTGGAAGAGCATTTGAGATGAATGTCCTTAGCCTTCTTCAGTCACTGCAAAATCCAACAACATTGGCACAATAATGGCATTCTCTTAAAAAGCATATGCAGTTTTAGGTAGACAAATTGATTGGTCAAAGAATTTCAAACAATTTGTCAGCAATGAACATTAAATTGCAATGTAATCAAATGCATAAACAGATGTAAAGGTAAAAAATTAAACAAGTCTGGGGTCGCTAATTTGACGGTCGAAAGGCACTAGAGATCGAATATTAATACCATGGGTAAGCTTCTTAATTTTCAGTGGTCAATTAAGTTGTTTAATCGCGAGAGCCAAGTATTCATGTTCGAGGGCTGACTAGAGGCTATATCTAGAAAACCTTGTAGTTAAGCTACTATAAAAGGAATTTCTCATGAAATCATCGCCTGACTGATTACTTTTTCATGACCCCCCAAAGTCTTTTCACATTGATTCAATTATGATGTGTGTGCTTACTTTGTATGCCTTGGGTTTTTTGCTTTTCAAGGAAAAGCGCCCACACTGGGAACCTCTAGGGCTCTAGTACCATAGGCTATACATGTGAGTGAAGTACCAAATCAAGCTGAGATTTCTCTTCCAGCTTAAGATTTTACATTGTGGCACTTTGATTTTTTGTTTTTTCATTTTCAACATTTTAATTTTGTAACTTTGGGGGGTCATATAACACTGTTACCCTCCCCAGGCTCATCACATTAGTAAACTCCCTTTATAATACTTAAACTAAAGGTCAATAGGGTTAAGCCCACTAGAAAGCCCTAGTACATTTCATACAATGCTGCCTAAATCGGATTAAGAACCTAAGTAACCATTGTTTATTAGGAAGGCATTCCCCATGGTATTAAGAGAAGATTTCTAATACCTAGCTTGGTCAAACTAGCTTAGTCGGACTACTTGATTTTTAAACCTAGACAACTGATGATGACAAAACATTACATTGAATTAAATGTTTGATACTAAGCAAATGCGGTGAATATTATGCTACCAATCACAAGTAAAGCAGACAATCATAGATGCAAAAAAATAAGGGCAATGCTAATGGACAAGAAACACCTGTTTGTGTTGATGGTCGCGCTTGATTTGAAGTGTGAACAAGAGAAACACCTGTTTGTGTTGATGGTCGCGCTTGATTTGAAGTGTGAACAAGAGAAAGATTCCATGAAGGTCCAAATCCTATCAATAGCAACACGCTCCTGTACACACTAGGAAACACAAACAATACCTCTAGGAGGCACATCAGTGGGAAAAGAGAACTTCGCTAATCTCTCAACTCTAAAACAGAAACACTCCTAACGTACTAATCTTACCTACCCTCCATCACTCAAGTGATGAGGATCAAAGGTGTTTTATGGCATAGGTTTCTGTTTCACTGTACCAGATGTGACATGTATAGGTCTGAGTGAATGTTTTGACTTTTATTGCACATACTCGTTTGCTAATTGCTCTTGCTCTTTATTTTTTTGTTTTTTTTGAGTATAAAGCTTTATATGTACATTCCCTAAGATTGGTGATTGAGAGGTCAGGGAGAAAGGTTGAGAGGGAAACAAATGAATGATGACTGTCAGCAAACACTCCCCCCTTCCTTGGGTAGATCATACCATTTGAAATGAGCTTGTCACCCTTTGAAACCAATTGTTCCAGTTGGTAATAGGTGAGGATTTTTGCCAGTAGTTTTCTATTACCCTAGGTGCCTCGTCAAGTTGCAACGGTGGTAAGGTACTCTCCCAGGATCGAACTTGAAGTGGTTCATTAGTTGATTCTTGAACACTGGGAGGTGTGGATTCTTTGGTAGCTTCATGAAGGTCCACTACTATAGATGGAGGCTGTGTAGAAGCTTTTACCTCTATGGATGTATTACATGAGGAGCTAGAAGCTTCATGGGACTCCCCCCTTCCTGAGCTAGGTGGAACAAATCGTTCTTTCTTTGGTACCCAAACTAGCTCGGGAGCGGGTGTGTAGCATTCTGTGATTTTTTTCTTTCCACGATCATTGATTCGTTTTGGAGCTACGGGGTTGGGCTCACTTGGGTCAGGTGTTAGGTAAGAGCACAATCTACGTTTTGGCACCCAGATTTGATCATTTCCTTGATAGTAGCCTTGGGCTTCCAATAGTCGTTTAGGGATCCATCGCAACATTTTCTTACTTTTCTTGGAGCGAGTGGTACGTTTCTTACAAGGCTTCTGTTTTTTAGCACTAGTTATGGTCACTAAAGAAGCTTTAGGGACCCACTTGTATGTTTCCTTCGTTACATTAGGATGAGTCTTGTCAGAAGCGATATGCATTGCTTGTAGCATATTTAAGGGTATAGGCATTTCATCCCCCTCAGGTGTTACCCAGGTCGTCCCCCTATTTCCCCAAGTGTCTATGGTTGATGCTAGGTGTACCCAATCTACGTTGTCTGATTCCGTCATCCCAGGTAGGATATCCATATAAGGAGAATCTTGGCCAATGTCTGTATCCTTCTTACAAGTGTAACAATATTGTAGTGGGGCCGAGTGAACTGTGGTGTCAGAGCGATGATCAATAATGGTTTTACTCCCTAAGGGGTGTACCTTACTAGTCACCAAATCCACTCTAAGGACAGAGTCTTGGAATTGCAAATAGACATGATTTTTAGACCAATCGTGAACCATTTGTGCTTCCCTCATGAATGGTCGTCCTAAAATCATTTCATATGACATAAGGTGTTTAGAGAAATCCATTACAATGAACGTATGTCGTACCTTGTGTCCTAGAACTTTGATCTTAAGATCCTTGAGCATCCCCATAGGTTTGGCTATGGTACCATTTGCCATCTTTACCACAATGTTAGTAACACTGAGGCGGGGTTTTCCCATGGATTCCCAACAATCTTTTGTAACGATGCTAACTCCCGCACCACCATCAAGAATTCCCTTTATAGTTAATCCCTTGGTAGTGATGGGTAGGGTTGCATTAGACTCGTCGCCTTCAAAATACTGCCCTAATTCGTTAATGGGTACCTCGATCACAGACTCGTGTCCATCTAAGTCAAGTGATTGCACATGATTTTCCTCATCAATCATAATCGAGTCAGGCCTATTTGGTTGCGCAAACTTCGGTAATCCCGTTCGTAGCTCTCCGTTAAGGAATGCTCGAAGTGCAAGGAATAACTCAGGATCTCCATACAGCTTTGCTATGATCGTGGTTCGGACCTCAGAAGACATGAAGTCCACTAGTTTGGCAACATTCATTGGCGTTTTGCAGGGTGTAGGTTCTTGACTAGGAACTGGTGAGGATGGAATCTCATATTCCTCAATGGGATCAGGTATTCCTTCATTAAACATCCTTTCCAACAAGAAGGGTGTATGCTCACTTTCTGATGTCCCGTCCTCACTCCCTTCTTGGATGATACTAGATATGGCTAACGGTCTATGGTTCATGTGGGGTGGATGAACTTGCGTGGGAAACACTGTGTCATGAATTTTGACATGCATGGGTTCTGGTTCTAGTTTCCTTTGAGTCTCCTCCACTAAACCTCTTAGATGTTTCACCTGCTCAATCTCGTCTACTGGGTTTGGGTACGTCCCAATCTTCCTTTTACGATTCTTCCCTTTTTGCCCCTGCGGTTTATCTTGGGGGTCTTGGATTGGATTTGGAAACACTTGTGGTGTTTTCAGAGGCTCTTTATGGTTTTCTCTTATTCGGTTTTCATTTGGTTCCATGTTACGGTTTTCTTTGTCGGTCTTTCTCTTTGTGGTATTGGTTCTAGTCTCCATTGTCTCGACTGAATGTGAATCATCCTTGAGGTCATTCATATACACGGGGTCATCTCCTGTTCCTATGTTTGTTTTGGAACTTGGCTTTGAATTTTCCATATTCTGCGACTTCTTCCTTCGTGTCTTCTTTTTCTTTGCTTGGATAACTGATGCGGTATCTCTCTCTTCGAGGATATGGCCTGGCCCTTGAAGCATGGACCGTGTAATCGCATAAGCGGGTGCGACGGGTGGTATTGGCGATGTCACACTAGCAATTTCGACCAAATTTAGGGGTGTGATTTTAGGCGCATTTGGGTTATAGGGGCATTGGGCAATCAAGTGATCTATGCCACAACGATTACATGTGAGTATTGGCATTACAGACGTGCTCCCTTGATTCATTTGCATCTGCGCAGCATTCTTTTGCAGCCTAATAGGGCACTCCGCTGCTCGATGTGGTCCACCACACTCGTAGCATTGAAGAGGTGGCCTCCTAGCCTGGGTGTTGATATTTTGACCTCTGGATGCGAGAGCAGCAGCTTGATAAACCGGCTTGACTTGCCCCCAACAATCTTCCATGTAGTATATAGGACACTCTTCCAATGTATCAAGTCCGTAGGCAATACTAGTGTCTATTTCCTCCTCACAGCCATCTGGATAAGCATTTGATGGCTCACAACCCACTTGGTTCATAGGGGCGACTCTTGGATGCGGGGGCTGCGGTCCTAGCACAGGAGGTGGTAGCGGTGTAGCTTGTACAACATTTTGAGATCTAGGGACCATGTGTTGCGGTAGTTGCTCAATAGGTGGAGTAGGCATCAATACAGGAGCTCGAGGCGCATCCGTCCAGGCTACAGGTGGTCTATTTGCCATCATACGTTTGATCATTAAACAATCCTTAGCTTGGTGACCATACCTACCACATACGTTGCAAGTTCCATTAAATTTTACTCTAAACGTAGGGCACTCACTAGTGCTATGTGGACCTAAGCAAATGGAACACCATTGTTGCTCCCTTCTTGGATACATGTGACTATTTTGAGGGGGTCGATTATCCTTAAGAGACTCTTGGATTGCCTTGGTGAGGTCTGTCAAGAATGTCTCAAATACCTTTGGCTCATTGGCAATGGGCTTTGCCATCATGGGTTCATACTCAATGGCTTGTGAGCTAGTGGATCTCGTGTCAGTAGACACCCTCATGCCTGCTATCATCAAGTTGTCCTCTAATTGGATTGCATTGGCAGTGACATCTTCCCAGGTTGTGATACCTCTAATCACTAGTCCATTATAGATTCCTTCATTCCTCAACCCTCGAATGAATCGATCAAGCAGTTGGTTATTGTTGAAGCGCTCATTTACAGGGCAGCGAGAGTTTAAGTGCTTTAGACGACTAATGAAGTCCCTTACTGACTCTCCTTCCTTACGTTCGGCCTTCTGTAGCTGAGATGCTACACCCCAAAGCACACCTTCTCGTATGTACTCCTTTAGAAACAACCTTCGAAGGGTAGGGTAGATTGTTTTCTCGTCCACCCTTAGGGTCCTATACCAATCTCCAGCCTTCCCACTTAATGTCAAGCTTAAGGCATTGCACTTATGTAGTTCGTTGCGTTCCCCTAAGGAATCACATACTTGTTCAAACACTTCAATGTGTTTTCTAGCATCTTCGTCCCCATTGAATTTTTGCGTGAGTTTGGCAATTTGTACTGCCTTACTTCTAGGCTCTCTATCAGATGCATGACGCATATTTTCCGCGATAGATCGACCTATGGTTTGAGCAAACGCTGCCAAGTCACCTATGTGAGGAGGCAGGGCCGGTGGAGGTACTCTTGGAATCATATGTGGGAGAGGGACGGGTACCGGTCTTGGCATATGTGTGGATGATGCAGGATATGGAACATAACCGTGCATAGGTCCACTCGGATAAGAGCTAGGGAGCGGCACTCGAGGAGCATAAGTAAGTGGTACAATTGGAGGTGTGGGGGCCATGTGTGCATAAGGGGCTAGAGGCACATATGGTCGAGGCCCCATATTAGGTACTACGACACTAGGTAGTGGCACTGCGCTAACCGTAGATGTCATTGGTACATTCTCTGTCAGGCTTATCCCTGGAGTGAGCACTGTGTTTTCCTTGATAGAGGGTTGAGCCAAGTTAGGGAAGCTAAAGTTTTCGCTCGGAGGCTCAGATTGCATAGAGACCCCAGGTGAAATGACGTAAGATGGGTCCATGGGGCTCATTAGAGGAGTCTCCATTTGTGATAGAGTAGGCTGTTGAGCCTTGCTCGTATCCAGAAATCTCATGGGGCCAGTTGAGAGTATATTTACCCCTCGATTTTGCCTTTCTGATTGAATAATGCCATGGATAACATTACAGATCATTTTCTGTTGATCTTCGATGCTCGTGGCACTAGAGGTGGATTGTACAATCTCTATCCATCCTACATGGTAGGCGTGGCCAGAGTGTAGATCCGTCAACACCTCAGTGTGGAGGTCGTATGTCCAATGATCATTAATGAACAATCCTTCTAGAGTCGACGTGTTAACGGTTTCTTGTGAGGTAGAAGCAATGTTGTTCCCCGTGGTTTTACTTGTCACCAACGGTACTCTAGAGGGAACTTCTGAAGGAGGCAGCTCAACAGGGCCTTCTTGGTAAGAAGTTGGTAGGATATCCACATGGACACTCTTTGGGGGTGTGGGGTCCACGTGCAATGTGAAAGGAGAGTCCACTTTCCCACCCCCTTCGTGTGCTTCATTTGCATCAAGTTCCGAGCGAGTAGCTCTAGCTAATGTTTCCATGAAACGGCTAAACATACTAGTACTAGGCTGTGGAGCTTCGGGAGGTGCATGGCCTTCTCTCTCAGTGTTTTGGGTAGGGTATGCTTCCATGATTTCTGAGTCGGAGGAGGAATCACTAGCGGCTATTTTAGGGTCTTGGGTGGTGCTACCTTGTGTCCCCGCTGAGGGTCTAGATCCTATCGTGGATGGGTAATGGGTGTACGTATGAACAGAGGCACTCTCAATATGCTCGTGTTCTAGCACCCGCCCAGAGCGTAAGTGCATGTGCTTTTGATACCCTAAGGTGTCAAAAAGCTGCTCTAGGAGGCCTTGTGACTAGTTTTTAGCGTGTTTTTTGTTTGTTTTTTTGCTAGATTTTTTAGAGCGTGTCGTGGAATGGGCCGTGTGATAGCTCGAAACGAGCGCATCGGTCAGAGGGTCGTGCCGTTCTTTACAGCCCTCCGTTTGGTCACTCTATGCCCTCGGAATCCCTAAAACTGTCAATTTCCAGTAGGGAACTAAGCCCAAACTAGAAAGTCTAAGGGTGCAAGTGGGAAGAGAAAGGAGGAGAGTGGAGGACTTGTCCCACATGCTCTCATTCTCTCTTGAGGGAGTAGGGTATATATATAAGAGTGAGTCTAGTATATATCATAAGACTGAGGATTGAGGCTTGGGCTTGGGCTTGGGCAACCGATTCCGATCTATCTTTTATACAAACCAACCCGTCCGTTTTAAGAGTCACGTTTTTTATTTTCGAAAAATTTAACCGCCCGCTCACTCGCGTTTTTTTTTTCCGTTTTTTAAAATTATTTTCCTTTTTTTTTTCATTTTTTTAAAAATGCAGAAATGCAGAAAACGCAGAAATTGAAAAAACGCAAGAAAATGCAGAAAATTGAAAACGCACAGAAATTGCAGAAATTGAAAAAAAACGCAAGAAATGCAGAAAATTGAAAACACACAGAAAATGCAAAAATTGCAGAAAATTGGAACTTGACAGAAAATTAAACGCAGAAACTGCAGAAATTGAAAAAAAACGCAAGAAATGCAGAAAATTGAAAACACACAGAAAATGCAGAAATTGCAGAAAATTGGAACTTGACAGAAAATTAAACGCAGAAACTGCAAAAATTGAAACTTGACAGAACCAGAAAATGCAAAAACGCAAAAAAGCAAGAAATGCTAACTGTGCAGTGCAAACCAGAAAACGTAGAAAACGCAAAACACAGAAATCTCCACACAACTACACACACTCATTCCCTGCCTTTCCTATGATAGAAATTGCACCACAAGAAAGCGTAAAGTGCTAACCGAGCTTAGTGTAGGGCATATCCCCGGCAACGACGCCAAAAATGTGCGCTCCTTGCCGCACTGTCGAAGCAAGGGACTTGCCAATACACCGTGTGCGAGCCACAAACGGCTCCAAGCGCACAACAAGCCTAAACTAGCAAGCTCAAGGAAGCAAAGGGTGTGTCACTCACCGCTCTACGCTCGCCTTCGTGGTGGATTCCTCGCCGCGATGAAGAAGAAGCTGCAGTCGTACTGCACTCAACCGCTTCGCCATCGTCGTGCCTTCGTAATGCTCGATCGCACACACACTCTCCCTCTCTCTCTCTCTCACTCACACACACACACGAGGAGGTGAAGAAGAAGAAGATGGAGATGGAGCAAGAGCACTCTTCTATTGCACAAATGAGAGAATGAGTAAAAATTAGGTTTAGTTGGCTTTTATAGGAGCTCACCCCATTCACACTTGGGCGCCCATGCTTAGCCAACTAACCCTAGCATGTTCATGTTAGAGTGCGCCTCTCATCGGCGATCACTCTTACCCTTTTCCTATTGGTCCGACAAGCCCGGTACCTGACTCTACCAAATACATAATACGCGTCTGTCGTAGGTGATAGGTGTCCGTGAGCCGTGAGGGTTAACAAGGGGAGAGATAAGCTCGAGGGCACGAAGGCAAGAAAAGGGAGCGGGAAGCAAGCTCTCTCTTTGTCGAGCTTGAATGAAGCAAGGGTAACCAAGGCGAGGAGGTGAAGGGAGCCAAGGTGAGGTTACTCTCTCTCTTCCTCGTCCTCGGACTTAAGCTTGAGAAGAGGAGAACAAGGAGCCAAAAAGCAAGAAAAGGCGTGCATTTCAGGGAGTTCTCTCTCTACAAGTAGCTTTGAAAGACACTCGACCGAGCAAAGTAGCGCAATCAAAGAGAGTCTCGAGAGCTCTTGACAACATCGAAAGAAAAACTTGAAGCTTGCAGAATCTAATGGAACTTGAAGTAGACAAAGCGACAATAGATAATTACCATCACCGTCATTAGCTAGAGATTGATTTAATATTTTGTTAAGTCCGGTGTTGTTAACGGCCCGGTTAATCCTGTAAACGGGAGCTTAAGCTCCTAGTTAGCAGATGATCCAAGTGTTGGCGTTGTTTACAGCCCGCCTTGGCTAAGGATTAAGTTGTACTCAAGCGTTAATCAATTAATTGATGATTGCGGTGATTGGCAGAGCTGTCAGTGTCTGTTGTTCTATATCTTTAACACCTCCCACAACCAGAGGCCCGGTGCCTGCCCGATTCACGTAGAGAACACTTATCCCCCGACATCTTTGGTTGGTTCCGTTGCCGGGACATGAACCCGGGTCACTCGAGTGAGAGCCGAGTTTGGTCCGACTTTGCGATATTGAATTTTTTATGCCAACATTGATTGATCCTTATGGCTAGATTGATTTAAGTTTTGAAGGTTTAATGATTGGAAGTTGAAGTCCCCTTTCAAAGCTATATGTCTATCAAATTTGAGAACATTTGGAATTGGCTTGACCACCTTAGTCCCGCTAGCAAGTTTGGCCCATTTGGCAAGCACTTTTGCACTATATTGTGATAAACTGAGCATACCAACTTTTCATCCCATTAGCTTTGCCCAACACTTTTACATCAACACTTGCACTCTCAAACTGCTCAACTTCGCAAGATAAACCATTTTGTGCACAAAACATTGAGAATCTGCTATATTCTTTCATAATTAACCTCGATAATCATTGTTTGCTCAATTCTTGACAAATCTTTTTTTGCGATACATGGATCACGATCCATGTTTTGTGACCAATATTACCAAATTTGTGGGAAAAGTCCTCATATGTTCCCCAAGCTATTGGTCAATTTTTTTTATTTTGGAACACTTTTGCACATCTTGGGCCAAAATGACCATTGGAAGACTAATTTCCCAATTTCTTAAGATTCTATTGATCCTATGTTCGTTTTCTTTCAAGCTTGCAGGGTGATACCCCAAGGTGATGTCTCACGGTGGGCCCAATTTTTTATTTGTCTGACAATGTTGGGTACATGGATCACAATCCATGTTGGAAAACATTTTGAATATGTGATGAGAATAGTGGAAAGGTGCTTTTGTGAGGATTTTTTTTGCCTCTACGTTTGGTGGTGGGAGAACATGGATCGCGATCCACGTCCCACCCCCCCTGTATCTTTAGATCCTTCCCTTTGTGGAAAACTCATTGGTGAAATATTTTTGAATTTGGACCTTGTTTGATGCCCCAATGGGTCCCTGACAAATTGCAAAATCCCCATCTTGGATTTGACTCGTGCAGTTGTTTTGATTATTTTTATGTAGTGTGGACTATACACAAGTCATCTTGCTTAAGGTTCATATCTGTGCAATCTAGTGTAGTAAGAGGTCTTTGGGTGTTTGTAAACAGGTAAAAAATCAATAGTTAGCTCTAGGTCACCAAAAGCTCTCTCTCTCTCTCTCTCTCTCTCTCTCTCTCTCTCTCTCTCTCTCTCTGTGGCAAGATGCAAATGATCTCTATTTACTCAATTCTGCCTCTATGTGTCCAACCTACCTAGAGTGCTAAGTGTATACGCACCTTATGTGCTCACATCTTTTATAGCATACCGCCTGCAACTAAGACAGCTCATTGTTTGGATGTATGATCAATAATTGCCCTCAATTTTGCAATTTTGGTCTGTCGTAAGTTGCCCCAAATTTTGAATTGTGTCAAATCCTTCCAAACTTGATATGCTCAAAGCTCTTGCTTTGTAGATTTGGCATTTGCATTTAGAACTTGATTCCAACTATTAGACTAAAAAGGAACAAAAATTATTGAAGATTGTTATTATTTAGACAAAAATTTAGCCAAAATATTCCATATACTCATATATATACTCTCACTCTAAACATCATATCTGTTGAAATTTGTTGCTATGGCTCATTACTTATTAGGCCTAATAAGGACTAAATCCTATTAAAAAGCATTAAAAAAGGAAAAAATTTAAGTAGAAAATCACTCTTTGTACACTATATAAAAAAATTATCAACATCTTGTAGCTTTAGATCTTGCTATAAGCTACTTAAGCTTCTGTAACTCCCCTCTTCCCATTCCGAGTCCTAGATCAAGGTTTGTGCAATGTGCATGGGAAAAAAATGTGTCTATGAAAGGCTATGCAATGTGGCCCTATGATGGCAATGGAAGAGATGCATTGGGTAACAATATGGTGTGCAATATGCGGGTATTGAACCAATTGTTCAGTGGATTTTGTTGGCGAGGTTCCAATTGAACTGCAGTATCCAAATAAAAGCTTTTGAAGTTCCTTGATGGTTGGTTTCTTAAGTACTTGGCAGGCTGATCATTTGACTTGGCTTGGATTTTGGTATCCACTTGTATATTGCTCATGGAGATTGCAAAGGTAATCTAGAATCTAAGTAGCATTATTCGTTATTCGGGAGACAAATAATACGCAAATAATAGGTGTATTATTCATTTTACCAAATTATACGATGCCACATCAGCAAAGATGGGGTACCATATAAGTTCTTACTTTTTTTTATTGAAAACATTCACATTTAAAAAAATTCGATAAAATTTGTTTTGATTAAAAATTTTGACATAAAGCAGGCTCCACTGCCCATTTGGCTCATTTGCCACTTGAGCAGGTAATCAACCTTTATAGAAAAATTTACAAATAAAACAAATTTTGGAATTTCACAATTAGATTGCAAATCAATAAAATAACTTAAAAATAAATTTAAATTAACTTGTTTAAAAAATTTGACAAGTAATTTTTTTCATGGTCAAATAGTATCATGTCTTGTATGTTGTGTAGAGATTGGCATCTCACTCTAAGCAAGGTGTTTTTTTGTAGGATTCACTTTCCATGTGCTTAGCTAACGGACACTTGGAAGTAAATTAGTCGGATAATTTAGGATATTATTATTGTGTACATAGAGTACTCTCACATGAGGTAATCGGCCTAAGAAATATAACATAATAGAGGAACTTAGTTTTACTTAGTTCAGTGTTCAATTTTGATGTTCAGAGATCCACTCACTTCAAAGTGAACATAGGTAGATAAACATTTTTCTCTCCTATGTAGAGTGATTCACACTATGCTCTCACTAGAATTAAAATTTAGGAATAGCATGTCCAAAGATATTGATATTTAATTATCTTTATTTGGATTGCAAGATCTATCGTACCATGTGACAACATACACATGCTTGCACTATAGATATATAAAGATCTATGGTGAAGTGTGAGAATTTCATGCTCACAGATCAAATAGATATGGTAATCGTCAAGGTCTGCAATTAATTATCATTTAGTAATGTCACTTTTAGCTCCTATGGCCTATGCGTTTCATAATGATAATCATTTCAAAAACCTGATTAAAATGATCAATTATCAAAATGTGTGAAAGCCGCAAACTTGCACTCTAGATAAATCAATGTAACACAATGTCAATTTTGATTTATACGTATTGTTCTATATAAGTGATTAGGCTCATATTAATATCAAAGTGAGGTGCAACCAGGGATTTCATTAACGTGATCACAAACACGCAAACTTGTTAACAAAGTTGAGTGATCACTTTTTAGACCACATGGTTATGTTGAATGCTCATATGAAGTTCTTATTAACCTAAAAATCCACCCAAACCGATAGTCTCGTGGGCTTTTCCATATCATGGGAGGGCCCACTGGTGGGATTTTTCCATATTCAAGTGGGTCCGTCATGAAAAAATAACAACTTAGCCGGATTTTGGTGTGTTATCAAGTCACCATACATCGACTTAAATGTGATCAGGTAAAGTTTAATTATGCAAATATGATAATAACAGATGGCAATCACAAAAAATTTCATGTGATCACATGATTATTAAATTCTTGTGTGCAACCATGGCGGATGGGGAGAAGCGGCATGAAGCATGGAGGGACTCTCTCTCTCTCTCTCTCTCTCTCTCTCTCTCTCTCTCTCTCTCTCTCTCTCTCTCTCTCTTTGGTCTTCAAGCTTCCATGGCATGGGGAAAGGCCCCTTATGAGGAGGTCCTCATCTCGGTGAGAGGCCAACACGGGCAGTGGAAATGGACTCTTGGGGCGGGGTTTGGACTTGGCTGACTTGCACCAATGCCTGGCCTACACTAAGGCTACCCCTATATATCTCCTTGGGTGTGCATGGCCATAAGGAGAAGGACCCAACACTAATGCGGGACAAGCTGGCAAGGAATGGCACATTATTATGAAAAAATAATTGCATACATTTGTTTGCCATTTCCGAAATATTTCACATTGATTTTTTATTTCTTGGACTAAGTGGTCATCCTTTGGTCAGCATGTAATGGCCATGAAGGGCATGCAAGGGAAACCATGTCATAGTCCAAGGCAAAGCTACAAGGGACACTATGTTGCAAGCCAAGGAAAAGTGTGCAAGGCCACAAAAAAAAATAAACCATCTTGAAAGAGGAAGGATTCACTTTGATGCATGAATTGAGCCATGTCGAGAATCAATGCAGGATATATGCACTATCTTGGTTTCAATCACCCTCAAATGGGCTTCCCGCAAGGAGGGTACCAAGGGTTGTTCTTATAATAGGTTGCAAGGGTGCAACAAAAGTATGAGAGCTTCTTGATTTAAAGATTTGAAGCTTACCTCAGACTCCACAAGACCAAAGGAAAGATTCATGAGAAGCAATCATATCTCGCTACCCAAGAAGCACGGCTTCTCCCTATGCATGAAATCATACCAAGCACAATGACCAAGATGGATCATAAGGTTTGAGATTTCATGTTCTTGAAGCTTCATAGTTGTACATAAAAGTTTATATTGTGGGAGTGTGTCATCATCTTAACTTCCGCTATGGTGCCTTGAGAGCCTACATATGGGTTCAAGTATGACCATGGCATCTTAGCAACATCCAACCAAGGTCGTGGTGACCACAACTTAGAATCAGGAGAAAGGATCCCTAGTGGACTACTCATGAGGAGGGCTTCTGCAAGATTCCATGGTACAAGGTGAAGCAAGGTTTTCTCACATGTGAGGTATCCTACATAGTTGACCACACTACCGGGTGCTATGAATTCCAGTACCAAGGACAACTCCTCACACCAATTGGTAAGCAAGTTAAATTTAAGGTTTACAATTTTGAAATTCTTGAATTTTGCAAAATTTTCTCCAAAACCAACATGGCAAGCAAACGTTGCTTTGGTCACAAAGGGTTTGGCCTTTGATAAATTTTGCAAGCTACGCTATCTCAATTCAACATTGAGAAAATTAAGGTAGTATTCTTATTATTATCAATAAGATGTATAGTTTGACAAGGTTGACTCTTGTGAAAACTCGACAAGGTAAAAACAAAGAAACATTGAAATCTGTTTGTCAGACATATTTCATAGAGGATTCCAAATTTTGGAATATACTATCAACATACAAACTTGGAAAATCTTTGCAACATGTTTGCCTGATTTATCATTGGGGGTTGGTATAAACCGAGCCAGGAGGGTATGCAAGGTACATCTTATAGCTCTAAATTCATTAGCACACGTAACTATGAGCCAAATTCTAGTGAAGATGACTAGCCAAAGAGGGGCAACAAGGTTAGACACTTTCAAGTTCTTCTTATTTTTTTGTGTTTTAACTTTTCATTTGGAAACCATTAGTCTATTGTGAAAATAAAATTTCTTTGACATACTTAATGAGAAGCAAGGATTATATTCCATGCCAAAATACTACCCTTTGACTTAATATCAAGGATAATGGCACACAAGTTTGGTGAACTGGCAATAAGAGGATATAAGCTCACATTCTACTTTTGGAAATGTCAAATCGTGATGTATCCATATGATATTGGCTCAAAAGAGGATATAAGCTCACATTCTACTTTTGGAAATGTCAAATCGTGATGTATCCATATGATATTGGCTCAAACTTATGAGACCAATATTGTAATGGCCACCAAAGTCTCTTTCCCACTGGTAGAAACTCCTCAACCTATTCATGCATCCACTCAAATATGCTCTTTCTCAACAAGAACTTAATATCTTTGCACCAAATCTAGTTTCATACCTTTTTCCTTGCTCATCCTCTTGTCCAATAACCCATCCAATAATTTTAGGACTAGTTTGATCACGGTGGTGCAGCCAAAGTTGGTCCGAACTAGAAAGTGGTCTATACCAAGCAAAGGTTGTAGGCAGGTGTAGTGCAGAAAGCTAGAGCAAGTATGGAGTCCATGGGCAGCCAAAGGATAGCGGGAATGTATGTCTAAAGTGGTTCTTTAGGCCAAAAAAGCTTCAAGATGAGCCCAGATGGGATAGAAAGTGAATGTGTCCAAAGTTCCAAGTCAGTGATTTGGAATTTAGTGTTTAGTGTGCTCTAGAAGCTGGTCCAGACGGATCGTCAAACAGAGATCGGGTGCTCAAGATATTGCAGTTCAAAGATAGAGGGTGTAGCAGATCCCCGACGGGCAGGACAGCTGAGGACAGGTGGCCCAGGCTAATGTTAGTGGGTGCATGTGTAAAGTTCGAATTATGGAGCATGCATGTCTTCTCAAATTGTGGATCGGAGATTGGGATAGCAAGTTATGATCAGTTGAATATTTTTCGGGGGCCGGGTCTATGCCCACTTGCCCACATTGAAGGATGCACCATCTGGAGTCTTTTTGGCCTTGCCAAGGTTCTCGGTGATAGCATGCATCATGTGCACGGGATCTGCAAATTTTTTTCACCTTTTTTTGGTGGCCTTGGATATCAAGCTCAAAAGGGCCAGAAGGTGGTAAGATTTTCCCGGCTTGGGACCGACACGGTGGGCTTTGCGACTTGGGAATCCGACCCTTGACCGAAAGGTTGTCAGTTTATGAAGTGGGGGGGAAATTTTAATAGGAGGGTTTTTTTCAAAAGATTTTTTTATGAGGATAAGGAGGGGTGCCCTGTCGTCGTGACACGTGGTAGGGTTTAACCCACATGCACAAGAGAAGGACAAGCGCTGGTGTATATATACGGCGCCATGACCCTCTTATATTGTGAAGCGAGGGAAGAGGGAGCTCCCCATCCCGTTTGGTGCTGGCGGGCCTCATGGAGGCGCTGCTCTGGTTGTGCACAGTGGTGCAGGGTGTTGCTCAGCGGCGTTATGGCCGAGCCAGTGGCAGCGCCTCTGTGTTGTCCGGTAGGTCGCGGCGGATGCAGCTCACGATAGCAGATGACGTGGCACTGCCCGAAACATGCCAGTTCTCACGGCCAGTCCTTCCTTGGAGGCCGCATTTTTTGAAAGCTAGGGGGGAGGAAATAGCGACCTCGCTAATGCCCCCTCCCCGATGCATACTAAGGGAGTAGTCCCACGGGCAGAGAGAGAGAGAGAGAGAGAGAGAGAGAGAGAGAGAGAGAGAGAGAGAGAGAGAGAGAGAGAGAGAGAGAGGGCCCGAGGAGGCCGCCATGTGTATAAAAACAAGACGGGGCACATTTCAAAGCTGACCGAGCAAAGGCAAAGGCAAGGAGGGAGGCCAGGACCAAAGTGAAGGGTGAGGGAAAAAAGAGAGAGAGAAGAGGAGTGGTGAGAGCTGGACAAAAATAGTCCAAGGGAAGGTCAAAAGAGTAGTGCAAAATAGGCCTTCCCAAGGGGTGAAAAATAAAGGAGAAAAAGGAAAAATAAAAAAGATGCCAAGGGGCATTAGCGATGTCGCTAATGCACCCCCCTTCAAGTGCAAAAGAAAGAGAAAGAGAGCAGATGAAGCCAGAGGCGGCTACCTCCTGCCAAAATTACCAAATGTGAATGCAAAGTGGACCAATCAGAGCCCAGATGCCCAAATTGAAAGGGGCACCCCTACATAAACTAGTTTTGAGCATTTTTCATGCTTTTTGCCAGAGTAAGCTTCTTGTCAGGGCCTTGTGCCGGTGAGCCTGCAGAGAGCTAAGATAGAGAGTGTGTGTGAGTTCTTGGGTTGGACTTTTTGTGTAGAGGTGTGTGCCTGCAAAGCCCCAAGTGCACGTTTTCTTGCTTTGCGACCGTGTGGGTGCATCGTTCGATATAATTGAGTTGTAAAGAGTGTTTGAGCAGTGGTGAAGTCTCCTCTGTGTTTTCTCTTGCGTCGTTTCCCTTCCCCCCTTCTCTTTCTCCTACTCCGATGTTTCCCCTGGGTGGCGACAGTGTGAAGTGTGTGCCCCCCCCCCCGGTCCGACAGTGTTTTGTGTAAGAGAGTGAGATTGAGTAGCTGTGTGCGTGTGTAAGGGTGGAGACAGACCGTGGCAGTAGGTGTGCGTTGTGTGGTGGACTTGTGGAGTGTGTGAGCAATGGAAATTGAGCAAGCGCTGGTCTGCTAGTGTAAAGTGTGTTTTGAAGGTGTTTTTTGAGAGGATAGGGGTGTTGTGGATACCCTGAGCTATAGAGAGGCCTTGTGTTTGTGCCGGGCGTGTTCCCCCATTCTCCTCTCCAACGGTTCTTCATATTAGAAACGCTAGCAGTGCGACGCTCAAATATGAAAATCCACAGCGTTGCTGTGCGCATCGCTATATTATTTGTTACATAGCGACGCTTATAGCAATGTGTATAGCAACACAGACAGGGTAAAAAAATAAACCAAGAGTGCCAAAAAGGCAGATCTCATATCTGAGTTTCGGTGCTCTAGCGAAACAATTATACCCGCTGTCGTGCTGTGACAAGTACATAGTGGAAACGGATGCTATAAGATCTATCTTGCAACTTTTAGATACATAAGTATATTTTTTATAATGTACATATGCATATCTAAGTATAATAATAAGCTTTCTATCTCATCCTATTATTTATCTCAAGGATAATATCTTCTTACTTTACCGTTAGAATTTATAGGGATTTCAAAATGACGTGATCACACTATAATTTCACGTTAATAACAATAGAAATGCAAAATAACAAATATTATGTTAATTGACATTCATCATTTTTGACCTGCAAGGAGACTTGGAGACCGGCTAAAGGCCCGCCGGGCTAAGTAGTTAACCCGCCGGGCCCGCCGTGGCTATATAAAGACGACCCCGGTGCTTGTCTTTTTCACAAGAGAGGTACATTGAAAAGTCTTCTTCACCAAACTTTCTGGCAGCTTTCCACATTCTCAAAGCAGTGTAGCGGTAATTTTTTAATCCCTTCCTTATTTTATTGATGTTTTTTTGAGTTTTTTGCGTTAAAACTCAAAGGTATAAAATTTCTTTTATCAAATCATCGTACGTGGATGCACTGGCATATGGTTGCAATTGCGGCTAGGTATGTCATTGCAAAAGCGTACGATGATTATGTTTTATATTGCTCCCAATCATTCATGCTTCGGCACATGGTTGCAATTGCGACTAGGTGTGTTGCTGCTAGATTGACGGTAGCATCTGTTTGAAAGAAGTCACCGTGCGTGGATGCACTGGCACATGGTTGCAATTGCGGCTAGGTGTGTCATTGCAAAAGCGTAGGGTGACTATGTTTTATGTTGCTCCCAGTCATTCATGCTTCGGCACATGGTTGCCAATGCGACTAGGTGTGTTGCTGCTAATATGACAGGAGCATTTGCTAGAAAGAACTCACCGTGCGTGGATGCACTGGCACATGGTTGCAATTGCGGCTAGGTGTGTCATTGCAAAAACGCAAGATGACTATGTTTTATGTTGCTTCCCGTCATTCATGCTTCGGCACATGGTTGCAATTGCGACTAGGTGTGTTGCTACTAGAATGACGGTAGCATCTAATGCATGAATATGTGCTCAAATAATTTCATAATGTTTCATATGCTTGAATCTTGAAAGAAGACATCGTGCGTGGATGCACTGGCACATGGTTGCAATTGCGACTAGGTGTGTCATTGCAAAAGCGTAGGATGACTATGTTTTATGTTGCTCCTAGTCATTCATGCTTCGGCACATGGTTGCAATTGCGACTAGGTGTGTTGCTGCTAGATTGACGGTAGCTTCTGTTTGAAAGAAGTCACTGTGTGTGGATGCACTAGCACATGGTTGCAATTGCGGTTAGGTGTGTCATTGCAAAAGCGTAGGGTGACTATGTTTTATGTTGCTCCCAGTCATTCATGCTTCGGCACATGGTTGCAATTGCGACTAGGTGTGTTGCTGCTAGAATGACAGGAGCATATGTTTGAAAGAACTCACCGTGCGTGGATGCACTGGCACATGGTTGCAATTGCGGCTAGGTGTGTCATTGCAAAAGCGTAGGGTGACTATGTTTTATGTTTCTCCCAGTCATTCATGCTTCGGCACATGGTTGCAATTGCGACTAGGTGTGTTGCTGCTAGAAGGACATGAGCATCTGTTTGTAAGTTGTTGTACGGTGAGGCATACTGCACTTTTTCTATACTGCACTTTTTTTTCACGTAGAAAAGATCCAAATGGAGTGGCACATAGTTATATTTCACAATGTGTTGTTTGCAATAATACCATTGCAGGCAAAATGGATCCTTCTGCTACTTCAGTGATAGAATTCAAAAAGAAAATTAGACAATTGTTGATTACAATCGTCAGTGCACTAGATCCCGATGATATAGCGCAGATTGTTGCAGATGAGTCTAGATTGCAATCATTATACAGTGAGATTGCCCGCAAAATTTTGTTGTTATATCCAGACAAAACAACCGAATCAATAATCTCATTACTGAGCAGTTGGGTGGGCAATTTTCCCAAGGTGGCCTCTGATTTGAAAGAGGAATGCCCTCAAGAAGTAGACAAGGGTAAGCTGGAACGCGAGATGGAGAGCTGAAAAGGAGAGGTCAAGGCGAGCATCCCACATAGACACACAGTTTGGCCTAAGCAAGAAAATGCGAATGGCTATCACGAGAGTTATGGGGAGCAGCCAAGTTGGAGAACCGTTTATTGAGGAGGCTGCATTGAGGGAACATCGGGTGCTATTTCTTCTGCCAGTCACCTGGAGAGCAGTATATACAATTCTGAATGTAGTATGACTTTGGGCATTCCAAATAAGTCCATTAAGAAGATCAAGAAACTTGGGTCAGGGGCTTATGGCACAGGGTGGCAAGTTCAAATCAAAGGGATCAGTTTCCTTCCTGCAACGAATACTTATTGTGCCAAGGAGTTCAAAGGACAGGCCAAGCATCAGTGGAAAAGCTTTGCATCAGAAAGTGGAGTAGATCTCAACCATAGAGGGATTGTGAGGAGTATTGCCCACTCTGTAACGTTGCCATGGTTTCTGATATTCTCCTACTTCAATGGGGGGACTTAAGGTGATCTTATGGAGACAGTGCCCCTTCCACATGGCTCTTTCACGACGCTTGTAGCGCATCAAGAGGGGAAAGGAAAGATCCTTGAAGACTTTAAATGGGAGCAGCCCTCTGAAGACAAGAAAAAACGTATCAAGAGCCTGTGCAATCATGCTCGCTCGTTGATCCATGCCTTGGTGAAGGCATTGCGATTCGCACATGACGAGGGAGTGATCCACAACGATCTCCATCCATGGAACATCATGTTGGACTTTACCAAGGATCTCACTCCCCATATTGGAATAATTGATTGGGGATTGGCTCTGCGTGTTGGCTTAGAGACACAAAAGACCAACAATACTTATGAAAACTGGCAAAAGCTTCATCCTTGGCGAGCTCTTGAGTTACTAGATGGCAAGAATTTATGCCCATGGACCAAGGCCACAGATGTGTACGCCATAGGATGGGTGATATGGCAATTTTGTAAGTTTTGTGGAGATTTCTCTAACTACTACAACACAAATTGGTTCAAACATAAGGTTTTAGTGGAGGTACAAGCCATATCTAGGATTGTTGTGGAAGGTTGGGTGAGGAAGAAATCCACAGACAGAAAGACCTTGGCACTTTTGGACGAAGAATTATAAAGATTTGAAGCCCAGTCAGAACGATGCTTACGCCCTCCCTCTGAAATGAGTGTAGCCTTTTTTTGATGGATATATGATGTACTTTATTAAGCAGGGTTTTATGTGACTTGTGACTTATAAAAGCACTTTTAAAAATTGGGTTTTATGCGCAATGGATGATGTATGAGTAATAAAAACACTTTGTTATATCTCAATAGACAACAAATTTTCTATGAGTTTTGTTTTTTCTCTTAAGTTTCAAGCAATAAGCCACGTGGAGTCACTGATTGTCATTCATTGATTTAAAAAATGGTGGTTACTGTTATATCAATTGATTGTCGTAAGATGGTGGTTATTCTAATATCAATTGATTGACGTAAAATGGTGGTTAAAATTATAGCAATTGATTGTCGTAAAATGGTGGTTACTCTTATAGCAATTGATTATCATTAAGTTTGTATGCCGTAACTGAAGTATAGTGTTTAATCAGGATATGGATAATGATAATCAAAGGGCTAAGCGCGCTTTTGGGCGTCTCAGATCCATGTGTCAAGTCGGTGGAGTGAACGACACCACTCGAATTGCTGCTCGTTGCTCCCAGTGGGCCAACCCGGTGGGTACACAATGGAAAGAGGTGAACACTAGGATTGACCGAGAAATGGTGAAATCCATATGTCCAGGCGTTGCAGATGACAACATCAAGAAAGGCCGACTCAAGCTATCACAATGCATTAATGCAGACATACGAGACAATGGAGAGAACATATATCTCGATGTTATGGGTCATCCTATGCATCATATGGATTGTCCATTGTGGTTTGCCAAGATGTTATACATGCATTATGTCTTGGGTGAAGCAGTGGACTTTAGCTCAAGGACACCTCACATGACGGTTGAGGACATTTGCAGTACTGCAATCACCGTCACACGGCAAGAGATGTCATTGGCACTAGAAGGTGCATCAATGGAAGTGCATCAAGTTAAGGAGGAGCTTCAAACTCAACTCAGGCAAGAATCACAAGCTACACAAGGCTCTCATGCAGAAGAAACCCTAAATAGAGACTTGCAAAGGGAGATGAAGGTGCTATCTCGCCACGTAAAAGAGTTAGAGGCGACTATAAAAAAACAAAATGCTGCCACATTGATTGAACACCCAACATCTATTGAGGCCCCTCCAGCTTCTGGTGAGCACGGTGGTCCTTGCCCCATATGTAGATCATTCTTTCATGAGTGGTGTGGTCACTTCAGCTTGCCATGCGGACATATGTATCATATATCATGCTTGATGCAAAGCATGATGAATAACTTTCATTGTGCTATATGTGAGTTTGAGATATCCAAAAAGCTATATGCAATGTTTAAAATGTCCGAAGACTATAATAAGCTTAAATGTTAGCGTGAACAGGAGAATGAAGATATTCTCACAAATATTTCACTATCACTTGGATAGTTTTTGTAACATTTGATAACATTGACTCGTTGTCATGCGAGAATTTATTAGTGAATTGTGAATTGTCTTCTCTTCAGCTTCAATTATGATATGTGATAATGCAACGATTTGTTAGGGCTTTGTATATTATGAAGCTTTAATAGTGATTTGTGGCCTTGTAAAGGTTTTTAAGGGCTTTGTTTATTATTAAGCAAATGTCTAAACCTTAAACTAAATATTAAAAAAAGCTTATAAGATAAACAGTTTCTAAACTTAAGCAGAAGTCACTCAATGGATTCGATAATCTATTAATTAACCACCGTCGCTTGCTGCGACGGGTCAAAGTTGGTTCAATTTCCAAATTCTCTTCAATCTCTTCTAAAGTACATGTAGTTTCTACTTCATGAGATTCCCCTTGCAGCTCACTGTCTTCGTCCACCTCATCATTGGTTACATCATAAGTCCAGCGTGGCATCTCCTCTTTGTAGTTCTCAGCTTGCACTCTTGCCAATAGCCGATGGTTGCAGTACATATACACCAATTTTTCAGCTCTTGAATTTAGAAGGCGGTTTCTGATGGTGGAATGTACATATTTATATGTACTCCGGTTTCTCTCAGAACTTGAATTGGATGCACATTGGGCTAGGATTCTAACAGCTAGGCGTTTAAGGGTGGGTGCACTACCACCATTCATCATCCACCACTTCCACGCTGGTTGCTCCGTGGCAAGTTTCTGCACAAATTCTGTACCAAACTTACCCTCTTTGAGTTTAAACTTCGTAAGATCAGTAACAGCTGATGCATGCTCATCAGGATCATCATAAAACCTACCTATCACATCATAAAAGTCTTCCAGCACCTCCTCATCAAGTTTGTCTATTTCCATTGCCCAATACTCTGGATCCAATAAGAAAGCTATGCTGTGTAGTGGACTATGTGCTCCAACCCATCGACCATGCACATACTTTCTCAAAATTTCTCTCCTCTTTTGAGTGAATGGTGTCTTCCAAGGCTTCACAATTGGCTCCTGGGGCTCCTCTGGATTTGCAAGGCTTTCTTGAACAGTCCACCAAGCCATCCACACCTTACCTATGTTAGGCAAGGCAGAATCCAGTTGGCGTAATGCGAGCATAATGGGCATCATGACATTGTGCACATCCACCACATCATCCCAGAAGTGGCGATTAGCTAGTAGATCTCTGATCACCCCTATTTTGCTTTTTATCTTCTCCCTTTGACCAGCCTCCCATTCTGAAAAAGTGGCACAAAAAAATGTCTCCATCACAGCATTCTTATTTTTTATTAGTGATTCTACCGTATAGTAGTTGGTGCAAAATCTAGTTTCGCACGGAAGTTTTAACATAGTAGACATCCTCTGACGGTACATGTCAAGAACCCTCTGACGCTTCAAAACAAACTTGACTATTAAGCGAGCATTGTCTACTATCCATTTGAACCACTCTGTGTCCTCCCTCTTGTACCAATCTTGCAATACCAAGTTCAAGCTGTGTGTACTGCAACCAGCACTATATAGGTGAGAGAAGCGACTTTCAAGTATTCTACCTACAGCCCTGCAATTTTTGGCATTGTCCATGATTACTTGGACAACATTTTCTTTTCCAAGTTCCTCAACTGCGTTGCCAATGATGTCAGCTATAAAACTGCCAGACTTTATTTGACTAGAGCTATCCACAACTTTGATAAAACATTCACCACGAGGACATACAAGCATGATGTTGATCAATGGCCGCCTTTGAACGTTGGACCAACCATCACTAACTATGGTGTATCCAGATTGTTCTGTTGCATTTAATATTACCCTTTGAATATCATGTTGCGTGCTTGTGTAACATTTATCCAACAGTTGGTTTCTCATATGGTGATATGTTGGAGGGGTAAATCCAACACCATACTCCCCAATGCGTTTCCAAGATGACTTCCATGCATCACGGGTGACAATGGCCAATGATCCCCCAGTGAAATAGACGGCTTTAGCTAGTGCAAGTTGTGCTTCTTCTAAGGCAAGTGTTTTGAAGCTCGTCTGTAAGCTAACCTGTCTACTTTTTGATGAACCTACCTGAAAGTCAGGAGATCCATGGTTTGGAGGAGTACTTCCATCGATATGAGAAGTTGGTTCCCTACTTTGAGTGCTTCCATTGGTGGGCGTTACACCCAATGATCCCTCATACTGGTTTGATCTTATCGATACGGGGGTGTGATGGTTGAAAGTAGAGAGTTTTGATCTTTTGCTCGTGGAAATTAGCTTACCAATTAAAGCTTTTAAGCGCATAGCTGCTTCTTCTGCACCTAAGCCCTTGCACTTTCCTCCTTGAATTCTGGTATTGACACCTAGCAAATGATCCCTTATTCTTGGTGCTCCTCCAGATTTCTCTTCGCCACAAAAGTTACATTTCCAATCTTGATACTTATTTAAATTTGTGGCAAAATTCCACTCGGGTCCTAGACTTTTTCCACCTGCCTTTTGCTTGCCCTGCGAAGTGGTGCCCTGCGAAGCAGGACCTGGCATCGAGGTAGGAGGTCTCCTCAAGGAAGCCAGGCTTGGGACACCAACACCACCGCTGACATTCCCGGTGGAAGACATACTTATTGGATGCCTGCAATACCAATAAACATAGCTCAATATGCTATCTCTTCTTTCAAGTATTATTCAAACCAAACATTAGTGTTATAATCAATATCACACACAAGCGTAGTAGTGAAGCCTGAAGGGAATAACCTCAATCTACTCAAACATGAGCAAGCAAATATAATGATGAATCAAATATGTGATCAGTCCATCCCAAAAGTAGAGATATCGACCCAAAGATTCACCTTCCTACCCCTTTCATGAATCAGTCCAGTCCAAAAAAGAACTAATGACCCATGATTGGAGCTCTAATCGAAATAGCAAGCAAATACAGAGGTGAATCAAACATGTGATCAGTCCATCCCAAAATTAGAGATATTGACCCAAAGATTCACCTTCCTACCTCCTTTCATGAATCAGTCCAGTCCAAAAAAGAACTAATGACCCATGATTGGAGCTCTAATCGGAATAGCAAGCAAATACAACGGTGAATCAAACATGTGATCAGTCCATCCCAAAAGTAGAGATATCGACCCAAAGATTCACCTTTCTATCTCTTTTCAAGAATCAGTTCAGTCCAAAAAAGAACTAATGACCCATGATAGAAGTTCTAATCAATATAGCAATCAATTTAGCAAATATAACGGTGAACCAAACATGAGATTAGTCCATCCCAAATGTAGAGATACCAACCCAAAGATTCACCTTTCTACCTCCTTTCAAAAATCAGTTCAGTCCAAAAAAGAACTAATGATCCATGATCAGAGTTTCATTAAGTTTTAATTTTTTTTAAAGACTATTCATTCTTTTACCTTTATTTTTTCTTCTAAATTTTAAAGGATGACCAAATTTAGAGGAAGCGGTGATGTGATGTGATGTCTACTACAGGGTTATATAGAGCCGCCAAATATGGAGGGGGTACATGACGGGGCCGGCGGGATTCTTGCTTTGCCCGCCGGGTCCGCCGGGATTCATAATATGCCCGCCAGGCCTGTCGGGGTTTGTGGTTGCCCCGCCTGTTCTACGTTTTCTACTGGTTTTCGTAAGTCATGACATTAGATATGTTATTAACATGAAAAAAATAGTGATAATAACAACAATAATTAACATTTAACAAAATGCGTCATCGCGTAATTAAAATCCTTGGTTAGAAAGTACAATGGAAAAAAAACATCAATAGCTCTGCTTCTTTAACTTGGGGCAAAAGGCATTGGTTCTTTCTTTCTACTATCTCCTTATCATCTCACACCCTAGCTAGATCCTATATCTAGGGTAACTTCCAATATATATATTCAATGTATTTTTCATATTTTTCATATATTTCTTTTTAATAGCTACTAGGAAGGAATCAAATCCTAGTGGGCCACTAGCTTGCATGATTTTCAAAGATACACCTATTTTAATGCATTATTGCAAGCATGATTACAAAAATTTGTCAAGGAGAAATGTCATGATTTCATATTGCATGAGGTGTCCATTGAAATAAATAAAGTTCTATGCTAAAGGGACCACACGAAGACTTTTGCTGCCAGAAATGTATCCTATTTTAATGATTTTTTAACACAAGATTCCAATTTGAATTGGAAAACATATATAAAATAGGAGTCGTAGCTTATGAGCTGAATTTTGTGTCCCTACTTTTACTTTTTGATTTGGAGCCACTGTTGAGGAGATATGATCAAAATGGTGGACCCAGTCTGCCCACATCATGTAGGCGCAACTCATTTCAAACTTTGCAAGTTCCTGTTCACACTGGCTCTTGTCTTTCTTGTGTAACCCTTGGGGGCTCCCTTCACCTATAGAAAGGGAATTTTTCTTCCTTGAAAACCATTGACACATGGATATATTGAAACTTGCTCGTCAGAATGTCCGGCAAGCACACGATCGGTATAAGAAGTACGTTGATGAGATACGTCAGCAAGTTACCTTTGAAAAAGGGGAGGAAGGATCTTTACGTGTGCCAGAACATTGAGAAAGTCTGAAAACTAGGCCGATGCCTAAATTATCTCCCGGATATTGTGGGACTTTCAAAATACTCAAGCGAGTAGGTGATCGTACCTACAAATTATTACTACCTTCACATTCTCACGTTCATCCGGTGTTTCATGTAAGCCGTTTGTGTAAGCGGTTACATGGGGATGACAATGTCATTGACCAACAGGTTTTGGTTGATTTCATTGAACCTCCTACCCTACCATATGAACCCAAATGTGTTCTTGATTATCATGAGTTGCGTACATGTCATCACGTACTTCAACAAGCCTTAATCAGGTGGAAAGACTGACTTGAAGAAGGTGCCACTTGGGAAAACATTAGTGTTCTTAAGAAGAAGTTTCCCACTTTTATTTTCGAGAACGAAAACTCTTCTTAAGGGGGGAGTAATGTCAGGACACCGGCAAGGCCGGACTAGACAAGGGTAGGGCCGGTCTAGGCGGTGTGGAACGGGGAGCCCAACTAGGGGAAAGGGCCAGGGGCTTGCCTATATAATGGGTGGTTGGGTGGTGGACTCTCAGGCTCTAGCTTCCCTTGTCTTACATAAAGAGTTTGAAGGAATTTTGGAGCTTCTTCTTGAAGATAAAGATACCGAGCAAGGACTAAAGATCGACTAGAATGAGGTTGAAGGTGTTGTCTCATCAAAGAAGAAGGGACAAGATGGTAGTAAACACTACAAGTCCTTCCACCTCAACTTCTGACAAATGGTAAAGTCTACTTTTATAGCTCCTAAGTCACTGATGAGTATATGCTAGATGAGCTTGTGAAGGGAATGGGTGACTTGAAGGTGAAGCTTGCAAAGCTTGAAGAAAAAGGCCAACCTTCATGGCCACTTATTTGGCAAAGACAACAGACCAAAGAAGGTTTTGTTAATAGATGTATTTGGTGTGCTAGTGCATACCATATAAGAAGGGATTGTGATAGTTTTAGTTATGCTTTGACAAAATATATTTTATTTTTAAAGAATGGTAAAATCCACTTAAGAGAGATAGGTCTACCCTTCCGAACTAGCTTTGGGAAGGGGGGAATGCATATAGCAACTAACCATGCCACCTCTTCAGTTGAGGCAACTACTTATGGAGTAAAAATTGAGCATCTTAGTGATAAATAAGTGAGCATGGATTTAATATTTATGTAATTACATCAAATTTTATGTGATCATAAATTCTTATTGACACATTTACATGATCACAATAAACATGACCACACAGAACCCGGTTAATGGTGACCTGCAAACCCAAAAAATTCCCAGCGAGCTTTTCAGTATCCCCAGTGGGCCCGCCGGGATTTATCATTTTCCCTGTGGGCCCACCGAGGATACTTAAAAGCCCGGCGGACTGTCAGCATTATATATACGCACACCCAATCGAGGACGCTGGGTGTATTATCGTCTTGCTTTCATCTTCTGAGAGAGAGAGAGAGAGAGAGAGAGAGAGAGAGAGAGAGAGAGAGAGAGAGAGAGAGAGAGAGAGAGAGAGAGAGAGCTTGCGACCACCTTTGCAGGTACTGATAGCCGTTTTTTGGCTTTCCATAATTGCCATAGTAAGCTACCTCACCCTATCAAATCACTCAAACACTGTGGCTATCCATACCATTTCGCTGTACATAGGTGTGTGTGAGTTAGGGGACTTTCCCCATATTTTCTTAAAAACCCTCAGCTAGCTAGTCACTGGGCTAGTATAGCCAAAAAAAATAAATAAAATCAAAAAAATAAAATATATTATGGCCCATTTGTGTGTAAATATTGCACTGTATATAGGGTTTAAATATAAGGATTTTTCATAATTTTTTTGGTATTTATTTGAATATTTATACTTAGGTGTGTGTTATTTATGCTATGTACATTGACTCACCATTATCAAAATTTTTCTTACCATACTCTATATTCCATAAAGAAATAATTTCATGCAAGCTTCTCTTAATTTTGGTGTAACTCCATCCCAACAAAATTCCAAAAACACTAGTTTTATTTATGTGTATGTTTTTTCACTATTGTGATTTTTTTCCTTCCTACATCTATTCTCTATTACTCTCATAAATTAGAACACCAAATATATATATTTTTTTAATGGTAGACTTATAATGAGAGAGATTTATTTTGACCCCTTTATATTTTTTCCACCTATATTATTTATATTTGACATGTACATATTTTTTTTAGACCCCTCAATATTTGATTTTCTTAGTTGTACTATTCACTTATATCATGATCTCAACAATATCTTCAATTATAGACCTACCAAATAAGGTCAAGGGTATGTGGCATGCATGCATGCACTATGGAGGGCTCACTCTTGGAGGTATTCAAAAGAATCATCCAAAGAAGGACCCCACAAGGACTTTGTGCAGTGGAAAAAAACAGTCGGTTTTGCTGAATTTTTAAAGGTCACTTGCTCTCCGAATTTGAAAAGGTGATACCAACAAAAGTTGTAGCTCGTGGGCTGAACTTTTGCCTCAAAGTTTTTCATAGTTTTTTGAGCTACGAGCTGTGAGCAATGATTTTATTGGTGGACCCTAGTTTGCCCATGCCATACAGCCACGCTCCCTCTTCCACTTTATCATTTTCCTCTTTCGCACACACTTCTCCACTCATCATCCCCACCTCTCTCACCACTCCTCTCTGCACCCTACTCACCTTCTTCTCAACCTTGAAGAATAAGAGAAACCATGGTGAACTCATGTCTCCTACACACACTTCCATTCCAAAATTGACCACCTAGTCTCATTTTTCCTCTTCCATATTACCCATATCTATCAAGAAAACCACAAAATTCAGCCTCTTCTCTTGAAAGACAACACCATGTTGATTGATTACTCATATTCAATCACCTTGGCTCCCAAGGAAGGTCAAGAGTGGAGAAAAGACGTACCGTCAAAGCTAGTGGACCGTCAACAAGCGTCAAAATTGACCCTACTCAAGACACTTGGAGCATCAACATTGTAATAAATCCATAATTTCTTACCTATTAAGAGTTTTTTCTTCCTTATTTGTACCCTACATGGATACTCCCATTGTAAATATCCAATTCCATTTGTAAAGCTCAACCTCTCTAGAAGGAGCTCTTCGGAGTGGAATCTCATTGTCTTATGCGTGTGCATGTGTTGTAATAGGGGTGATTAGCAAGGGAACTCTATGCCATTGTGAGAGAGAGAGTGATCATTCAATTGAGAGAAGGAAATCTATCATTTCTCCTACTAGTGTAAGCCCAACATTTGCTGAATCAAGGAGGGTGGATTTGGACTAAGCTTGGATACTTGTCTCTCTTCCAACGTGAAGTAATGGACAACAATGATGTGTAAGTGTCTTGGTGTTTTTTTTAAGTTCTTGATAGCTTGCCTCTGGGTGTTGTCATCAATTTAGCCATAAATCCCACATACTGTAAGAGGGCGACAGGGTGGAGAGGACTCCCCTGGCCTTAAGAAATTGATTGGGGTGGCTTTTCTTCTGATGTGTTGTGTAATTTACTCAAGCTATGTTGAAAAAATACTAATCTCACTTTGATTGGTCATGAAAAATTTGTAAGAGGGTATTAATGCAACAAGCACCCCCTCCCTCTTCTCTCTCTTTCTTACATATATAATTGTGTTTATTTGATCACTGCCGATACATTTCAAAGCAGCCCGAGCACTATGTCTCTCTCTCTCTCTTTACGCGTCCTAGTTCGCATCCAAAACTAGGTGGTGCCGCAAATTTGTGTAGGGTTAGGTTGCGGGTTTGTGTGTGTGTTTGTTGTTTTTTCCAACCCCAACCAAATTGAGCAGCACGGGAGCCTAGAAGGGTGCTTAGAGGCCACTCTTCTTGTTGCCCGCCCCGGACCGCCTCAAATTGGTGCCCCCACTGAGGAATGACTTTGTGCTTATTGTTGTTGTATTGCATGAATGCTTGAATTTTAGCATAATCAAGTAGATTACATGAATCATGAAAACTTGTATGACCGAGTTTAATTTCAAGGCAACAAAAATTGATCTAGAATATGGTTTGAATTAGCATAACATAAGAAAGGAAAAAAACATTTTCACATAAGAATCTAGAATTCATGTTGAAAGACCTTTCAAAACTTTGTGTAGTTAGTTGATGTCATGAGAGAAAATGATTGTTTGGAACTAATCTTTGTGTGGTTCTAGCATTGAGAGACTATGACATGCTATACCTTTGATGATATCCCAATCTTCTTTGGAAATCTAGAAGAAGATGTTGATGATTTTCTTGCTAATTTTAGAATGGCTTCTCGTATCCTTGGTAAAAGGGATGACATTGAAAAAGGGGATTTTCTATTGCTCTGCCCTAGAGGCAACGCTGAGCAATGGTTTTGGAGTATGTATTCTCAGATTGAAGATGGGTATACCCAAATTTCCAAAGCTTTGAAGACCAGATTCTCTAAATTTCCAACAACGGAGAAAGCATGAGTTTCATTAGGGAGACTTCAACAACATGGTGAAGACTACTATGGTTATGAGGATATTTTTTCTCGTCAATGGGGAGGATGTGAATTTAGTTCTACATTTCCAGATTATGTAAAAATGGAGCAATTTATTTCGGGTTTGTGTCCTTTCCTAAAGACTAAGGTTACTTGTAGTGGACCCTCTACCTTTGAAGAAGCGGCCACTATTGCCCGAAGGAAGTTTCACAAGTACTTCTACATCAAAAATGGTTTCCATCATGCTGGAAGAACCAACCATCATGAAAGTGTTTCTATCAAGGAGTCATCTCCTTTGCCATACTTGTCTCCTTCTACTCCGAAAAATGTTGAAGAAGTTACTTACATGCCAACTGATTATTCAAGTGCTAAAGTGTGTGGCCAAGATTCAAATGTGGGATCTCTTTCTTCTACCTTTATCACAAGCATTCAAAAATCAACACAAGATATCTCAAATGGCATTGATGATTCAATAATGGATGCATCCAACCTTTTGGTGGAGGATCAATTTCTAGTCCGAGCAGACGAAGCTTTTGTGCAACATGACTCGATGGAGAATGAAGACCTTGAAGGTAACCTTGATCTTATGGAATGTTCTGAGAGTATATCTTGTCTAAAACAAGAGAGTGAAGAAGAAGATGAAATCATAGGTGGGGAGATCATAGACCACATTGATCATAAAGAGATGATTGTGTACATGGAATGCCAACTCCAAAACAAAGTAGAAGAGTGCGAGTTGAATCCATGTGAGGATAATCTTCAAGAAGTGTTTGAGGATGTTGAAAAGCATTGGTATGACCCATGTATGTTAAGCATGGAGAAACCTATCATGCAAGAAGCCAAAGTTTTCACAAAATCAAACAGTAATTCGTCAACCTTTGAGGTGGTGCAATGTGAGGAGTTACAACCTTGTCAAAGGGGGGGCTTAGAAGGGGATGAAGAACATGGGAGAGTAGTAAAAATAAAATCATAAAAGGAAACTGTCAGAAGGGTATCATTCTTTCCAATGGTGTTTTAGTGGGTGGCTCTTCATTCATGGGACAATCTCTTAGCAAGAAAATCCAAACTTTTGAAGCCCCAATCATCTTCACATTGGGTTTCACCTCTTCAAAGTCAACTTATCCTCTCTTCACATATACCTTTCATCGGGGACACCATACCTTCTGAAGTGGAAGAGGACATGAATACTTGGTGATGAGTGGATGTTTCCAAACCTTCTTCATTTGGCCCTCTTTGGTGTATGGAGGTCGCACATTGTGATGCTTCTGGTCTTCATCATAGATGAAAAACTTGTTGATTGCTACATGTGGATATTTCATCAATCAGTACCAAACTCTATTCTCTTCCAATGTGTTGGAAGCAATAGAAACCTTCGTCTATTATCTACTTATGTGGTAAACTATTTGCAATATCTTCCAATAGCAGTTGGACGCATGGATCAAGCTTTCCTAAATCATGAAGGTCATAGAATTTTGACTTGATGAGCCTACCCAGGTTGAATGAATTTTATGAGCTACAGTTCTGGAATTTTCTCATACAAGCTCTTGAAGATCGCAGCAGGTACATCAACTTTACACAGGAGAAAGAGCAACCAATCTATTATATCACATTCATAATGATATATGCAATGATGGACAACAATAAAATCTACAAGTTTCTTCAACCAAAATCAGTAAGTGATTCCATACCATACATCTCTCTTTGGGAAAGATATTTCAAGATCTTTGATCCTGGGGGGTGCTTATGGAAACTTTCTCAATGGAGGAGGTTTACTCAGTCACTTCATCCTGCTATTGGCTCTGAGAACCTTTCATATCACAGAAGGTTTCTTAATCATACAACAAAGGTTCTTCAAAGATGAGAGTAGACAAAGACAGACGTTACACAATCTTGTTGGAATTAGGGTTGCAGAGAAACACACACAGCTTGGAGAAGAAGAAGGAAGCTCAAGGCACACAATAGAGAGTGTGTTACTTAGTGTGCAATGGAAAGATAGATAGCCCTAGAGTGATGGGCGTATATACAATGCACGGGGGAAAAAACCTCCTAAAGAGGGAAAAAATGCCCCGACGGTCCTACTGTGTTCACACACATCACTACCACATGTATATGGTAACAAATCCCCCCTGGAGTGATGCGTTGAATGAGAGCTGGCACATCAGTAAAGGGAAGTGTCATGCCCTGAGGACACGATCAGTCCACAAAGGGGAGTAAGCCCAAAGCTTTGCGGAAAGCTTCAAGCTTCTCACGAGACAATGCCTTTGTGAACATATCTGCAAGGTTGTCATGTGTTGGAACATAAGCCAAGCTGATCTCTCCTTCTGAGAGCCTCTCCCTGACATAGTGGTAATGCACCTCAATGTGCTTTGTGCGAGCATGAAAAACTGGGTTCCTCACAACTGCCAATGAGCTCTGACTGTCAGTGTAGATAGTGTTGGCAGAGTCCTGTCCAACACCCAAATCAGCCATAAGGCGTCTGAGCCATACACACTCAACCGTAGCTGTGAAGACTGCCCTGTACTCAGCCTCACAACTCGAAGTGGCCACAGTAGGTTTCTTCTTGCTCAAACATGATATACATGAACTGCTAAGCATGAAACAAAAACCACTTGTGGACACTCGCGTGTCAAAACAACCAGCCCAATCTGAGTCCGAAAAAGCATGTAAGTCTGGTGGCAATGATCCCCCCTTGGGATAAAACAAGCCAAGATGTAAAGTGCCACTAAGGTAGCGGAAAATCCTCTTGACAGCCTGCCAATGCTTAGACCCTGGGCTATGCATAAATCTGCTGACCTGTGAGACTGCAAAATGAATATCCGTGCTCGTGTTGCATACATAAATGAGGCAGCCAACAGTAGTTTGGTAAAGAGTGACATCAGCAGGATCACCAACATCATGTAGACTCAACTTCAAACCTGTTTCCATGGGAGTGGCAATAGGTTTGCAATCCTCAAGTCCAAACTTACATAGCAATGTCTCTATGTAACTTTTCTGACACAAGGCAATACCACCATCACACTGCTTAAACTGTATACCCAAATAATGATGCAACAACCCCAAATCTATCATCTTGAAAGTAGCATTCAAATCAGCCTTAAATTCAGCAATATGTCTCTCATTTGGTCCAGTGATCAGCAAATCATCAACATAAAGAACCACAATGAGAAGTACATCACCCTCACGCTTTACATACAATGTGCTTTCTTTTGGACTGTTACAAAAGCCTTGTTTGACCAAATGAGTGTCAGATTTCTCATACCAAGCACGAGGAGATTGCTTCAACCCATACAAAGAATTGTTACATTTGCACACTTTGTCCTCTTTTCCTTTTATGACAAAACCGCGAGGCTGCGTTACATAAACTTCCTCAAATATGTCACCATTCAAGAAAGCAGTAACAATGTCTGATTGATGTACATCCCAACCAAAATGAGCTGCCAATGCACATAGAAAACGCACAGTAGTCATACGAAAAGTGGGAGCAAAATTCTCTTCATAGTCTATGCCTTTTTGCTGTGCATAACCCTTTGCAACAAGTCGAGCCTTATGGCGATCGATCTCACAATCCGGCTTGCGTTTCAACTTGTAAACCCACTTCGTACCAATGGCCTTTTTTCCAGGAGGCAAATCACATAAAGTCCATGTGTCATTTTCTATAAGTGCATCATATTCTGATTGCATGGCAGCCATCTAATTTTTTGAATTTTGTGCTTCATCAAAAGTCAAAGGCTCCTCAACATCATGTAAGCTAGACACAGCCAAAGCATAACAATTTGATGCATAAGATGCATGGCGAGAGCTTGAACGAGTACGACTAGACAAAGGTGCATCCAATTTACTGTCACGCAAAGTGTGCACCAGCCATTTTGGCATACCTCTAGCCTGCTCATTTTCAGCCCTTTCCTCATCAAGTACATCATGTACATCTACATCAGTAATAGGTTGATCTAAAACATTTTCAGAAACCCCCATAGGCTGTACATTTTCCTCATTGGAACTTACATTAGTATTTCCACCACTGAAAAGAGGCAACAAAGTGTCATAAATGTCCTGTGAGCTTACATTACTGTCTCTGGTACATGACAACAAGGGCTGAACAGAATCTTCCACAAACACTACATCCCGTGAAACCAGAATACATTTTGTTTGTGGATGATACAACCTGTAACCTTTGCTTTCAGCACTATAACCAACAAAAATACATTTGACAGCCTTATCATCCAATTTTTTGCGCTGCACTTGTGGCACCAAAGCATATGCCAAACAACCAAAAACACGCATGTGCTCAATAGAAGGCTTTCTATCATGCCATGCTTCATATGGAGTAATAGACTGCAAAGCTTTCGTAGGACACCTGTTAAGTACATAAGTGGCACACATGATGACCTCAAGCCAAAAAGAATGCGGTAAATCTTGCCTTTTGACCATACATCGTGCCATTTCCTTCAGTGACCTGTTTTTCCTCTCAGCAACACCATTTTGCTGAGGTGTATAAGGCACTCTACATTGGTGTTTTATCCCACGACTAGCCAGAAATGCATTAAATTCATGAGACATATACTCCCCCCCTCGATCGGAGCAGAGGGTGCCCATAGTACATTTCGAGACATTTTCAGCCATAGCCAGAAATTGTTTGAGGCACATAAAAACTTTGGACTTTGCTTTAAGCGGAAATACCCATGCATGCGTGGAGTAATCATCAATGAAAGTCACGAAGTACAGGTAATTGCCCAAGGACGGAGTTTGCATGGGCCCACAAACATCACTATGCACAAGCTGCAACCTGCATGTGGCCCGAACTGAACCATCCTTTGGAAACTTAGAACGCTGCATCTTACCCAAAATACAACCTTCACAAACATGTTTGACAGGTGCTTTAAGAGGCGGCAAAGAAGCAACCATATCAGATTTCTGCAAACGCAGCAAATTGGCAAAATTCAGATGACCAAAACGTGCATGCCACAGTTTTGCATCTGAAATAGCCCCTGAATCTGCAACAGCATTTGCAAAATTTTTTCCACACTTGTCATACAAAGTGAGCTTATACAGCCCACGGCACAAAAGGCCAGATGCAACAATTTCATCACCAAAACTGAGATCATGAACTGTACATCTCTCATCCACAAATTTGACTACAAGTCCAAGTCTAGCAAGTGCGGATACAGACAAGAGATTCTTCTTGATCCCAGGTACATAAAGTGCATCAACAAGTGTGAAGGAACTGCCAGTAGCAGCAGTGAGCACAATCTTTCCAACTCCTTGAACTGGATAAGAGGCGTTGGTGGCACAAGTGACTGAATTCCCATGAGGGACAGACTCGAGAGAGGTAAACAATTCACGATGTGAGGTAATGTGCTTTGTAGCACCACTGTCAAAATACCACACATGTGAATCTGCAGCAACTGACAAGCATGCATCATGGACAGCAGGATTGTAAGTTCACTCTGCGCTAAAATCCCATTCTGCATCAACATCAGCATTATAGTCTCCTTTCACAGAAGACTCAACAATGGCTGCATTTGTAGTGGAACCAGCATTTGCAGTGGAACCACCCTCTTTCTTCTTAGCCTCTTTGGCCTTCAACTTAGGAAACGACTTGATGAAGTGATCATTGGCTTTACAATAATGGCAATGCATCTTCTTTTTGCCCTTATCACCAGAATTGCCAGACGAAGTACTATCAGCAGAAGCATTAGGAACATAATTTTTGCCACTCGCAGCAGAACCATAAGAAGTGGCTGCATTACTGTTACCACCCTTTCTTTGAGAAGCAATAAAAGCCTGTTCAACTGCACGCTGCCTAGTCCTGTTTTTTCTGGAAAGTGACTCTTGCAACAGCAATGTGCATAATGCATCAAACTTGACAACTTCACGATTTCCTTGGGTCATAAGTCTCCAAGTACTAGCAAAAGTCTAGTAGGAATCTGGTAAGGCATCAAGAACAGTCTGCACAAGGGAACTGTCTGAAATGACTTCACCTGCAGAAATAAGCTGCTCATTGATATCCTTGACACTAGCAAGGAAAGTTTCCATATCATGTTCCTCATGCATAATCTTCGACTTCAGCTCTTTACGCAGCAAAGCAATTTTAGCCTCATTGCGGCTTGCATAAAGACATGCTAAAATATCCCAATCCTATTTTGCAGATTTTGCTGAACGGATGTGAGGAACAATGGTGCGCTTCACAGACAACGCAATCAATGCATGAGCCTGCGCATCCTTAACATCCCAACGAGCTTGTTCTGCCGTAGGCAAAACAACTCTAATAGCTGCAATCCTTGCAGCAAGACCTGCAACATCCTCAAAATCGCCTACATCCTCAGAACCAGGACGTACATCAATGTCCTGCACAATGTTCTAGACACCCTTTGACACAAGAACATGTTGCATCATATAAGCACACATAGGGTAGTTGTCCCCATCCACCCTGTCCTCAGCAGCAAACATCTTGAACACATCTGTGTTGTTGTTGTCAGCCATGGTAAATGCTGTACCTGATGTGAAAATTGCCGAAAAAAAGGAGAAACGGAGCGGGAACAACCTGTGCTGTTACCTTCCGTATGTGTGTATGTGGCTAGGTGGTGTAGTTGAGAGTAGTGAGGTTCTTGATTGTGGTTTAGTTGGCCTTCCAGAGTGTTGTATGTGTAGGATGGTCTCAGCCTGACAAGCTTAAGAGATTTCCTCCGTGTGCCTATCGTGTCATCTGTGTCCTCGATTGACATTATGTTGATCTAGGTAGTGTTTGCATGCACTTCATGGGTATGTGAGTCGCTCCCGCAACATTGGCACCACTGCCGGGGACACAACGACCTAAGTAGGTTTCCTACTAACACTCGTGTGATGGTTGCTTGATTTAGTTTCGGCTAAAGAAAGCATTTTTCTTAAGTGGATCCGGAAGAGGATATTCTGCGATCAAGTGGATAGCCAGGAAGCGTGTGTCTTGCCGAGGGTCTGCAACTAGATAGGTTTAGTTAGGATCTGTGGATTAGAGTAGTTGTTGGTGGTCGAGTGATTTGTGAGGTGATAAAAGCGTTTACTAGTCTGTGTGTGGCAGTGAAGCGTTTTTCTACTCATAGATGCAAAACCCCATATGATTTGTAGGAGTAGCTTTAGGTAAGTGATACGATTCTGATCTAGACCTATTCAACATTGAATTATTTGCTAAAGTGCTTGTTTGCATTTGAAATCATGGAAAAGTGTGCTTTTGAGGGTAAAAATGCATTAAACAAGCTTTTGTGGATATTTTTGTATGACTGACTGATGTTGTGCATATAAAAGAGCATTTGCAAGGGTTCTGTGAAGAAAACCTGCAATTCTGTAAACATAGACATCCTACGCGTAGGATGTCTCAAGGGGGTTCGGGAGACCAAATTTCAAAATTCTGACTGCACCAGTGTGCTCAGAAGGGGGGGTTTACCCTAAGTATACATTGAAACTAGAGTTTTGACCAACTCTTGACACCCAAAAGACCAAAGACGGAGTGTCAAAAACGTGAAAGGGTGAAAGCATGTTAACCTGTCATGCTTTTTCATGTCCCGGACAATGCTAACTAGCACAATTTTGACATATGCTAACTACTACAATAACTTGAGCTACATCTCCAAGATCTATGACATATGATATATCAATAGAAAGCACTTGAAACAAGGAATCCAAATGTACAACCTCCGACAAATTTTGATATTATTTGTAGAAAATTTACCGGACGCCCAACTTTTTGAGGATGTGCTAACTTGAAACTGCTAACTAGCACAAAAAGCGCAACAGGTTAACATGCTTTCACCCGAAAACAAGAAACTTAAGATTCTGAGCACAATTTTGCATAAAAAACTGGTAGGAATGCTTGAAAAGTAGTGCTCAAGACTTGGGGATGCTTGTGGATGAATTCTGCCAGAAATTTCATCAGTAGACATCCTACGCGTAGGATGTCTAGAGAGTGATTCTGGAAGCAAAAATCAAGTTTTGACATCATACCCATATTCTGCATGTTGTGTTGGACACACACACCAAAGCTCATGTCATTTGGACATATAGACTGAGAGTTAAGGAGATGTTACTCTTTCAGAGAAATATTTTTCCAAAAGTGGTGATTCTGAGCAATTTGGACATCCAAAATTTGCTGTGATCACATATTCTTGTTATATGCATCAAGAAGCACCTTGGGTAGAAACAGAAGTCCATTCTGAGAAAAAAGACATCCTACGCGTAGGATGTCTTGCTACAATCGAAAGGCGTGGCACCCCTGCAAAATATAAAAATACTATGCTATATACAACGAAATATACGAATCTGCATACCTGACGCATCCACTAGCACATAATCAACGATGTATGCGAACAGAGAGAGACAGCAAGCGAGAGAGAGGAAGAGAACATGCGCAGACGCACCTCCTAGAGCGGAGTGCTACGCCTGGCACGGCGAGAGAGGAGAGAAGAGAGGAAGAAGAATGAGACGGACAGTGGGTGCAATCTCCCCCCGTGCAAGAGTGACCATTTCCCTCTTACACGTATTTGTTATATAGATTTCTTCAATGGTCAAATTGGTTACAAACTGGCTGGCCGGTCATAAATTGCCAAAGCTCATAAAAGAGCACTTGAATAATAAAATGTACATGATATACAAATACATTTGCATAGGCCAAGGTGCTGGTTCTAGTCTTTTCCACGTGTCAGCTGTAATAAATCATAAAATATCATTTCTATAACATACCTCTTCGTTGGAAAGCAACTGTCCTCAGTTGCGAATATAAAATTCTGCAAACAATACTTGTCAAAAACAGTGATTAGTATGTTGTGTCAAAAACATCACATAAAAGAAAAATTTATGAGACTAAACACATTAGCTTATGCCTGCCGTCATCCATATACTACCTATTCTAGTGTCCCATACATACCACTAGAATAAGCAGTATATGTCATACCCTGATGAATTAGGATATCATTGGTCACACTCATCATCAATCTCATAATGTCAAGTCTCATCCCATGAACACTGCTATAATAATCACAAGATACCAAATCCCAATCCAATTCCAATTCCACAGCATAAGTCCAAATCCAAATCACTTTCATTATGTACCCGGGTAACAAAATCATACCAGTTGTAGTGGTGGCGAGCCACTGCAGCATGATTTTGTGATTGGTGTTGCCTAAATCGGCGAATCTACACCAATATGACGTGCTGCCTAAATCGGCGAATCTACACTAATGCTGCCTAAATCGGCGAATCTGCATTTGGTATTGTTTAAAAATCATGAATCTAAAATTTACAATGTGCTACCTAAATCGGCGGATTTGCACAGATAATTGGTGTTGCCTAAATCAGCGAATCTACACCAAGATGAGCATTTACACACTGCCTAAATTGGCGGATCTGTGTGTATGTGACCAATGGACTAGACAGAACATAAAAACATAAAAATTGTACTACCTGTTTTACACCACATTGGGGTAAGGTTGAGTAACAAAGTACTGACAAATTGGTATTGACGGAAGGCACCTCGACTTACATGAGTAGCTGCATATCTCAATGTGAAATGATCGTAATAGCAATTTTGTTTAATACAAGTATTGGCAAAATGTTAGAGAATGCAAGTAATTAAAAGAGCAATGCCTTCTTTCAAACAATAAATGGTAATCACGCTGATAAGTAAGCCAGATGTGTTGAATTGATGTAACGTTGTTGTTCTCTGTTTGATCTTTGTAAATCATTTTACTCTGGATGATATACTGCATCTGAAATATGTACCAGTCTATGTGTGGGGAAAGAGAGACAAATAGGAGAGGGTTGTAATTAGTAAAAGTCATTTACAATGATGAGGCTCGGATTAATTGGAAAGTGAGATGGAATCAATGTATTGTAGATTGTTTTGGTTTGAATAAATGGAGCAGTCTTTTGAGATTGCAAACTGTTACCCCTAAAGTTCTTAATACTGTAAAAAAATACAAAATAAACAAAATAAAAATCGTTTAAAGAGCATTGACTAGTGTTTAGTCATGATATCACGAGCTTACATCATGCAAAGGTCCTACTATAAATAGTAGATTGATCCAACAAATAAAGAAAACAACACGAAATTAATTTGACCTTAGCTTCTCTATCAGACATTTCTAGTTAGGTGTGTTTGTGTTGTCACAAGTAATGGCCATGGATAGTGTGCCAGAAATGCAATCAAGATAGATGGGTTGCACTCTCAGCTTGCTCAAAATAGCATAGCGGGAATTAAATAAGTATATTTTACTAGATATATGAGAAACAATTACATAATTACTAATAACCTATATAAACATAATACTTATCTAAGTTCGAACCAATAACATCAAATATATAAAATTGTACACAATCATTCTCTTTTTCTATATATTGGATTTTAATGGTTTTTTTAATTATTATTTAAAAAATAATAATAATAAATTCAATTGTTTGATTATGATACTAATATAGTTTATAACTGTAAAATATAAACCACTATTGATTGCAATTACCAAAACGCAATGGGGGGGTCAGATGCAGTAGATGAGGGGGAGAGCGAGAAATGAAATGAAATAAAATGTTACATTAAACGCCTATAAAGGCCAAAATTACATATGATACAATCTCGATGGAGCTAATTACAATATCTGGGTATAAAAATAAAATGAAGTGAAGTGTGAAACTAAAGCAAAAGCCTAAAATCTGCATGCAAAAATCATCATCAGCATTGTTGTGAATGCCCGATGGTGCTCCACCGTGGGTGGTGTCTCTCATAGTTGACGTGCACACACACACACACACACACACACACCTACAAGAAGTCATGAGGCCATCATCCTCTGCAGTCCGACTCTTTCTCTTTCTCTCCACCATAAACGTTGGCATCTGCACTACATTATTACCCTCTTGAGTTTTGTTATTGGCTTGAAATGGTATCTTCAAAGAGTTTCGGCCTTCCTCGACGATTTGAAAGGCTTCTTGACAACTAGCCGCTTCAGGCTGTGTTTCCTCCTGGAGTGCACCTTGCTCGGAGCACGATCAGACGAAGAGGAGCCCAATAGCCCCTCTGCATGGTACAGTGACGAGAATGCCCAGAATGTACTGCTAAGCCATCCTCTTCACCCTGCCCTTCAATATTGACACCATTCATGGAGGTCATCTACGCCTTCGTTTGCAGCATTAACCCCCTGCCCCAGTGGGTGTAGTCCACACCATGTATGCGTGCTTCCACCAGTTCGGGTGCAACACCTTGCTTCCCCCATCGGGTGTCTCCACCTGCATGCAAGTGATTTGGGAAACCCCTTTGCTTGCCAGAGGGGATCTTCCCCTATTGATCTAACTATGAAACATTAAAATAGATTCCTACTGGCGAGTATTAAAACTAAAATTTGAGGAGAAAAATATAGGCGCATGTCTGGTTAGTGAGCGGATGGCCCATGCTGGTTGCGAGCAACTCAGTGAGAGAAAAAAGCCACAAAACTTGAGGTTGCAGTTGCTGCAGGCTGAATTAAAAGGGGCTGCTTGACTGAGTTCTCGTGGAGGTGGGCAGTGGGAGTTCTGTGGTGGGCGGTCGACAGTTGATCCGAGAGAGAGAGAGAGAGAGAGAGAGAGAGAGAGAGAGAGAGAGAGAGAGAGAGAGAGAGAGAGAGAGAGAGAGAGAGAGAGAGAGAGAGAGAGAGAGAGAGAGAGAGAGAGAGAGAGAGAGAGAGAGTCGTTTGCAGGTGGGAAAGTGGCCGGTGGTTGGGAGATGAGTGGCAGACATCGATAAGTGGTCGAGGACTGCTGCATGGTTAAGCAAAAAGAGGGGGGGGTATCGACAACGATTGGAAGAATGTAGTTGGTGGACTGCATGTTGCTCGGAGAGAGAGAGAAGAGAGAAGTAAGTTGGTTGGCAGCTTGAGTTGATGGCGACGCAGGTGGTTGGCAGGGGGAGAGTGGAAGGTGTCAGTCCTACGAGGCGCGAGAGAGATATGGTGGGCACCCGTTATGAGCCTCGGGATGGCAGTGGCGGTTACCTATGAGAGAGAGAGACACAGAGAGTTTGCATGGCGGCTGGGTGGTGCCCAGCCTAGTGCCTCGCAGCCACCAACTGAATAGAGAGAGAGAGAGAGAGAGAGAGAGAGAGAGAGAGAGAGAGAGAGAGAGAGACTTGATGTCGCTCACAGCCACAACACTGCATGGTAATGAATGGTGGGGATAGTTTGAGAGTGAGTGTCCAGTTGGTGCCGCAAACGAGTGAGAGAGATAGGGAGTGTGGCGGTCGAAGAGAGAGAGATAGTGGCCGTCGAATGAAGGGAGAGATTGGGTGGGATGTGCATGCCACAAGAGAACGAGGAGAGAGAGATAGAGAAGCTGCTAGGCAGCGGCCCTCAGCGTTGTTGTGAGCTTGCTGTGGGTGGTGAGAAGCAGTGTAAGTGCTTGGGAGATAGGAGACACCGTCAATCGCCAAACAATCGTCACCTAGGTTGTCGCTCACTGCTGATGCAATGGTTTTGACAATTGCTGATCCGATTGTTGGTGCACTACTCTGATTACTACCTTCGATGATTACATCCCCATTATAGACCGTAACTGCTCCTATAATATAAAAATAGTATACGGTTTTGGGCTACGTTCCCATGCAAATTTGTCTGTTGAGCCTTATTCCCTCGCTATAACTAATGAGAAAAATTGCTCAAATGCTTCACCCTCTACAACTCCTAGATTGTTCCTAAAGTAATTAAAATTTATCGACAACAGCTCTTCTTCTCGGTCTCCTATACAAATCGTATGACGATATCTATCATGCTTATTGATATTAAAATATATATATATTCCAAAATTGGGGCGGTCCGGGGCGGGCAACAAGAGAGGCGACCTCTAAACACCCCTCAAGGCTCCCGTGCTGCTCAATTGGGGCTGGGGCAACCACAAGCACAACACAAAAACAAACCCACAGCCAAACCCAAACAAGATAGGGGCACCACCTAGTTATGGTATGCGAACTAAGACGCAAGAGAGAGATTTTGGCACAACCAAGAAGATGCACCACACAACACACACAAACAACCTCACACCAAGACACACACAAACTGGACCAGAGAGAGCTAGAGCAAGGGGAAGTGAGAGAGAAAAGGATCTTGCGTAATACCTTATTTGTGACTTGCAAATGGAGATGGTTCGTTATGATGCTATCGTAGAACTTGTATAAACTCACTCAATGCTTAGTGATTGCTAAAACATTGCCAAAACACACACACACTGTCTTAGGGTGTGGGAGACCTCTCACCACAATACCCTCTTACAATGGACACAAAACTGGCAATGAAAAACACACTAAAACACTTTCTAAAATCAAGATCAACCGATAAAAACTCAAATACACAAGTCACCTTGAATTCACCAAACCGTATTGCACAAATGGAAGGACGAAGATTTGAACGTCGAATCACGCCTTTGATGCACCAAACCTCAATTTATTGATGATGAAGGAGCATATACAATAGTGGTTTTGAGGTTTGTGGAACTCACGCTCTCTCACTTGCAATGTGTAGCTTGAAGGCTTCTCTCACACCAAGAGTGAAGCTCACAAGTGGTTGCTACACCTAAGTCTCTCCTCACGCATAGAGTGTTGGGGTGCTATGTGAGATGTTGGAGATTGTTTTACAAGAAGGAGAGGGGCCTATTTATAGGTTGGAGACCCCTCATAAAGATTATTGGAAATCCTAATTTACAAGCTAACAAATCAGGATTATGATTTTTTTGAATATCAAAACATTGTGGGCCTTCTTTGTCTGCTTGAGTCATGGGTGTGGGCTCAAAAGAGAGCATTATTGATGGTGAATAAGGTGAAAGTAGAGTTTCAAAGAAAAGGAGAGAGAGAGGGAGAGAGAGAGAGAGTTACTTTGTACATGTCTTGAGGTGAGGTGTCTTTTATGGTTAGGTCAATGCTATTTTGTGTTAGTATGTTAGTGGTTAGTGTTAGTAATCACTAGAAAGTTAATGTTACATTTACAATGGGTAGAATGAGGTGGTTGGTTGAAGTAAGAGGGGTGAATTAAAAGAGAATCGTTGAGATGGTGAAGCTTTGAAGAAGCTTGAACTCACCCTTGTGTAGATTGTGGAAAAAATGACCGCTGGTCTTCTTCTTCTTCTTCACTTCTTTACACCACCGCCACGGTTGACCACCTCAATTTGCAGAAGTTATCATGGTTAAGATGCTGAATTTTAGATATTTTTAGGAGAGGTAAATGAAATTGTAACATAGAAGCAATAGAGAGAGACATGGAGAGGGTGTATGTATGTAGAGGTTCATAAAAGAACTATAGGGATGAGAGAGAAGGGTAATGGTGAAGAGGGTGGGAGAAGCCATGGAAATTGCAGGTTTGAGTGAGGGAAGGAGAGGGAGGGATGTGTAAGAGTGAGTAGGTGTGTGGAAGGGTGAGAGAAGACTAAGGGCTACTTGTGAGAAAAGTGGGCAGACTGGGGTCCACTCAAAAAATCATAGCTCACCGCTGGTAGCTCCAAAAATCATGAAACAATTTGAGGTGATTATTCAGAGCGTGGGCTACATTTTCTCTTTTGACCACCGCTCCAAATTCGGAGTGGAGATAGGTGCCAAAATTCTCACCAAAAAGCCTGTTTTTTATGCCTGCAAAAGTCTTTTAGTAGTCCCCTCCTTTGTTGAATTTGTACAATGCATCCAAGAGTGAGCCCCTCCTTTGTCATATTATAATACAAAGCATCCAAGTTGCCCTTGACCCATGCATGGAGGAGGATTATTGGTGAATAAAGAAATATATACATGGTGGGACTAGTGTATGGACTATTCATGGACTTTAGCTCAATGAGCACATGGTGTTAGAATAATGAGTAAAAATAATAATAAAAATATGGAGGAGTTATGGATATGAAAAGATATTGGAATCATATGATATGGTCCCTCTTTGAATTATTTTGGGTGAAAGAGGAAAAGGTATGCAAGTAAATAATATAATAAACGTGACCAATGAGTAGAAATCAATTTTTTGTTTTCACGAGGGTGAGGGTGAAAATGTGGGAGTGATTTGTATAAAGGAAAAATATGAGGTTAGAGTATGTACATATTGGCAAAAAATATAATTATGGTGTAAGAGGATGAAAGAAGGTGTACATAGGTTTAATAAAACACACACCTAAGTAGAAATATTTAAATAAAATACCAAAATAATTATAAAAAATCCCTATATTTAGGCCATATATACAATGAAATATTTACACACAAAGAGGCCATAATATACTTTTATTTTTTTTATTTTTTTGGCTCAACTAGCCCAGTGACTAGCTAGCTGAGGGTTTTTAAGAAGATATGGGAAAAGCCCCCTAACTCACACACGCCTATGTACAGTGAAATGGTAGGGATAGCCATAGCGTTTGGGTGAATTTGGTAGGGTGGAGTAACTTACTATGGCAATTATGGAGAGCCAAAAAACGGCTATCAATATATACACACATGTTAATATTATGTAAAGTTTGCTTGCAGTAAAAATTTATCATTTCTACTATCTTATTCAGATCTTTCACTAATTATAAATTAATGAAGGATTAACGACAAATTTGCATGAAAAATATAATATACATAGAATTATAAATTTTGAAAATCAAAAGAAAACAAGAGCACTAAGCTTTTTGGTTATCTGAATCTACAACCTCTGGAGCGTAGCCTGGGCTCTGATACCACTGCTACAATCGGAAGGCGTGGCGCCCTTGCAAAATATACAAATACTATGCTATATACAACGAAATATACGAATCTGCATACCTGACGGATCCACTAGCACATAATCAACGATGTACGCGAACAGAGAGAGACAGCAAGCGAGAGAGAGGAAGAGAACATGCGCAGACGCACCTCCTAGAGCGGAGTGCTACGCCTAGCACGACGAGAGAGGAGAGAAGAGAAGAAGAAGAATGAGACGGACACCGGGTGCAATCTCCCCCCATGCAAGAGTGACCATTTCCCTCTTGCACGTATTTGTTATATAGATTTCTTGAATGGCCATAAATGGCCAAAGCTCATAAAAGAGCACTTGAATAATAAAATGTACATGATATACAAATACATTTGCATAGGCCAAGCTACTGGGTCTAGTTTTTTCCAGGTGTCAGCTGTAATAAATCATAAAATATCATTTCTATAACATGTCTAAAGCGCGATCTAGTGGAGATTTTGAAATTCTGAGTTGAACAGTGTGTTCAGAATTTAGGTTTTACCCTATTTTCACCTGGAAAGTGGAAATTTGACCAAATTTTGACAGATCAAAGCCAAAAGATGAGAATTGCCAGACATCCTACCCAAATTGTGTCCAAGGCCTAATTTTGAGACCAAACCATAGGATGACTCCATAGGCATGTTCTAAATGTTGTATTGAGTGCATGTGATAAATTTCATCTCATTTGGGTCAGTGAAAGTGAAGATTGAACAGACTTTAGCGTTTTTGGACAAACAAAAGGCAAGAATAACTAGTTTTGGGGTCTTTTGACATCCAAATTAAAATCTAAGCATAGCATTGGGTTGCTGACATCAAGGGGAAGATGTGGCTCAAGTTTGGGGCAATTCTAAGCACTTAGACATGCTACGCGTAGGATGTCTTCACCATGATTTAGCACTCCAAATCAACCTCTGAGCATACCACAATGATCAGCATCTTAAGGAGAGTCTGTGGTTCAAATTTGGGGCAATTCTGAGCAGTTAGACATCCTACGCGTAGGATGTCTAAGGCATGATTTAGAGGCCAAATTCAAACTATGGACATAGCAGGGTGTTGTATAGCCTTAGGCAAGCCTCCTAGTCAATTTTGGTCCAATTTGGAGTTGATTTGACTGGTGAATTCATCAGAACGGACATCAAGCTTTTTGAACAGATTCTTGATCATTTGACCAACCTATAGGTGTCAGAATCAAAAAGTAAAAATAGATGTGAGTTTAGCACATCAAGGGGAAGCTACAATGCAAGTTTGAGCTAAAACAGAGCCGAAAGACATCCTACGCGTAGGATGTCTCCGGGGTCATAAAGTGGTCAAAATTCTACTTTGGCCATATAGGGAGGTTCCCAGTGTCTCAAGGATTCCAAAACTTTTTTCAAAATTGAATTTGGACCTTGTTTGGCCTATTTACCAAGCAAAGACAAGAATTTTCAGACATCCTACTCTTGGAGTGCACTAGAAGCTTATACAGCCCAAATCTTGACCTATTGGCATCCAAATTCAATTTTGAGCATACCATTGGGTTGCTGAGCACTAGGAGAATCTTTGGATCAAGTTTGGACAAAATCTGAGCAGTTAGACATCCTACGCGTAGGATGTCTCCAATTTGATTTAGGACTCCAAACCAACCTATGAGCACACCACTGTGATCATCACATCAAGGAGAAGCTGGGGTGAAAATTTCAAGTCATTCTGAGCAAGAAGACATCCTACACGTAGGATGTCTCAAGGCCATTTTTAGGTCCAAATGAAATTTTGAGCATACCATTGTGTTGCTGGACTTAAGGGGAGTCTCTGGACCAAATTTTGTTAAATTCTGAGCATATAGACATCCTATGCGTAGGATGTCTCTAGGCCAGTTTTAGGGTAGAATTATAATTTTGACCATACAAGAGTGTTCACAGTGTCACAGAGATCCCAAATCTTTTTTCAAAATTGAATTTGGACTCATTTTGACCAGTCTAAACTGCATTTCACTATTTTGGCCATAACTTTCACAAATGGTATCAGATCGGAAAAGTTTTTATATCAAAACGTAGCCTGAGAGAGACTCTACAGATCTTAGAGCAAAACTTGAACTAAATTAGGTCAACTTTGAAAAAAACGTCGTTTGAGGCCTCAAAATACATCCGCAAGTTAGAGGTGTCTAAAAGTGACAATTTGCGAGAATTGTGACGAAACGGTTGCGGTTTTGGACATGGTTTCGACTTTTTCCTAACCAAAGCACTTGAACACAGTGGACTAAGTCTACTTGAACCAAGCAAAAGCTCTTAAGCTCAGAAATCATGTCTACCCTAGATTCAAACGCAGCTTACACAAGCTTGGAGATCCCGACGATAGAGGAATATCCTCTCACAATGGATCTTTCAAACTTGCAATTGATAAAGATCCATCTTGCTGAGAGAGTTTGGATGATTGGTCATGAGAGTGAAGGACTATATAGATACATTGACGACAATGAGGTCAATCTTTATAGGTGCTCAGATCCATACCTAGAAGAGATAACGGATTACAAGAACTTATATGTCTACACATACGGGGTCGACTGTCAATGGAGATCTATAGTTGTTGACAAGTATGGACGAGAATACAGAGTTGTAGAAAGCACAAATCCACAGACTGTACTAGAAAGAGGTGGATATTTGGTCAATGAAGGACCACAAATTCCTCCACCAAACACGAGAATTCCTATAGGAATTCCAAGAAGAGAGCCACCAGGATTCCCTTCAAGAGCGATAACGAGAGAAGGATTGGGAGAGTCTCTGGTTAGACTTGTAGACAATCGACGAGTTAGACCATCCCAAGTCCAGAAATGGGTAAACAGAAAATACTCCGGAGATAAAGATTCGAGAGATCACGTAATGGCTTTTAGAAGAGTGATTAGAGCAGAGGAAGTTTCAGATTTTGCGACACAGTTTGCAAGATTTGGATTGACTCTAGAAGATGATGCAGCTACATGGTTCGACTCGGTGGAAAAATGGGATTTTGAGACCCTAGATGAGTTGTTTGAGGAGTTTATTGAAGAATTCTCGCCAAAAGGCATTGCTCACAACACGATCTCGCAAATCCATAGATTCAAACAGAAAGAGAATGAATCAGTACGCAAAGCATCATTACGGCTCAAGAGATATGTTAAGCTCTGTCCAAGAGCGGAATTACCTATGCAAGCACGACTGATGCTGATCTTTATCCAGGGAATGAGACATGCGGGCCTTCAGAAGGATCTGCATATGATAAGGAGGATGACTCTAAACGAGTTGATCAAAGAAGCTCTTTATCTAGTGGATAATTGTGAGGCATACAAAGAAAAGGACTTAAAGAGTCAAGGAGATGACACATCCTCTCAGCACAGTGTTTCACAGATAAGTGAGTCCATTGCCAAGCCAACGACACCTATTGATCAAGAAAAGATTATTGATGACTTGGTCAAGAGGTTGATTCCTCTTGTAAGGTCTGATTCGGGAGAGCCGAAGTGGTGTGAAATTGAGAGAAAATGGAGGAACCATACAGAGGAAGAGTGCTATTATAGCATGGAAAATGCTAGGGAGAGGTATGTACAACCTGTTCTAGAAGCACCTACTCCACCTAGATACATTATGGGGAATGCGCCAAGCCTAGTAGGAGTTTTAAGGCCACAGCTTTTGTCTTAGGACAAGAACCTCCGCTGCCAGGTGCTAGAATGCAGGTAGACATGAAATACATGCCAATGATGGAAGCATCAAATAAACCAACGCCAGTACCAACTACAATGTGGTAAAGCAACCAAAGTGAGTACTACCCTTCGGAGCAACAAAATGTGAGAGAAACACATGGAGTGGTGAGGCCGGTACAACCTCCACCTCCTGGGTTTCAGTCGAAAGAAAGAAGGTATGAAATGGACGAAAGGACATTGAGATTCATTGCAAATAGCGGCTTATCTAGGTCAAAGCTTGCTTATAGCCAAGAGGAAATGCTAAAAGAATCTCCTCAACCAGAGACAGATTGTCACAAAAGTCGTGACAACCACTTGGTCAAACAATGTCCTCATACGAAGATCACTGAAGTAAATGCCTATTGTCTTGAGTGTGGCATCACTCACTTGATCCCCGATTGCCCGAAAAAACCAAACCAAATCAGGAAAATCACGACAAATGTATTAGGGATTGTTCAGCTCCCTAGTAGCTCATAAAATGAAAATGTTGTACCAGTTCAAGTAGTTACGAGAGCACAAGCTCAAAAGAAAGCTGATGAGAATCCAGAGACAAAGAACACGGAAAGTGACATGAGTCCAAAGACAGATGATGGACCAAAGACAGATGCACCTAGTCAGAAAACCAAGAGCAAACAAAATAGTTGGAAAGCTAGAAAGACTAGGAGGAAAGCACGCAGGGAACGAGAGCAAAAATCCCTAGCTGAGAAGCTTACCGAAGCTGAGGAGAAGATAAAACAACATGAGGAAAAGGAGGCACCTTCTCTTACATAGATGGTTAAACCTCTAGAAGAACCATCCACGGATGAGAAACCGAGAAGTGCTAGTTCAGGAGGATCTGTGTTGGCAGACAAGGTTAATGAGACATTAAATGCCCTCTTGAAAGCCTATGATGTGAGGCTAAAAAAAAACCAAACCCAAGAACATAGGCGGATGACATATCCCTATGCGGAACTAGAAAAGCAGAGGTTTGAAATGTGCCAGAAAATGATTCAAACAACCCAAGCTTTACTAGAACCACTAGTTACAAAACCTGAGGATGTGATCCGTGTCCTGCCTACACAAGTAGTCCCACCAAACCAGGAACTAAAAGAGCCAGATTCTAGTCATGAGCACAGACCAAACCTCAAAGACCCAACATTAGAACCAAGGATAGTACTGAATACCACGGATAACTCTTCCGAGGGATTTCACCAAGCTATACCTGAGGATTGTAAAGAGATAGATGGTCTTGAAGAATTGTGGAAACAAGTCAGAGAGGTCAATGAAGCCGATGACCTAAGAAGACTAGTAGACAAGACTTGTGAACGAGGAGTGTTTCTACCACCAATAGAGTAATTTGAGACTGGATCTCAAATGAATCTAGACGTGCGATCGTATTGGGGCGACAAAGGATCTGTACAATCTATGGATAGTCAACCCCATTCGCTAAGAACACTACCGTCCTACATGGGAGAGTACGAGACCAAGTCAGATGTGGTTGCAGTCCCATCACAGAGACTGTCTCCCAACAAGGCCATCGATTCAAAGGGGCTAGTAGATATTCTATCTACCCCAGTCACCTGTACAATAATGTTAGCTGAGTTGCTCAGAATAAGACCAAACATGTGGGCTAATATGGGTAAATGTCTAGAGACATTTGGTGTAAAAACCCCAATGACTCAAATCGAGGAAGGCATCAAAGAGCTTGAAATGCCTCAACTAAATACTAGGCCAGTGCATTAAACAAGGTAGGCGAGTATTACGAGGGAGAATATGGAAACACCACCCTTCCTGTGGAATTCAATAATGTAAAAACCATGGCAATCCTTGACAGTGGAGCTGGTGTGGCCATTGCAACCAAAGAGGTTTGGAAAAAATGGGGAAAACCTGCCTTGATATCCACACGAATGACCCTGCAGCTTGCAGACGGACACAAGGAAAAGCCCCTAGGACTGCTAAAAAAGTACTTGTTACTTCTTGTGGCATTGAATATGAACACACTTTTGTTGTTGTTGACTTTGGCGAGAAGAACAACTATGACATCATTCTGGGAAGACCATTCATGCGACAATTGAAAATGGTCCAAGATTGGGGTTATGACCATATATACCTGAGACATATGGAGACCATAACAAAGATAAACTTGAGGGACCATAGCTATAGGGATGTGACGAGAACACCGGTTGAGGAGTTTGATTCCGCCACAGTAGCAGGATCAGAACTTCCAACTTGGTTAGGTAAGCCTAAAGAACTGTGGATGTGTGGAGCTTCACAATGTGGTAGCTTGAAACGCGAGGAATGTATCCTAGAGCGGGTTATAGAGGATATGGACTATATCCCAGAACCATTTCCTGAAGAAGAGTTAGAATTTAGAGTATATGCCCTCATAGTAGTGTTACTGAGGAAATTTAGAGTATATGCCCTCATAGTAGTGTTAAAGAGGAGTATGGGGACAAAATCCATATATGAGCCCCTGGGGACATGTGTATAGTGTACATAGCATTTAGATTTCTATTTGAATGATTTTTCTTTTGTTAAGTTTTTTTTAAAAGATTTTCTTTGTTTATTATTAAGAAAAAATTGAAAAAATCCATAATCCACATGAAGAAAAGACCGACGAGAGGCCTGAGCACTACAAGAGAAGAAGATACAAGGAAACGATGAAACTTCACGAAGTATGTCTCAGCAGCCACTACAATAGCCGAAGAACCTGTCACAAAGCAGTGTCAAACAGGCAACCGACAAGTCATAAAAGTCAGAGTCGAGTAGCTAAGCGAGAGGCCTGAGAACTACAAAGAGAAGAAGGTACAGGGAAACGATGAAACTTCACGAAGTATGTCTCAGCAGCCACTACAACAGCCGAAGAACCTGTCACAAAGCAGTGTCAACAGGCAACCGACAAGTCATAAAAGTCAGAGTCGAGTAGCTAAGCCACAAAATGAGTGAGATGTTAGTCCCAAAGCTTCAAGTAATATTCTTTGTGGTCTAAGTGTCTTAGCTATTCTAGGTACTGCTCAAGCTGGAAGAGTTGAGCATATTGACGTTGTGTCGCTCATGGTGGTATAGGTGAGCAAAAGAGTCGAAGTCTAAGTACTTAAGTCTGGTGAAGTGAAGGAGAAGGTCCAAAAGACACTCACGTACTGAGCACAGTGAGATACGAGTGGAGAAACTTCTACATCGACAACCCTTCTTGGAAAGGTGGAAGCTATTGAGACATCTTTTGATGTCACATGTGCTACATTTATTCCTCAAAACACCCATCATCTCCTTCTTTCATATTGCATGATTTTGGTGATAAATTTCTCATATACATATAGAGTGTCTCATAATTGGCACTTGCATCAGGCACACTTTCCGTGTTTCACCCAAGCACTCACCTTTCATGAACATGTACTTCACGTTCAACTGCTCAACTCCAATAAGAGCGTGTACCAAAGGCATATTTCCCCCCCCCCCCCCCGGGTTTTTTCCCTTTGGTCATCCAGGTTTTAGACCCTAATCTAAAGACACCTATCACCATCCTCTTGTATATATTCCTTCTACATCAAAAATAAGGAAATGCTACTCAAATCAATTTACAAATGAATTGGAGCACCAATTTCAGATCATAGCATACTTCTCCTCAATGGCGAGTCGAAGAATGGCCTACAATGACAAAGCTGCAGACAACACTAACAACATGATTGCACAGGAACAAAGAAGTCCCCAATGAAGAAGAGCAGACATAAAAGTAATTAGAGGATCTCAAAAGATGAATGGTTATGATTATAGATGTCCTCTCTAATGGATCCTAGTTCTTGTTGTGGTTCAACAAAGTTACAAGCCGTGCAACAGATGAAGCCAAAACGACAGCAAAGAACACATCGCCATCGACAATCAGGTCATGTTGGGGACGACATGAACGCGGAAGGGGGAAGTGTTGACCACTGGGTCAACAACACAACATAACTCAAGTTTCGTACCAAAGTCTTATCTTTTGCGAGTTATGAAATGATGCGGATTATGGCTATAAACGTCATTTGTAATGAGTAATTATTCTAGTTTCAGAAGCCGGGGTGCAATGGCACTTCCAGATTGTAAATACAAAGCCATTTGACCCTTTCAACCCCATTTTTGGTTAAACCTATGGTAGACTTAGTATATAAGGTACCTAGGTCATTTTGTAAAGTGGGAGGAGACTTTAATCATAATCAAAACTTTAGCGCTGCCGTCTACTGTGTGTGAGAGCGAAAGAGAGTGAGCGTGAGCTTTATCCTCTCGCTACGCACAGCTCGCTCAACACATTGGAGATCCGAATGCACCATTGTTGTAGGCTCGAGGAGAGCTACACGACAACGCCAAGCATTCCACGTGAGACAAAGCGCACACGCTGATGCATCTACGAGCTATTTGTGGCCGTAAGTGTATCAAACGATGTCTCTTTTCTGCGTGCTAGTAGTCTATAGAATCGTGGAAACATAAGCTACACATAGGTACTCATAAATTTCAGTTTTGAGCACTTTCAAAATTCTGCTCTATCATCCTACGCATTTTCCGCAGATGGGTTTATAGTGAGGGTTTTGAGTGTAGAAGCTTAGGGATAGGTGTATCCTAGTGAGGGGATGGTGTTCCTTAAGTTTCGTACGAATCTGGCATGATTAGGTGAGTTACCTTCCGTATGTGTGTATGTGGCTAGGTGGTGTAGTTGAGAGCAGTGAGGTTCTTGATCGTGGTTTAGTTGGCCTTCCAGAGTGTTGTATGTGTAGGATGGTCTCATCCTGATAAGCTAAAGAGATTTCCTCCATGTGCCTATCGTGTCATCTGTGTCCTCGATTGACATTATGTTGATCTAGGTAGTGTTTGCATGCACTTCATGGGTGTGTGAGTCGCTCCCGCAACATTGCGTTGGGTCAACAGCCACTCCTTCTCTACTATAGACTCTTTGAGCTCTTCAAGATTTTCAAGACTCTGTTGGACTGACCACCATGTCATCCACACTTTGATCAAGATTGTGGATCGTGAACATAACGGGCATCATTTCATGGTATGCATCCATTACACTCCTCCACCAAGTAACCTTGTTTACATTGCCACGTAGACATGTAATTTTATCTTTCACTGTTTCTTTCTGCTCAAGCTGCCATTCATCAAAGGCCGTGCAATTGAATGTGTCAATCACAGTACATTTATTACGGAGAAGTGATTCCAAGGTATAAAAGTGTGTGCAGAACCAAGTATCAGCAGGAAGTTTCAGCATCACTGACATGCGCATCCTATACAAATCGAGCACTCTTTGTTGTTTCAAGATAAATTTCACAACCTGACGTGCTGTATCAATTATTTTGGAAAACCATGTGGTTTCTTCGCTAGTGTACCAATCTTTCAACACCAAGTTCAAGCTGTGCGTATTACAACCATTGGAAAAAATGTATGGAAAGCACTTCTTTATTAATTTACTAGCGTTTTTATAATTCTTTGTGTTTTCCATGATAACTTGAACGACATGTTCATCACCAATTTCCTTAATTATATTAATCAAGACCTCGGAAATGTATTTGTCACTTTTAATTGCACCAGAACTATCAATCATCTTTATAAACGTTTCTCCCCTTGGACAAACCAGCATTACATTGATCTGCGGTCTTCTCTGAACATTTGACCAGCCATCACTCACAATCGTACATCCTGAAAGCAAAATATTCTCAAGTATTATTTTGCCAACACGCTCTTTGACTTCGATGTAACATTTTTCCAAGAAAAAATTGCTTATCGTGTGATAAGAAGACCTGAAAATCTTGGACCAAACTCACCGATTTTCTTCCAAGCAGCCTTCCAATGATTGTTGTCTATCGTGACCAAAGCACTTCCAGTAAAGAATATTGCTTTGGCGAGTGCTATTTGTGCTTCTTCTAGAGACTGCACTCAAAAGCTTTGATGTATTGATTTTTGACGCATTTGACAAAGTCCACCTTCATTGTGATGTTTATAAGGAACACTGCCTAGAATTTCCTCTCCTTGCGCAGGTTGTTCTCCAAGGTTATTTGACATCACTATAAGATCTGCAGAGTTAATATTTGGCTCTAGGAATTATTGACTCGAAGGCACAGAACTATATATCTGTTGTCTCTTGCCACTCTTTTTGGCGAGCTCTTCTCTCAAACGCTTTGCAACTGCAGGTGCCTGAGAATGTTCACATTTCTTACAACTGTTTTTAGCGCTACCCAGAAAATGATCCCTAATACGTGGTGCACCGCCAGATTTTGTTGTGTGACAAAATTTACATTTCCACTCCATATATCGGCCGCATATGTTGTGAGCATAATCCCACTCTTTGCCAGGAGCTTTTTTATTCTTTGGCTTCTTTGTACCACTTGTGCCCACATTTTTCTCCATTGCTTTTAAATGAAAAGAACAAGATGTTCAGTTTTGAAAACATTTTTTTACTTTCAATATATATTATAATTTAAAAACCATTCAATATGAAAGTAACCATGATGCACAATATGAGATTTTCAATGTACGCTAGTCAATCCACATATCAATCACCTATATTGTGAGCAACCATACACATTGCAATGTAGTCTATACATGGCATAATAACTATAACAATGCTATGAATCTCTCTATGCAATTATTATTATAATGATTATTTATATGTCCACTTTTATTTGCAAACAATAAGACACATCTAATTTCATTTGCTACAAAAAAACAAACAAAAGCAATAAAATATATGATTGGTCATTTCATGCACTAATAATCTATCGTAATACATAATGCACTCTCTGTATAAACCAATGCATGAACTAACGCAAATAAATCTTCAATATAATCACTCAATTGGGGACTACTTGTAGCCAGTGAAGGATTGTAGCCCACCCATGCAACCAATTCAATATATAAAAGCTATTTTAACCCAATCAAGGATTATATCTCTTATATTGTAAATCAACTCAAATGCAAGACTTCAAGGATCTTTATATGCCCGGTACACTAGTAGAGGACATCCGACCCTTGACTATCGACTCGTCATTTACATATGCTCATCTTCTAAAACCAATTACATCCCTCATTTGGACCAATGGCTTCTTTGCAATGAGCATGATTCTCCAAGTTTTCAGTTGTTTTAGTTTTGTACCTTTATGTCGGTAAATGAAATAAAATTTTTTAGAAGTGGTTACCGAATTAAGAATCACGTTCATCCCAAAAAAATGACCTGTGACTCTATAACCTTAGGTCAATTCACAAGGAGATGAAAATACCCAGCACTCGGATACACTCCCCAAGGATTTGCCTAGCTAAAAGACCGGGGTTAGCACACAATTTACTATATATAATTACCCCCGCCGGGCTACTACATATACCCGGTGGGCCCACAGGGAAAATGGAAAAACCCAGAGGGCTAACCGGATCTTTAGGTTTTGCAGGTCAAAATCAAAGTCACATTAACAATTAACGGGATCACATGATTTTTTTGTGTAAATACTAGAGTTATTTACGTGATCACCTGATCGTGATTACGTTAAATCCCTGTAGGTGAGGGAACATCATAGTCAACTTTGGCCAAATGTTATGCAATTAGCTAAAAAGGGAAAGCTTACAAAAGAAATTGTACATGAAACAGGTGATTGCATATGTCTAGAAACAAGGTAGAGTGATCCAGTGGATTCAATGTCTGTCCATGCCTACATATAACAAACTGCCAAAGCCATGAAACCATTGTTGAAGAAAAGCGTAGGCATGAAAATGGTGATGAAGGGACTTCAAAAAGAGCTACAAGAACTGGAGGCAGGAATGATGCAGCACCTTTGCGAGCACCACCAACACAGGAGGCACCTTCACTACAAGTGACCATGGAGGAATCTACAATAGGGAAGAAAAAGGATCCAACATAAGGTAAGCCAAAAGGACCAGCTTACAAACTACAATCTGACATTGAGCTTGCTATAGACTTAAAGAAAGTTCTACAGGAGAGGATTTTGAATAGCAAGGTTGATTTTACTTTGGGGGAGGTCCTTGGCAAGCGTGAATTCCATGAAGATATTATTGACATCATTAAGAGAAAGAAGCAAACACTTGGTGGAGAGTCTATTCGCCCACATGCTGAAGGCGATTCTCTGAAGACATAAGGAGTACAGGTGCATGCTAAATAAGGTGATGAAGCTATGGTGGGATGCTACCATTCTTCTTGGAATGTAAGACAAGTGAAATTTTCTAATGATGAGGAAGAATCTCAAAGTATTCCTAGGAGCCACCATTCTAGAAGCCATTGGGCACGGGCTACTACAAAGACATCGGTCAAGGTAGGTGATCTTGAAGAGACATCCTTAATTGACCATGGTTATGCAATAAATATAATGTCAAAAAGTCTTTACAACAAATGTAAATGGCCAATGGGCACACAACATGGTTGGATGGTTAGAGTGGCAAACAATTCATCAGGTGAATTGTATGCAGCATGTCCAAGTGTAAATGTGACAATAGGTGATGTAAAGGTTGAACAAAACTTCTTTATACAGGACACATCTTCATATCGTCTTATCCTTGGACAACCCTATATTGTGGGAGTTTGAATGGAAACAAAGGTAATGGATGATGGTTTAGCTATGCCACGATACGAAGCAAAGATGGTAAACGTGCTATTGAATTTCTCACAATTCGTGTAAACCATGAAAGAAATCGTGACAACCTTAGAGATCATCCTCTACCAAAGGTGAGCAAAGAGTTTCATGACCATAGGAAAATGATGGATTTTGGCCAAGTACCTTTGTAAAGTGAGATTGCAGTGGTACAGAAAGAAAAAGGGTCTTGCATGATCCAAAAATAACTGAAACTTTCTCAACGGGCTCCTTGGTAACAAGGAATGGATCAGTATGTTTTACAAAACTTGAAGATTTCAAGAGATGTGAGAGGCAATATGGAGATAATGTACAAATAGGCATGAAAGAGAGTGGGTTGCTAGAGCCTACTGAAAATGTTTTGTGTCTGTGTGAACAAATTTCTTTTGTAGATATTATGCATTAGGTTAAATTTGGACTCACAAAGGGGCCCTTTAAGGAGTTTGACTTTACCTCTCTCTACCAAAACGGGAGCATGGATAAATATTTGCAAACAAACTCCAAAGCTAGTGGAGGTTTGACAGTTAGAATGTCCTCTTCAAGCTCTATCTACTACTGATATATAGCACGCTATGAGATTCCTCATATTTTAGAAGATTCTTTTTTTGATTCACATAGATTCCGAAAGAGTTGTCACATCATAGGTGAATCAAAAAAAGAATCTTCTAAAATATAAGGAATCTCATAGCGTGCTATATATCAGTAGATAAAGCTTGAAGAGGAAATTCTAACTGTCAAATCTCCGCCAGCTTTGGAGTTTGTTTGCAAAAATTTATCCATGCGCCCGTTTCAGTAGAGAGTGGTAAAGTCAAACTCCTTAAAGGGCCCCTTTGTGAGTCCAAATTTCACCTAATGGATGAGCTTGATGCTATAATGGAGTCTAGTTTGCATCTTGAAAATGAAGTTGTGGAAGTATGCTCTATGAAACTAAGTTGCATTGTATGTTATTTGGTGTACATATAATATGCTTTACATGGACGTATTATACGACACCTATCTTTATTCAGCCATATTATATGGTGCCACATTAGCAAAACCACCGTATTCTATAATTTCTTAGAATTTCAATCGAAATGATATCTTGATCGAAATATAGCTCTTTATATATCGTGAAAACGGATTGTTTTCCTCATTCTATTGATCTCTCTTCCCCTTTTCTCATCTATAGGTGAGCTTTACAACATCAAGAAAAATATAAAAAAATCAGTTTAAATTTAGTCATATAAGTTTTTTAATAAAAATTTAGAGCTTTGGATAAAAAGTTTTTTTTAGGCTTTGGAGTTTTGAGTTTACTCTTTATCTTCTCTCTATGAAGTATATCTTCCATTGGGAGGTAAGTTAAGTAAGGTAGTTAATGATGACTTGCCTTGTGTAGAGGAAACTCACACTTGGAAGTGAGTTTAAGATAGTTAAAGTTAGTAGTTATTTGCTTTGTGTTGAACTATGTTCACACTTTTTTTTTTTCCAAGAAAAAGATCCTTCTATTAGTTAATGAAAACTGCCCATAGGGCTACATCCACCTCTGCAAGAGAGGGCTACAACAAGCATGATCGGGAGACTCTCCCAATGAAAAAACATCATATATACAATGGGGCTAAATCAAGAAATGGGAGGAGGGAAGAGCCACACAGGTGGACAGTAGTGCCATCTGAGCACCCCCTGGACCATGGTGTAGAAAGGCCCAGGGCGCCAAAGTCGAAGGAAAGCCTCGCGGCACTCCCACATGCGGTCGGAGCTGCCCTGTAGTCCCTCAAGCTGTCCTCTGAGAGTATGGATCAGCTCTAGCCAAAGGTCACAAACAGTCTCTGCTAGTGGCACAGGGCGAGCCTCAAAGATGCGGAAACAACGGGCCCGCCAAATGAAACAAAGAGCTAGGCCGCTGATGAGCTCCCAACACTCCTCTCTCTCACTGCACCACTCTTGTGGAGTAAGGTCTGTAGCAGGCTGGAGTGCAGGTCGCCCCCCCTGTATCACTATCATCCTGCTGGTGGAAGATAGCTCAAACTATAGTGCCGGGCCCGTGAGGGTGGACCAAGCCGCTGCCCCCCAAGTGTACTGTCGAGTTGCGGAGAGGGCAGGCATCAGCCGAAGAACTCCTAGCCACACCTGCTGGGCCGAAGGACAGTCCCAAAGATAGTGTCGCTGACTCTCCACCAACTGGTCACATGCTGTACATGCGGCCGAGAGACCACTATGCACAAGCTAGCTCCCTACTGCTGTGGCTCTGTGTGCAACCAACCACTGGAACAAAGTGACGCGCCTCGGCTGTCTGGAGTCCCACAGCCTCTGCCAAAAAGCTGCCAAGAACTCAACTGTGAGACCCTCCTCGTGCCAATGAGGTGCAGCAGCGGGGCGGGCCTCTCTCTGCGCTGCAAGTATATGACGTCCAAGCCGAACAGTGTACTGAAAGAAAGGGAATTCCTGGGCCGTCTGCAGAAGAGGAGGGGTCCCTCCATAGCCACTCACCAGGATCCCACTGTACTCGTGCCAGTGGACAACACTCCCAAGCCCATAGCCTCCAGTGTCCTGCCCCGAGAGCTGCTGGGTGAGGGTCTATGACTCAAGTCCTCCCACAGATGCCCACAGCTTGGATCCTCTGGAAACAGAACTCTGCTACCTACGGGGCCTCTACTGTAACTCGCTGTAATCGTCCCCCACCCTGAAGCTCAAAGAACAAGGCTGGGACAGTCTCTGAACAAGCCCTGACTGAGATGAGAACCTCCAGTCGTGTGAAGGCTCCCATCCATCGGGGTGCTACAGGCTCGAGAGGCGTGAGCCACTCAGCTGGAACTGACTCTGAGATATCCTGATACATGCTCTGAACCCCTCTCATGCCCTGTAGCTGGACACCCTGCACCTCCTCTGACAAACCTGTGAACTCTAGCCAGTCACCTAGAGAGCGCGCTGGACCTGCTGCCATGGGACCCCATGAAACATGAGGCCTACTCCCAACCAGGTGGCCTCTCTGAGTGCTAACCATGGGGTTCCAGACAAGGGGCTGTCGTAGGCGCTCCTCCGTGCATGTCGATTGTCTCTGCTCTAGGCCACGCCGTAAGAGCTCCCAAGAGCAAAGCAAACTCACAGCGAATCGGTCTAGTCTCCTGCTCAAACCAAATCGGTGCAACTCTGTAAAGTTCCATCTGGTCGAAGGTTGACAAGGGCCTCCTGACTGAGGCACCCTAGCACGAAGCCTCTGCAGCAAGAACTCTTTCCAGGGCTCCTCGCCTGGAAGAAGTCCTCTGACGACGAACTTCCCAAGAAGGGCTCTGCTCTGTTGTGCTGGATCAATGATCCCAAGCCCTCCCTGAGAACAAGGAAGTGTGATGACCGACCAAGCCACCTTGGCTCGGGCAACCTAAGGGTCGCGACCTGACCAAAGGAAGTTCCTGATCAGCCTCTCTACCTGGCTGATACAAGAACTCGAGAAGATCCAGCAAGAAGTGATGTACCACATAGTTGCCAACAACACCTGGTTGGCAACTACTACTGTACCAGACAGCGAAAGTCGTGATGAGATCCAGTGGAACAGCTTTCTCCTGATGGACAGGAGAAGAGGAGCAATCTGCTGCTCAGGGGACAAATCCAAACCAACCTGACAACCCAAGTATCGAACTGCAGTCCCTGGGGGAATCCACTTGAAACCCTCTCCTGGCATCCACTCTGGCACAGGAGCACTGCCAACCGAGAAAGCCATTGTCTTTCTCCAGTTGATCAATGCGCCCGATGCACAGCAGAAGGTCTCAAGAGCCTGCCCACACCTGTGTAAATTGGCCTCCTGGCCCTCTAAGTACAAGGCTGAGTCGTCGGCAAACTCAGCGTCCAGAAGCTCATCTCCCCATATCGGGAGTGCTAAGCCCCTCAAACCAACCTACTGTGACACCAAAAATCTGCTCATCGCCTCCGCATAGAACAGAAAGAGAAAGGGGGCAAGAGGACAACCCTGTCTGACCGATCGTGTGAGCATGAAGCGCTCACCTCTACCTCCTGCCAAAAGCACCTGACTGTGAGCCTCTCTGTACAAAGCCGACACCCCTCTGATCCAAGCATCTGAAAAGCCCATCCTGCGAAGCGTGCCCTCTAGAAAGTCCCAGTCAACTCTGTCGTATGCCTTCTCAAAATCGAGAAGAAGAATCACAAGGTCCTCCCCACGGAGACGTGCCAGGGTAGAAGCCTCCCAGAAAGTGAAGATGTTGTCAAGGATACTGCGTTCCTTGACAAAACCTGTCTGAGTCCCATGTATAAGGCTCTCCAAAAGTGGCTGAATCCTCAAACTCAGAGCCTTGGCAAGAATTTTGTAGGCTGAGTTGAGGATGGTGATGGGGCGCCACTGTTGAATCTCATCCAAGGAGCCACCCTCCTTTGGAATGAGGTAAATCAGGACCTCACTCATGCTATCCGGCATCACTCCCGTGTGCAGAATGTACTGAAAGGCACTACAAAGATCTGGGCCAAGCAAGTCCTAGTACTCCAAGAAGAAGCTGGGAGTCAGTCCATCATCACCTGGACAACTACCACGAGGAAGGGCCCTAAGAGCCGTGTGCAGCTCCTCAAGCTGAAGAGGTATCTCCAGCCTCTGGCGCATCTCCTCAGTCACAAGACAAGGCATGTGCGCCCAAACCTGCTCCTTGCATGCATCTTGTCTCTCAGACTGGGGTCAGCCGTCAGTAGCTCACGGTAAAAGTCAGTAGCAACTGCACGCATATCCTCAGGCTCACAAGCAACTGACCCATCGGGTCTCCTTAGCTGAGTGACCTTGGCATGCGAGTACCGAGGTCCTACTGTCTCAAAAAAGGCACCTGTCACTCTGTCACCTACCTGAGTCCACTGAGATGCCTGTCGGTGAAAGGCAAACTCATGGCGCCTCTCCTCTGTGCAAGAAAGCTCCTATCGAGCCTGCTGTAACTGCTCCGCCAACCATGGACTGTCTGGATGCTGCTCCTGCATCCTCTGTAGTGAAGCAATGCCTCGTCTGAGACGCTGCTCCTCCTCTCTCGCTGCGGCCGTCGAGCCAAAGACTCCTCGAGAAAAAAGTGGCTAAGCTGAGCTAGGCCTAAGGCCACTCTGTCTGCCGGTAGAGCTTGGCTGTCCATGCCCTCTGTCCAAAGAGCCTCTACCCTCTCTCTGAGTGCTGTGTTCAACAAGACCCGCTCTAGGATGCGAAGCATCGTGCTCCCACTCCTCAGCCTGTCTGCCACTGTGAGGATCACTGGTGCATGGTCCGAGAAGGATGTCCCTGCCAGGATGCCCACTGATCCCCCCAAGTCACTGAAGTGGTCACTAGTGTAGAAGCGATCTATCCGCGATAGATTCACTCCTCCCCCTCTGCGGTCTGATCTAGAGAAGGCAAGACTCTCTGGAGGCCTCACAAATCCAGAATGTTGCCATGTATCCGAGACCCTCAAGGTCATACACAACCTCTCCCAAGCTGCTAACTCGACTCCATGCACAGTAGCATGGCTGCCTCCGATCGTGTCAGAAGGGTCCTCCAACATGTTGAAGTCCCCTCCTACACACCAATGGTCAACCTGTGGCAAAGACTCAACAATCTGTGACCAAAACTCTGCATGAGCACTCGCCACATTGGGCGCATAGATGCTCAGGAAGCCCACAAGGCCACCCTGAACCTCCAAAGTATTCCACTGAGCTCTGCCTGGCACAATAATCCCTCTGCCCACAATGGCCTGCTGCAATGAGTCCGCAATAGTCATACATACCCCACCCTGGATGCCTACAGGTCCAAAAGCAGTTGACCAAAAGGTATCATAACGTCCACGCAAAATCTGACCACAGCGCCGGATGCAGCTCTCAGACAAATGGTGCTCCTAAAGCACACGGAGATCAATCTCTCCTCCCACAAGGCAACGCTGAAGCTCCTGCCGCAATCAGCCCCGCTGTCGCTGAAACTGGGGCCCACCTAATCCCTGCACGTTCCATGAGACGATCCTCATGGGGAGCGAGAGAGAATAGATGTTGCAGCAGCAGCAAGACGGGCTATCTTCGAGGCAGGCTTGGATGGGGAGTAATCCGCATCCGAGCGTCCTCTAGATAGGCGAGCCTGTAGTGAGTGCCTGGCCCAAGCCCAAGCAGAGCGAGCCGAGCGTAAAGCAACCTCCTCTGTCCAGGAGTCCTCATGTATGTATACATAGCAAGGCAAACACTGTGTATCAGAAAAAAAGTACACCACAATGTGCCTACATCCTACTGAGTCTGGGGGTGTCACCGCAAACTTCGCCAGAGGCCACAAAGTCTGCAGCAAATCTGTAACTCCAAGTTCTCCCATGTGGTGAGAGAACTCGAGAACCTGTGTATGCAACCAGCCCACCACTAAGTCGAGGGACCACTCTGTCTCGGTCCTACCGCAGAGAGGAAAGGAGAAACCAACTGCTGAGACCAAGGCCTCTGTCCCCCTAGCGGCGAGGAACAGAGCGTGGACCCTGAAGCAGGCTACCTCGTGGTCTGCTGCGGAATCGCCGAGAAAGCGAGTGAATCCGTAATTGAAGAAGTCCCAGCCGCGTCAGAGGTCAATGCTCGTCAGACCACGAGGGATAGCTGCAAGGGAAGATGTCTGAATCTGCAAAGAGGGCCGCAAGAAGGGCTGACCCTCTCTCGCTAGGCGACTCATGGCAAAAGCGCTGCCAAGAGATCTCCTAGCCGCCGGCGAGGGACCAGTCTCCTGAGTCGATTGTGGTACTGAAGCAGGAGGAGGGGGAGAAGGAGCTGGGGGGGGGGGGGGGGGGGGGGGGGGGGGGCGGAGGAGAAGAGAAACGGGGCGGGACAATAGAGACAGGGGGGCGAGGTGGGGAGTGGGCGGGAGCAAAGAGCGGGGGAGGGGATGAGGAGGAAGAGGGGAAATCTGATGGTGGAGGGGCTGGCGAGGATGAAACGGAAGAGAAGTCTGGCTCAAGAGGACCAGAGCGGTTCCCTGTGGGAACCCACTGCTGCTGAGTAGGCACCTGAGGGCCACTCTGAGTGCCAGGCTGTCGCTATGGCCCCTGGCGTCGACGGCCACGGGCCTGCTGCCACCCCTCCTCCGCTAGAGCCCCAGGCTCGGAGGGTGGCTCAGAATCTGTGCGCTGCGTCGCTGGCTGCAGCCCAGCCTTGGCAGGCTGGGGCTGAGGCTGAGGTGCAGGTCGCGGTCTCCTCCGTGGACAGGCCTTCGCTAGGTGGCCCATCTGTCTGCAAATGAAGCACTGGTTCGGGAGACCCGAGTACTCCACACTCTGCCTAAACCAACCCCCACTCACCCGAGGCAAAAGGATGACCTTCGGGAGCGTGTGGGTATCTCTGACCAAAACTCGAACTAAAGGGATGCCGGACGCCTTGGCAGCTACTGATGCTGCCGTACGAGGTGTCTCCAAAACAGTCCCGATGGCGGAGCCAATCCTGGAGAGCAGTGGAAGGTACTCCCTCCGTAAACCCGGAAAGCAGACAGAGATGGGGATGTCTGCCTCCTCTACGAGCACATCCGAAGTTGGGTCAAAACCGTGTCGCCACTGTCGAAAGTGGGCGCGTGATGCTCGGATAGCCAGTGGACTCATAGCTATGACCTTGGAGGCCATCTCGAAAGTCTCAAACTCGATCTGGTAGTACCCTCGTCCGAGGATCTGGACATCCAAAATCTTGCCCACCTCTACGAGAAGGCGGGCCTGGAGAAGGTCACGTAGCTCTCCTCTGCTGGGTCGGGTGCCGAGAATCTTGCAGATGACCGAGGTCGCCTGCAGACGCTCTACCTCATTGGCTAGGCTCGCTTGCTCTGTCGGTGAAAGAGCAAGTTGAATGGTGGGCTCAGCGGTGTCGGGCGAGGGGGCTTCGGAGGAGTCCCTCTGAGGTGGAGCATGAGCCTCCGTTAGTGTCTGCTGCTCTAAAGGAAAAGGGCGGGCGAGAAGGCCAACGCTTGAGAGCTCGGCAAGGAGAAACCAACTGAGAATCCACTGCCAGGCAATTCAAACGAGGCCTTTGGAGGAGGAGGGGGGGGCATGGGGATAAGGGGCTGGAGCGGCGAGGCAGCGGGCAGCGAACAAAAAGGGGGGACAGCGGGCGGGGCTGCACTCTGTCTGGGCTGCGCGCAGGCTGGGTGTAATCTCAGCAGCGCGCGTGGATAGACAGCGCGCAGGCAGGGGCAGCGCGAGGGCGAGGGCGAAGGGGGGGATATGGCGCGGGGAGCAGGAGCAGGTGGGGGGGGGAGGGGAACACGCAGGAGCAGCAGCGAGCGTCCGTTGTCTCGAAAATTTCTCTACCTAGAGTTATCAACTATGTTCACACTTAGAAGTAACTTTAGTTAGATAGTTAAAGTTAAGGGCTACTTGTTGTCTGTTGAACTATGTTCACACGTGGAAGTAATGTAAGTTAGATTTATTTAATGATTGTTTTTCATGTGTAGAGTAATCCTCACACTACATACCATTTAGGTAGATTAAATAATAATCTTCTTTGTGTAGAGGTATTCTCACACCTAGTAGAGATTTAGAGAAGTAGCGAATTTTGATTGCTTGCCATGTGTAGAGTCACACTCACACTTGGAGGTAATTTAGATAGGTTTTTTAAAGATATCTTGTGTAGAGTTTACTCACACTTGGAAGTTATTGAGATAGATTAAGCGATTTATTTATCATGATTGAGGTGTAAAGTGAAAGCTCACACTTGAAAATAAATTTATTTTTTGGTATTTATAATTTAAAAAGGTTGAAAACATTGACAAACAAAGTAATGTAAATGAAATTAGCGTTTGATTTTAGATATGTATTTAGTAATTAGTTATGTTTGAGTTTGCAGATCTTAAGAAGATGGTGAAAGGATATGAGTGGAACTATGTAGATGAATTGGTAAGTAGAAAGACTACATCAAAGTTGAGGTGTAAGACATGCGGTCATAATTTTAGTAGGATTGCTCATAGGATAAAAGAACATGTGTTCAAAATTATTGAAAACGTTTAGCTTGCAAATACCCCCCAAGAGGTATTGAAGAAAAATTTCTCGAGTGGGCGCTCAAGGCAAAGAGAGCACATCTTGAGGACAAGAAAAAGGGAGGTCCCAGAATGATGGCTCCATCTATGGCTAGGGACATCGAGATGACACTCAAGAATGATCAGAACCCTCCCTCGACCCCTGCTTCAGGTCAAGGAGGGTGTCATTCATCCTTTGCTGGGGATTGTAGCTCTAATCCTACAAGAAGCTCTGCTAACATAAGCCAAAGTGAAGCATGGGATGGATGAGAGCCTGCACTAAACAATGGCTGCTTGAACTCCATCTTAAGTGGACGCAAGTATTTGTTGCATGTGGGATTCCTTTTAATGTCATTCAAAATCCTATCTTCAAAGATGCTTTAATGAGCACAGCGAAGTGGTACCTGATTATACTAAGATGTGTATATAATTTCTAGATAAAGTGAAAACTACATCAGGGAATATTTTAAAGCGCATAACTCTTGATTATGTTCCACAGTATGGATGCACAATTTCTCTAGATGGCTGGACAAACTATCAGAAGAAACCATTGATTACTGTGATGTTGATTTGTCATAGAGGTTCCATCTTTCTTGACACAATCAATACATTCCTGAAAGAGAAAACTAGTGGATATCTTGCTAGTGTACAAGAGCGTTCAATCAGAAGAGAAGAGGGACCTAAAAATGTGACATCCATTTTCACAAATAATGGATCTAACTACAAAGGATTCTTACCATAAAGCGAGCGACATTTTTTGAGCGAATCAAAATCCGAGAAAATATTTTTACCGCATGGGCCCATGTTGTCCTATGTGGTGCGGTTTGAGCCCCATACTCAACATCAAGGATGAAGCAAAGGGAGGCATGCCACCTAGGGACCATGTGTATAGTTTTTTATATATATATTCTCTCTCTCTCTCTGTCTCTCTCTCTCTCTCTCTCTCTCTCTCTCTCTAGCATACACAAAACCAGCATCAAAGACTAATAGAGTCGTGATCTATGTGTGCTGATTTTTATCTTCATGTCCTTATTCAAGAGACGCTACTAATGAGGCTTCGATTCCAAGAGCTGTAGGGCATATACATGCCACATGCTCTCTATCTCTCCTCTTGCATCCCCTTGCTCTTTCTCTCTTTCTGCAAATGTAGTCTCTTCTCTCTTTGACCATAGCGCACAAGATTGTGTCTCTTATAATTGAGAGAGATAAGTAATGAGGACCTCGAGAAGAGGGAGAATGAGGACTTGAGAAGTGCCATGTGTCAAAAGCCTAATTACTAAGTGATATTGAATTTCAAAATTCACAAAATTGTAACGTTCCTTGAGATGGTGTCTATTCATATATGAGACTCTTAAAAATTGTCGCCTAATTCTTGAGTCCTCTTCTCCATTAGAGAGAGAGAGAGAGAGAGAGAGAGAGAGAGAGGGTTCATAGTCCTCTTGAATGAGAAGAGTGATTTGTCTTAGGCCCATGTCAGTGTTTCACATTAGGGCAGGGAAGTGAAGGCCATGCGGAGATGGCAGCCAGTTATTTGCAGATGAAAAGGAAAAAGGTGGCCTCCACCCCTTGTCAAAGGGATGGCCTCGTAACCTCAGCCAAGTTCTCCAAGCAATGACCGATTGCAAAAAGTGCACACGGGAGTTCATTTCAGAGGTGTCAAACCTTCACATATAGCACCTAAGTCTTGAGGCCTAAGTTGGAGGTTTAACCACCTAAGCTACTCCCATTCGCTGAGAAAAGTACGCAACTTTTGTTTTGAAGTCTAGTGTGACAACAATGTTAATGACCTTCTAGAAATGAAGGGTGGAAAACACATTGAAAAATACATTGAAGATCTTTTAAAAAACAAAGTATAACAAAGCCTCCCTAAAAGATCACAACAGAAAGAGAGTTGAAAAAAAAAGAAACCTCCCCCATGAAACAAAATGGTACCACCCTACTCACTCCTCAAAATGGTACCACCCTACTCACTCGCTCCATTATTTTTTTCCTACTCGGTCTATTCTGCTTTTTTGAACGCAAATCTTTCTCGATTTGCATTTTCCCTCTCTACAGACTTGTTCTCCCTCTTTGCAAAGCAAACACGCGGCCCTCGCCCTCGCCTCCATCTCCTTCTACTAATGGTCATGTTGTGTCTAACCCCCTCTACTCACCCTGCCATATCCTGTCTCTGTATAACCTACATGCTCGAAAGGGAGCCTCCCTTGCTTCAAGAGTGTCCATACTCCCATCTTGCGAGACCTCCTTATTCAAACCTCCACAATTCTCTAAGCTCCATGTGTCGAGCGTGATTGGCATGTTGAGTCCCTCAATCCTCACTTTGGCAAGAATTCCCTCCCTCGCACTTGTAGATAGACTTGGATCACGCTCACCCTTGTGATGCGTGCATTGGAGCACTGGGCCAAGACAAAGAGAACTATGCCGCCTGTCGAACACAGGAAGAGAGAGAGTGATGTGTCTTATCGTGTGTGGATCTATAGGAGCGATACAAAGAAAGAGAGAGACATAGAGATATGCACACAAATATGCGCACACACATAGATGCAAATATCTCCATAGCAGTGCATCCACGTGGTAAGAGAGAGAGAGAGAGAGAGAGAGAGAGAGAGAGAGAGATACTTTTTCTTTGCTTTTGGTTTTCCAAAAGGCATTTGCCAAAGAAACGGCATCTTCAATTCATTAACCTTTGCATAATGAAGCCCATCACCATGCAACAATTCACAAAGGGCTCAGGGACACAAAGAGTGTGCAAAGCGGGACGAGCACAAATGCAAGGATACACCATGGGCCCAAGGCCGCAAAGGGCATGCATAGGGAGATGGTGCAAGGATGCACGATGGTGTGGATCCCATAGCCTCCATGGACTTCTGTAACATATAAATCAATCTCTCTCTCTCTCTCTCTCTCTCTCCCACCCTTTGCCCGTTAGAACCCCACATATCCATGCCTTCCTTTGCCTACCTAGTCGCTTTTTATATTCACTATAAAAAGAAAGAGTTTTAAAAAAAGACTTTCCTAAAGGATTTATTCGAAAAGAGAGAATCCTTTATTCGAAAAGAGCGAGTTAGAAAAAAAACCCAATGTCTCTCTAAAGGATCTGCGCCGGCGCAGATCCTTTAGGAGACTTTGTGTTTTTTTTTCTAAAGTCTCTCTTTTAGTAATGAATCCTTTGGGAAAGCTTTGTTTTTTTTAAAGCATTTCTTTTTAGAGTGAATACAAAATGTGAAAAGGGTGCACCCATTTTGTTTTCATGGAAATCATAGGAGATCCTTGGTTTTTAGATTTAAAAAAAGGTGGCTTGAGAAGTCGCAAGCAAGCAAAGAGAGAGGATGACACATAACATGGAGGCAGTACAAGGCCACGTGTGTGTTCGTGTGGGGACACGAGACAAGGCAGCAACAACATCGTAGCCACATGCAAATTGACGAAAGATATGGAAGGCCCTACGAACATGCAAACGGAGGTGCAACTACATCATTATAGTGGGTTCAATTTTGAAAGAAATTGTTTAAGTGGAATCCAGCAAGAAGGGACACCTGGAGCCAAGTAGGGATTGTACCAGGTAGGACGATAGACTCGAAGAGCAAGGACGAGAATGGCAGGTGACGGGGGGCTATATGTGCTAGAGCTACATAGGAGACACCATTTTCTACATTTCGATTTTCTCTCTTTCTCTCTCTTGATGCACGTCTCACTTGTGTGTGTGTGTGTGTGTGTGTGTGGGGGGGGGGGGGGGGGGGGGGGGGGGGGGGGGGGGGGGGGGGGGGGGGCTGCCCTGCAACCTACACATCAGTCGTCTCTTACTATGCTACTCGATCTCCTATAGACTATGCTCATGAGACAAGGGTGCGGAGGGTGTGCTATGCAGGGTCACGCGAGAGAGTACAAGTTGCTTAAATGGGACAATCAAAGAAGAGGAGTGGCACCTCGAGGAGCAGGGAGAAGGGGGGGGGGGGGGGGGGGGGGGGGGGCTCTGCTATGTCAATTCAATGGGCATGGTGGATGTGAGACTTGTGATCTCTGAGCAGAGGGGATGGAGGAGGAGTTGAGAAATTTAAAAGTTGGAATCTTAAGCAGTTTTTGCCTAATACATACAAAGAGGAGCCAATAGGGTAGGGAGTGAATAGAGTTTTCTTTACTCTATGTGTGTGTGTGTGTGTGTGCGCTAAATGCAAAAGTGAATTGACATTTCTTTTTTAAAGATCTTCAATGTGTGATAAAAAAACCCGATTTGTGTTGGCATAGACCCTTAAAGGGATATTTTTTTTACTATACAATGAGAGAAAAAGAGTTGCCTTTGAAAAAAAAAGGCTGATAGTAATAGCCCTTGCCCCCAACAATCTTTGCATTTGACGATGGTGGTAGCACTATAGGATGTGGATGTGGTGGCAAAGAGCTTGGTTGAGAATGAAGAGGGTCTTTTTGTGTGCAAGCTACATCACATGAATTTCCATAGAGTCATAAAAGGCATGCTGCACATTCTCTCTCTCTCTCTCTCTCTCTCTCTCTCTCTCTCTCTCTCTCACTCACACACACACACACACACACACACACACACACACACACACACACACAGAGTCACATGAGAGAGGGAGAGGGAGGTTTTCACTTGTAAATAGAGGGTCAGGACTTTGGATTCTTTGTTTATTGCATGCACAATGAGAGGGGGGGGGAGGGGAGGGATTAGAAAAAGTCAGAACAAAATCTAATGGGTTTTATTAAGATTCTTCCTTCAAGAAAGGCGGGGAGACAAGTATGCAATAGTCAATGCAGTGCAAACTTCTTGCGTGTAGTCGACCTTCAATTTTGTCTTTTGGGATCTTGGTAGTGAGGGCGAGCTTTTTGAAATGGGGCCTCTAAACCCAAACCAATGGGCCTACCCTCACAAAATGTTCGTAAAGAGGTACGCACACTACTTGGGGCACCACCTTCTTTTGGGAGTGGAGAAGGAAACCAATCAAAAATGACACTTGCACTCACCCACTCAAGCAACACACTTTGAAAACCCCCTTACTCTATATACACTTTGGACACTTGAACACCATCAACGATTATGCAACCCAATGCCGTGCATCAAAAATGAAATATGCAATTTGTGGAATAGCATTCACCTTCTCCCCATAAGAATACCCATAATACATCCAAACTCTTCCTCTCTCAAGCACTCATCAAAAAAATCATGCTCACAAGACTTGCCTCTCAAACACACAAGAGAATCACTTACATCAAACTAACACACTTTGCATAGAGAGCTCATCTCCATCTATGCAATGCCGTGACACAAATAAAATCACCATGAGAGGTAGCCACATGCATATGTAATGAAGCAAAAGAGAGGTGGAGTGAGAAATTTCTTTAGACCAATTGAATAAGTGTGGAGAAACAAACCAATGGTAAATTGAGAATAGAACACTTACTTGATTTTTCTCACACCTTTTAAGGGGAGAATCGACGCTTGCTAACCATCACGAATTGCGACACTTGAAAGTTTTGAAGATGATTTCATGATCATTAACATAACCATGAGAGAGATCATGATGTATTTACAAGTTATTGAGGTGCTACAAATGATTTATTGGGTTGATGGAGTAAGAGATTGTAGAATGGAAAGAGTGGAGAATAGAGTTGCACTTCCTCCAAAGAGGAAGGTTAGGAGGGAGGATGTGAAAGAGGGAGAGTTGGGGTTTTCTCTACTATTGATCAAGAAACAACATGAAGTTGAAAATATAGGTGTGTGTGTGTCCTTGAGTCTCTCCAAGGGGGGCTATTTATAGTTGTGTAGGAGTGGGATTATGCTTCACTTAATTAGAGTAAGTGATTATACCTAATTAAGTGTCCTTTGACCACTCATTGAATATTGGACATAAAAGGGATTATTTATTCACCAAAAATATCATTTTAGACCGTGAAGGCTCCATAGGGGTGCATAATGTAGGTGGGCCCCACCATGAGGCCCTACGGGTGGCTCCTGCGGGGTATCTCAACTTGTCTGTCTTGGCATTTAGAAAGCATCTTTAGGTTGGTCCCATCACATGCAAGTGACCTTGAACACTCATTGCTCTTTTAGAAGATGAGTAGGGAAAAAATAAGATCTCACTCTCTTGATTTACTTGATTTACAGTTTCCTTTTGCTGCGAATCTGACAGATTTACACTATTTTGATCATAACTTTTTACCTGTAGCTCGGAATGACATGCTTCAAAAGGCAAAATTGACCTTCTCAACATGTTTGACATGAATTTGGACTATTCTTCACGCCCATGCACCAAGGAATTCGGTTTGGAAGGTCCACACTAGGCTAGGGAACCTTTTGCTTCAAAGTCTTCTTGTATGGGCCCTTTGCTTGTATGCATCCAAGGGGAATCATGCTTTTTCAAAAGGCTATGATGCTTAAACAAATAGAGGAGGGCCCAATATTATTTGCTTGTGAAAAGAATATACAATTGGAGTCTTTTTGAAAGGAGAGAAACTATATGTATATTCTTAAGAGATATTGGGCCACCTATGTAGGGGGCATAGAAGACTTGTAGAGAGGGACCATAATCTTTGGTAAAGACAAGTGGAGAGTTGATTTCCATGGGAATTTATCTATAAGGGGTGGAAGATGGATATATTATTTTTCTACTACTAATTCACAAGAGGTAAGAAAGTTTGGGGGTATATAGTTGGTTATTGTATGCTTACTTTTATTTACAAAGCAAAAAGAAAAGGGTGGTAATATAAATATATGACTAAGGTGACATTTTTGGGAAGAGTACAATGTATGTGTCGCCACAAAAGTTAAACGAAGAGAGGAAATTTACTCTAGATAACTTAATAGCGTAGAAAAATATATACACATATGAGGAAGAGGATGTTGAGTAGGCTGAGAAATGTTGCAAAAAGATGGTTACCATTTTATGCCACTCATATTAGCCCTCCCCCAAACCTAAAGATATTCATATCTTTAGGAGGACAGTGTTGCTTTTTTTTTTTTTCTTTCTTTTTTTCTCTTTTTCTGTCATTTTTCCTTTTCTTTTTTTTTTCTTTTTTTTTCAATAGGAGGAGTGTCATGCACTCTTTTACTCCATTAGACCTGCTTTTCATTACCTCAATCCCATAAATCGGAGATGGGAGGGTTGCCTTGGGTATGTTCAGATTCCAAGACTGGTTCTTCTTTGCACATCAAAGCTTTAAAAATAGGTGGAGCATTTGCCAAGCCGAAGGGAGCCATGCCAATTTGGAGTTTAGATGATGTAGGCAGATGACTGCCTATCAACGGATTGATACGTTGAAAGTAGGGCCTTAATCTCCATCCATTGACTCTGGTCTTGTGGAGTTTTCCTGATAAATCTGCTAATCTGTAACTACCATTCCCAAACTTTGTTTTTATCATGAAAGGTCCCTCCCATCTTTGCAAAAACTTTTTATCAAGTCGAGTATCAAGTCGGTTATCATAGCGAAGAACCAACATACCTTCCTTCAATCCTTTCCCCTTGAGCTTCTTGTTGATTTTATCCCTTTGGCTTGTCGCTTTGGTGATGTAGTGATCAATGGACTCTTCTCTATCTAGCTCAAGTCGTAGGAGATCTAAGATCCTTTCATGTAAAACCTCCTTTGGTTTTCTTGCCACTCTTGCAAGAACGCGCAAGCTTGAGATCTCTACCTCAATGGGTAGAAGTGCTTCCTGTCCATAAACTAGATGAAAAGGGGTGAATTAGGTAGATACCTTGAAAGATGTCCTATACGCCCAAAGAGCAGCTGTCAAATGGCGATCCCAATCATTAGGCCGGTCCACAACCTGTTTAGAAATGATCTTACATATCATTCCATTCACTTTTTCCACCAATCCATTGCATTGAGGATAGTAGGGTGTGGAATGCAAGTGTTTCACTTTTAACCTCCTCAAGAGATCATTCAGAAGGTCAGCCCTAAAACCCGGGCCTCGATCTGATAAGATTTCTAGGGGTGTTCCAAACCTACTACAAATATGATCAAAAATAAACTTTGATACCTCTTCAGCTGTGATTCGGGTTGTGCTTGTTGCTTCCGCCCATCGTGTCATGTAGTCAACACCCATGATGATGAAAACCTTCCCTGTAGAAGTACGAGGTAGGGGACCTATTGCATCCACACCCCACTTTTCAAAAGGGCCATAAGATATTATTGGGACTCGAGGCTCATATGTTAGTCGTCTATCCCCAGCAATTTGGCATGGCTTACATGCTTTACACCAATATTGGACATCACGATGTAAGCTCGGCCAAATAAACCCTGCTTGTAAAATCTTCCTACTTGTAATATCTTGAGAAAAGTGACCACCACAGACATCATCATGACATGAAAGAAGAATTTTCTCTATCTCTTGCACACTTGGTACTCTCCTCAAGACCAAATCTTTCCCTTTGTGATATAAATCATCCCCGATCAACTGGTAAGGTGTGGCCTTCTTAACTAGTCTATGTCTTTGCACCTTGTCTAAGTGTTTGGGACACTCACCTGCTTGTAGAAAGAAGATAATGTCTTTTAGCTCCTCTTGACCTTGATATTTGGGTTCATATAGTTTCACACCTCCTACCGCCATTTGAAGCTTTTCATTTGCGAGTAAGTCTGCTTCCTTGTTATGAGTTCTCACAATGTGTTGTACCTGTGTTGCTTTAAAACCCTTCATCAAAGCTCTTACACTACTAAGCCACTCAAACAATGTACGATTCTTGCACCTCCAAGTCCCTTGGATTTGCCTGACCACTAGCAAAGAATCACCTTTTATAATAAGTCTTTGTATGCCTAATTCTTTGCATTCTTCTAACCCAAGGGTTAGAGCAGCATACTCAGCCTCATTGTTAGAGTGAACATTGGGTAGAGTGATACCTTTTCTAACCATTACCTCCTTTTGTGGGTTTAAAATGAGGATCCCCCCTGCTGCTTTGTCTTGTTGGTGTTGATAGGCTCCGTCAAAGCATAAAGTATGGGCATTATCAATCTCCTTCACTTTGAATTGTTTTGAGCCTTCCTCTCTTTGTGGTCGTGATCCTTCCCTTTCTCTCACTTTGTAGGTGAGAATGTCTGCAAGTCTTGCTCTTGTGCTATCTTCTACAAGGAAAGTGTATTCAAATTCTTGGAGTTCAAGCACCCACTTTGCTATTCTAGATGAGAGGCTCATGTGTTGTACTACATATGGTAGATTGTGCTCTAAGGTGAGAAAAACAAATGGCACAGGGAGAAGATACGATCGAAACTTCCTTACCGCAAACAAGATTGCAAAGACCACTTTCTCCATTTCAGTGTATCCCTTCTCGGCTGGAGTCATCACCTTGCTTGCAAAATAGATCGGCCTCATGTATGATGTTTTAGGATCTTTTTGCATCAAAACAACACCAATTGCTTCGAAACCTACACTTGGAGTGACATAGTAAGTCTCCTTTGGATCTGGTGGCATTAGGATTGGGAGAGAGCTAAGAATGCCCTTCACTTCCTCAAAACATTTTGCATGTTCCCTCCCCCATTCAAATGTATATTGGCTTGCCAACCTATGCAAAGGGGCGATGGCTTCTGCTAGGAGATGGATGAAGCGAGACATGTACCTCACTTTGTGATTGAAGGTCATTAGCTCCTTTGTTGTTGTTGGTGGAGATAATGACAAAAGGGCCTCTACTTTAGAGGGATCCACTTGAATTCCTTGTGAAGAAACCACATGGCCTAGCAAAACCACCTGAGATTCACCGATATGACACTTCTCTGGGTTGAGTTGTCCCCCAAATTGATGGAGCCTCTTAAGCCCCTCTTCAACCTTTTGGCAATGAAGTGATCTACAACTATAAATACAGAAATCATCCATAAAGACTCTTATAGATTTTCCAAAGAATGGCTGAAATACAAATATTGTGAATCTCATGAAGGTGCTAGGAGCATTGGTGAGCCCAAAAGGCATTACTCTGAATGAAAAACATCCCCAAGGTGTGATGAAGGTGGTTTTTGGTTGGTCCTCTTCTGCTATTCTAATTTGAAAATATCCTGAATACCCATCACACACAGTGTAGCATTCGTGACCTGCTACTTCATTCAAAATTTCATCTTGGAAAGGGAGAGGGAAGTGGTCCCTCTTTGTCGCAGCGTTGAGGGGTTTGTAATCCACGCAGACCCTCCACTTACCATTCTTCTTGGGAGTGACTACAATAGGTGATACCCATTCGGAGTTGGATACTGGATAGATGAAGCTAGCCTTCAAGAGTCGATTCACTTCCTGTAGGAGAGCCTTTTGTTTCACAGATCCTAGTCGCCTTAACTTTTGAGCCACGGGTTTGGTCCCTGGTTTCAATTCAATTCGATGCTCTATTACATCTACACCTCTTATTCGTGAGTAGTCAGTGATAAACAAATTGGGATACCTCCTTAACATATTGATGTAGGACCTCTTCTCCTCACAAGTAAGATCTTTTGCAAGCATCTTCTCAAATCCTTCTTCAAGGTGGTGGCATCTTTCATCCCCTCGTGTGTGATTGTCTGTTGGCTTTTCTTCTACTGGAACATCTTGAGTGTTGGCGTTGAAAACAATTCCCATTACCTCCAAAGAAGACTCCTCTTCACTGGTTGATGCTTCCTCATCACTTGAGTAGGGACTCTCCTCCTCGCTCTCTTCATCTGCCGTGGTTTCATAGTTGATATCTAGTTGCTTTCCTTCTCGCCAGTCATACACCACCGGTTGACCCTTCTTAAGAATCAAACGACCACTTCCCCATTTTTGATCTGCATTCACAGCAATGAGCCAAGGCCTCCCTAGGATGATGGGATAGCCCCCCCCCTTAGCTGGCATGACATACATATCCACTCGTGCATCTATGTTACATATAGAGACTTTTACATTTTCAATGATCCCCAAACACTTCACACTTGAGTTGTTGGCTAGCCTAGCTTGACAATTAGAGGACTTTGTAATTTCAAGCCCTAACTTGCTCATTGATTTTTCCGTGATCACACACATTTGAGCTCCACCATCAACATATACATTAGACACCTTTTTACCCCTTATGTAAGCATCCACAATGGGTTCCACATCTTTTTGTAGCTTTGAGGCCACAACCTTAATGGAAAGATTTGCTTTCTTTTTTGGAATTCTTGTACTTACCAACTTTGGCCATTGCCTTCTTACTTTGGCTGATAGGTGTAGAAGTTGAGGCCATGAAATGTTTGGCTTTTGGGTTTGTAAATCCTCCAAGATGTTGTAGGGCTCTAGCTCCTTTCCCAATGGGAAGTCGTTGATACCAATTTCCCTTCGCCTTGATCTTTTCTTCCTGCTACTTTCAGCTTCTTCCATCTTTGACTTCTTCTTCTTGTCCCTTCTGGCTGAATTTATTCCTTCACTTCTCATGTCTTCATCCTTATCATGTGCTCTTGTGCGTTTTTCTGCCGGCATAACATCAAAGTTTAGAGTATGCTCATCTATTACCTCTTCTAGCTTGATGATGTTGACTCCTCTTTCTTCCTCCTCATGTGGGACGGGAGGTATATTTGCTGGTGGTGGTGGTCGTCAAAGGATTTGTGGGCCTTGAGCTTGTTCTTGTTGCACAGTGAGAGGAGGCGGTCTAGGGGGATATATGTCTCCCGGAAGTCGCCTTGGATGTGGACAATTGTACATGCCATGGCCCATTTCATTGCAATTCCAACATCGCAACTCTTGAGCTTGTCTTCGTTGATTGCGATTCCCTTCTCTTGGTTGTCGTTGTTGAGGTAGGCCTTGTACTAGATTCAGAGTGAGGTTCTCAAGCTGTTGAGTTAGCCTTTGTAAAACCTCTTGTTGAGAGTTATCTCCTATTTGTGAAGATTGTGCAAGAGGGGCCCTAATTGGTGCTTCCATGGTTTGTGAAGACTCCCTCTCACTCACTTCATTCAAACCCCTTGCTCTATGTGCTTGGAAGTGTAGTTTTCTAAACTTGATGATGGCTACCTCACGTGCTTCTTCGAAGGTGGATGGGAATTTTAGCTCTACTTTAGCCTTTAAAAGTTGATACAAGCCAACCATGAATCTCTCTTTTTTTAGAAAGTTAGGTGCACCACCATGATTTTCTAATGTAGCCTCCCACCTACCCCATAGATTGACAAAGGTTGCTTCATAAGAGGGATAGTCTTCAAGTGATACCTGCTTATGCCCAATAAGACATTTCCATAGTCCTTCAGAAGTATCACCTTGCCCGAACTTGGAGAGGAAGCTTGCTCGCAGTCTCTCCCAATTGGACTTGATTTGGGGTTGCAAGGTCTCATACCATGCTTTAGCTTCTGCTTTTAGAACCAACGGGAAGGCTCGTAGCTTTACTTCCTCTTCATCTCTCCCGGATATGAGATGTGCCATCTCCAAGTTGTCAAGAAACTCTTGCGCATCTTCCCCACTTCTTGCATAGAACGTGGGAAAAGAACTTGACATTTTGTTTAGACTTTTTTAAATCTCTTTTTTTAAAGAAACTTTTCTCTTACAGGCCGCACAAGATTATTGACACTATAAATCTGATTACATTAAAATGAAGATGTACACATCCATTGTTAATTCGTACTTTATCATAGGTAGAATAAATGGATTAATTGAAGCATTGATTTCATTGAGGCGAGTGGATCCAAATATCCTCCTTATGATAGACTGAAACCTAAACTTAGTTGCAATGATTATATGAATGGATTGCCGAGCAATAGGCCTAAAAGGTTCATTATTTTGATCGTGATTCATGTGCTACTCCTCGTTGTTGGTTTGAAGACCTCGTTCCTTCATATGGCCCTTGAGCACCCCTTCACCACTCCTTGTTCCTGCCTTTAAAACAAAATGAAAACGTGAACATCAAAAGAAGTTTCATAATTGATGATTGGAAGTATAATTGGATTGGGTGATGCCAGTATTTCTCTAAGTCTTTCTGCACCAAACATAAAAACAATGCGTTGCTGGAAAAATACTTTTCTATCTATGTGAACATTTACTCTAATGTGTTGTGCAAAATGAAATGGATAGATGGGAACTCCATTGTTCATCACTAAATAATTTGAAGGTAACTTGGAAATATGTTCCTCAGTGGGGGCACCACTTTATGAGGGCGAGCTTTTTGAAATGGGGCCTCTAAACCCAAACCAATGGGCCTACCCTCACAAAATGTTCGTAAAGAGGTACGCACACTACTTGGGGCACCACCTTCTTTTGGGAGTGGAGAAGGAAACCAATCAAAAATGACACTTGCACTCACCCACTCAAGCAACACACTTTGAAAACCCCCTTACTCTATATACACTTTGGACACTTGAACACCATCAACGATTATGCAACCCAATGCCGTGCATCAAAAATGAAATATGCAATTTGTGGAATAGCATTCACCTTCTCCCCATAAGAATACCCATAATACATCCAAACTCTTCCTCTCTCAAGCACTCATCAAAAAAATCATGCTCACAAGACTTGCCTCTCAAACACACAAGAGAATCACTTACATCAAACTAACACACTTTGCATAGAGAGCTCATCTCCATCTATGCAATGCCGTGACACAAATAAAATCACCATGAGAGGTAGCCACATGCATATGTAATGAAGCAAAAGAGAGGTGGAGTGAGAAATTTCTTTAGACCAATTGAATAAGTGTGGAGAAACAAACCAATGGTAAATTGAGAATAGAACACTTACTTGATTTTTCTCACACCTTTTAAGGGGAGAACCGACGCTTGCTAACCATCACGAATTGCGACACTTGAAAGTTTTGAAGATGATTTCATGATCATTAACATAACCATGAGAGAGATCATGATGTATTTACAAGTTATTGAGGTGCTACAAATGATTTATTGGGTTGATGGAGTAAGAGATTGTAGAATGGAAAGAGTGGAGAATAGAGTTGCACTTCCTCCAAAGAGGAAGGTTAGGAGGGAGGATGTGAAAGAGGGAGAGTTGGGGTTTTCTCTACTATTGATCAAGAAACAACATGAAGTTGAAAATATAGGTGTGTGTGTGTCCTTGAGTCTCTCCAAGGGGGGCTATTTATAGTTGTGTAAGAGTGGGATTATGCTACACTTAATTAGAGTAAGTGATTAGACCTAATTAAGTGTCCTTTGATCACTCATTGAATATTGGACATAAAAAGGACTATTTATTCACCAAAAATATCATTTTAGACCGTGAAGGCTCCATAGGGGTGCATAATGTAGGTGGGCCCCACCATGAGGCCCTACGGGTGGCTCCTGCGGGGTATCTCAACTTGTCTGTCTTGGCATTTAGAAAGCATCTTTAGGTTGGTCCCATCACATGCAAGTGACCTTGAACACTCATTGCTCTTCTAGAAGATGAGTAGGGAAAAAATAAGATCTCACTCTCTTGATTTACTTGATTTACAGTTCCCTTTTGCTGCGAATCTGACAGATTTACACTATTTTGACCATAACTTTTTACCTGTAGCTCGGAATGACATGCTTCAAAAGGCAAAATTGACCTTCTCAACATGTTTGATATGAATTTGGACTATTCTTCACGCCCATGTACCAAGGAATTCGGTTTGGAAGGTCCACACTAGGCTAGGGAACCTTTTGCTTCAAAGTCTTCTTGTATGGGCCCTTTGCTTGTATGCATCCAAGGGGAATCATGCTTTTTCAAAAGGCTATGATGCTTAAACAAATAGAGGAGGGCCCAATATTATTTGCTTGTGAAAAGAATATACAATTGGAGTCTTTTTGAAAGGAGAGAAACTATATGTATATTCTTAAGAGATATTGGGCCACCTATGTAGGGGGCATAGAAGACTTGTAGAGAGGGACCATAATCTTTGGTAAAGACAAGTGGAGAGTTGATTTCCATGGGAATTTATCTATAAGGGGTGGAAGATGGATATATTATTTTTCTACTACTAATTCACAAGAGGTAAGAAAGTTTGGGGGTATATAGTTGGTTATTGTATGCTTACTTTTATTTACAAAGCAAAAAGAAAAGGGTGGTAATATAAATATATGACTAAGGTGACATTTTTGGGAAGAGTACAATGTATGTGTCGCCACAAAGGTTAAACGAAGAGAGGAAATTTACTCTAGATAATTTAATAGCGTAGAAAAATATATACACATATGAGGAAGAGGACGTTGAGTAGGCTGAGAAATGTTGCAAAAAGATGGTTACCATTTTATGCCACTCAGTATATTCCTCACAAATCTAAATAAAACTCAATGAGGATACTGATACTCGTCACTAAATAGATGGATGTACATTTAATTGTCATCTTTAGAAGTTCTAGGGACAATTTATTTAACCTCTCAAATGAAGAAATGATTGACTTATAGGAGCTATGGGCTATGGGCTATGTGTGTTGTGATAAAGTGCATCTCATGTACTCGCTCGATTTTATCATTGCTCAAAAAAGTTCGCTCAGAGTTTGGGATTCCTCACTACAAAGCAGCTGGAAAAGTAACTGAACCAAAGTATCGAGAGATTTCCATGTGCTGCTCACACTTTGAATCTTCTCTTAAAGGACTTTGGGAAAGTTCATTCTATTAAGCAAACACTTCTAGATGCAAACCACTTGGTGAAGTTTATAAGAGAGCATTCATTTTATTACGCTTTGTTTACATCAAATCCCCAACCAAAAATTTACAGATTTTTTGTGCGACCCATTTCGCGATAGCATATTACGTTCTCTTTACACTGCAGCATGTTAAAGTAACCCTTGTTGAAACACTGGCAGATAGAAGATGGGACATTTAGCTTGATAAATATAACAAGTATGAACCTGCAGCTTTCAAATGTTATCAGCTGGTAAACTCTCCTGTTTTTTGGAGAAATGTAGACAAAAGGTTTACTGTCACGAACCCTTCACTCATCTGATACGAATAGTGGACAAAGCAGCCTCTATCTTTGGACGCGTTTACTGGTACATGCATGAAGCCACTCGCAAGTTAAAAGGAAAAAGCCATGATGATGTCATTTGTCAAAAGATGATGGGAGTAGCTGCATACTCCTTTTTCCATGGAGCAGATTTTGTCTTAGATCCCAAGTTCCAAATGCACGAGCAATCTTCAAATAATGAAGTGATCATTGGATTTCAAGAAAGTGTGTGCTCAACTATTAGGCAATGTGTATGGACAGGTGGCATACACACAAAAGACGGCATATACTAGAAGAGAAGAAATGTTTGGGGATCATTGGCATATAGATGCTATTAAGACGATGAGCACACCAATTTGGTGGAAAGAGTACGGTCGAGAAAAAGTGGAACTTCAACATGTGGCTATGAGAGTATTGTCTATTGCCACCTCAAGTGGTAGCTGTGAAAGAAATTGGTCTTCATTTACTTTTGTGCATACTAAAAAACAAAATTGATTAGGTCCTAAACGAGTTGCAAACTTGGTGTATGTATTTTGTAACATGCGGCTTATGCATAAGCCAGCAAAGTTAGCCACACGTGCCATAGAAGAAAGCTTTGGGCGCTTTCAAACACACGAAGCAATTGAGAATCCCAGGGCGGTCACTTTTTAGAATGTGTATGCTATCACGTGATTTAACCGGAGAGGATTATTAAAAGATCAAAATGTATACTTGTATGTATACATTAGAGGGGGGTGGGGGTTTTTTAAATAGGCACGTAATGTAAATATAGTATGTATATTGAAGTATTATTAATAACCTCTTGAACGCACGTGATATAGGAAGCTTTTGATAAGTGACCGCCCCGGGTTGAGAATGAGCTCAACTCCGATGATGAAATGGAATGGAACCTGGAATGTTCAGATGTGGAAGAAATTGATGACATGGTGCCTGTGATTGAGGGGACGAATGAGCTATAAAGTTTGTACTCTATACTAGAGTTATGTGGAGTTTAGCTTCACAATCTCTCTCTCTCTCTCTCTCTCTCTCTCTCTCTCTCTCTCTCTCTCTCTCTCTCTCTTCCTTCCTCTCTCATTGTCTCTCTTTCTCTCCATCTTCTCTCTATCATTATCAAAAAGAGGGAGGAAAAGAGAACATAGCTTACACAATTGTAACAACACTCGACATGTTCATTTGTTCCAACAAACAGAGATTTACATACCAAAAAGAGGTTTTAGTTACAAATCTTGAAGTTTAAGATACAAAAAGAGCTTAGTATTGTTTGAGAGATTTAATTTAAATCATGGGTTGGTTCTCCAAAAAGATCAGATACACAAAATTTTGAATTGCCAAATAAACCACTTGGACCTGCATTGCCTATCTCTTCTTCGTTAATAGGCCCATACCTTGCCTCGTACCATGCCAACTTTCTTTCTAGCTCTTCTATATGAGTGTGCAGCATGGCTGGCGTCTCTCCTTCACTTTCCAAATCCATGCCTTGGGTTGCAAGCTACTCAATGACTGCGGTTTCTTTAGGCAAATATGTGTAACCTCTCTTGCGAGGAGGATCTTCTTGATTGGCTTCCCATGCATGAATCTTCTTGGTTTGGTGTCCTCTGCCAATGCCTCTTATAGTAGGACGATTGTTCCAATCTATTTTGAGCCGCAATACATATTAACAACAGCATTGTTGCACAAAGTAAATTGTCACTTGATTATTATTTGGTGGCGATCTATACACTTGGATAAATATTGAAAGGATATTTCTTGCAAGGACAATGTGTTGAAAATATGAAATATTCAAGAGAGCGGACACCTTAGCATTTTCACTGACTCATTAGAGGATTTTAGCGATCCAACTTGAAATACTTTAAAACCTTAACTTGAAGAACTTTAAAGACGTAACTGAAAATATGATTAAAGGTGTAGTTTGAAATATCACCACACATTGCACACCACTAATGAAAAAAAAGTTTGTTACTAGTCTAATCATTAACAGGCCTCAAGCGAGATTCGATTACAACATGATAGCCAACATTATGGGCTCCATTCAAACAAAGACTTAAATCCCATATTTTAGGTCTATCTAAGGGTTTGGAGAATTTTCCAATGGCAAGATGTTTGTTTACATTTCGCAAAAAATCACGCTTGAGAACCCCGGAGGGCTCTAGAATACACGCAACCACGTGTCTAAGAATATATGAGAGACTATATATATCATATGCTTTGGTGAAAGGAGAAGGATTGTTGCTAATATTTTCAGGGGTAGTCCATGGATAATCTTGCTCAAATTGAGCTCTAGTTTGAGGGGTGCTTGGGAAATGTTATCAAAGTGTTTGATGGTGTACTTTGTCCCCAGTTCTCAATGCCAGCATACACTCCTCGATCGCCAAAATGTAGTAGAATATTTCTAGTGTGTAGATCATTGTGAATGAAGTCGTGACTATGCACAAATTTCATTGTCTACAGAAGATCCTTGCAGATCGACAAAATGTTGTCTGTGAACTGTTGTACACTTCTAGATGTGTGTTGAAACTCTTTGATTGTAGGCTTACTTCCATCATGATAACATGGTTGAATCCACCACTCAAGGTGACCTCCATTCCAAAGCTTGAAGATCGACATAGGCCTTTTGCACTAATGAACAAGAGCACGGGGCAATATCATGCCACAATGCTAAAAAGTTATATCAATTGTCTCCTCTAGCACAATTTGTAATGTTGGCTTGCTTTCTATCTGGTCCTTGTAGATCTTTGCCGCATAGACAAGATCTTTGAAGAGAGGATGGGCCACTAAAACTTGTTTCACATTTGCAAAACGTCCCTCACCTAATTGGGATGCTTGCAAGTGAAAAATAGAATGCTCCCCAAGTAAGTGTAGGACAAGAGGACATGTCGTATCATCTAGGTGTAGAGCTAAGGGTTGAGCACCTGAAGGAAGAGGTACATCCTCTTCTGTCCTAGGATGTTTTGAAAAGCCTTCAATCTTATCCTTGCTCTTCAATTTTGAATGTATCTATGTGACAAGCTACATTTGCTCTTTGATTGCAAGTTTGGTTTTCATATCTGGATGAACCATGCTCTTAAAGATTCTAGTGACCTGGCCTAATAATTGCTTTACTGAGTTATGCATCACTCCATTAGTGCGCAGAGTTGGGTCAAATGAAACAGGGAATGCACTGCATAGCTTCAGCCAACACTGTTCCACAAGTTCAAGCACAGAATCATCAAACTTTGCCTGCAGTGGATCAAATGCCCATCTCGCAAATGATCGTCTGAAGCTCCATAGAGAGACAAAACTAGAGCATCACAAATGATTTTGTGATGCTGAAGCGTTAACTTTGTCTCTACCATGACAAATGATTTTGTGATGCTGAAGCGTTAACTTTGTCTCTACTATGACAGAAGCTTGTAAATACATGAAGCAAATAGGAGTAAGGTAAATCTAGAATAGATATAAATTTGACATATATGATTGTAAATAGTTCTAAACAAAGACATTTCCTGGACAATAATAACAACCAGTAACAAAATATCTAAAAATTTCATGGACAATAATAACAACCAGTAACAAAAGACCTTAAAACATATATAATTCCTCCATGTAGTGCGACACAGTGGTCAACAACAGCCAAAGAAAAAAAATGTATAATAACGATCTCCTTGCAGTGCAATGTGGAAGTCAACAGCTGTCATGGACGAGGGATTAATACTAACTAACCTCCCTCTACAGTGCGACGCGATGGTCAGCAACAACTAGAGACGATAAATTTATTAAATCCAATCAATCTATAGTGCGATAGGATGGTCAAAGCACTCAGGATCGAAGGATGTAAAATATATATCCCCTCACTGCAGTGTGACACGGTGGTCAGAAACAACCAAAGATGAAGAATCCATTAAATCCAGTCTCCCTGCCAGTGCAACGCGATGGTTAGCAACAACCAAGAATGGTGGATTTTAAAACCCTAAACCCCTCCCTACAGTGCAACATGATGGTAAAAAACAACCAAATACAAGGAATTTATTAAATCCAATCTTCTTGCAGTGTGACACAATGGTGAGTAATAGTCAAGAACCAAGGATTTGACAACCCTAAACCCTTGCCTGCAGTGCGACATGGTGGTTAGCAACAAACATAAATGAAGAATATATTAAATCCAATCTTCTTCCGAAGCAACGCAATGGTCATCAACATTTAAGAGCAAAGGATTTAGTAACCCTAAACTCCTCTCTGCAGTTCGACACGATGGTCAACACAGACAAAGACAAAGAATCTATTTTTTTAAATACGATCTTCCAGTAGTGTAACACGAAGGTCAGCAACAACTAAGAAGAAACGATGTAAGATAGCTAACTCCTCCCTACAATGTGACTTGGTGATAAAAAACAACCAAGGATGGAAAATCTAATTGTACAACCTAAGCTACTCCTTGTAATGCAACACGGAGGTCAACAACAGTCAAAGACGAAGCGTCTAAAGTCTAACCTCCCTTTCACTGTGTCACGAGGATCAACACAGTCAAGGACATGTATCTAAACCTGCAGACTAACACTGAAATGTGAGCAAAGCTCCACAACAACAGCGCTAGAAAAAACAAGATGCAAACTAACACTTAGATGGTGCGAGCAAAGATCCAACAACAGTGTTAGCAATAAAATTCACAAAAAATTATCTGCTCTGCTTGGCTTGGCTCGACTCTGCTCTGCTTGGCTCCCCTCTCCTCTGCTCTGCTCTCTCTGTCTTTCTCAATTGCTCTTTGTAGAAATCGCGACAGTTTGTTCGAACTATCGCGACGCATTTTTTTATAAGGCAAACAATATTTTGATCGAAATATAGCTCGATCCAAATACTGTTTATTCGGAGATACACGTATAATATAGGTACACAGCATATAACACTAAAATATACGTACAATTTTTTATGTACAGGCGTATAAATATAACTTAGCTATGGAAATGTATCAAATAATAGAATCCTTTAAACAAAACCAAACATTTGGCCCATAAGTCCATGTTGAAACTAAATACAAGAGTGTAGCAAAGAAGGTGAAACCAGTAGCTTCAACCTTACCACCCAACAACAGGGAAAAGATTGAGGAGGCTTCTTTGCAAAACGAAGTTTTAGGAATCCTAAAAAGATTGGGCATACCTTCACAAAGGAGTCTTTTCAAGAGTTGCAGATTGGTTGTGAGGAGTTTCTAACAAAAGAGGAGACAAAGTGCTTTAAAGGAATTCTTTCAAAGCATGGTAAGGCTTTTGAATTTGAGCCACATGAGATAGGATGTGTTGATCCTTCTATTGTAGCTCCTATGGTAATGTTTACAATAAATCATGTGCCTTAGAATCTTTTGCCTATTCCAGTTCCAAATGCTCATTTGCCCAAGTTAGTAGAGCTATTGAACGAAAAGATTAAAATGGGGATTTTGGAGCCTTCTTGTGCTCCAAAGTCAAACAGGTGGTTCACAATTCCGAAGAAGAATGGTTCTTTACGCTTCATCCAAGATATGCAATCGGTGAACAAGGTGAAAATTAGAAATGTAGGTACATGACCGATTGTGGATGAGTTTGCATAGGCGTTTGCAGGGAGGGCAATCTACTCAATGGGGGATCTCTACTTAAGGTATGATCAATTTCAACTTGGGATTGAAAGCAGAGACGTGACAATCATGAGGACACCTTTGGGTTTGGTAAGAATGTGTACCTTGCCACAGGGAGCAACCAACTCGGTTGCACATATGATGAATGGGATGCATAAGGTCTTACGTGGCTTTATTCCTCAAATCACAATGCCTTTCATTGATGATTTGGCTATCAAAGGATGTGAAGAAGGTGGGAAATATGAAGCTTTGGATATCAGGGGGTGCCACAGGATAAAATTCTATCTAGGTTAGAGGAAGTGAATCTTACTTTGTCAGGGAAAAAGTCTATGTTTGGTGTCAATGAAGTGCTCATTGTGGGACACATGGGCGGGCCATATGGTAGGAAACCTTGTTGAAAAAAGGTAGATGCCATCCAAAGAATGAAAGAAACATGCACTAGCATCACTGAGGTTAGAAGGTTTTTGGGAGTGTGTCTTTTATGCTATTTGGATTCCACATTATGCATATGTAGCTAATCGTCTTTACCAATTTCTTAGAAAGAGTGAAAAGTTTAAATGGACAAAAGCACATGTAAAATCCATGAAAAAGATAAAGGAGTTGCTTCAGTCAGCACCAACTTTGAGAAAGGTAGACTATGAGTGTCAAAGGCCAGTAATTGTTACAGTAGACACTAGTCCTACAAGAATTGGATGGGGAATAAGGAAACATGATAAAGAAGGACACAGGTATGTGGTGAGATTTGGATCAAAGGTACTAAGTGCTCGCCAAAAAAACTATCCACAGATAAAGAGAGAATTATGGGGTATGGTTACAACCTTGAAAGCAAACATGTATGCTTTTGGTATACAGAGTACGTGGTGGTGGAAGCAAGCAATTTGTGATGTTCGTAAGCACCATGGTAGTTGTTGCGTGAGGAAGCAAAGGATGAAAAGAGAGAGGGGGAAGAAGAGGGAGGAAGATAGGAGGAGAGAAGGGGGCAGGGGGGAGAGGGAGAGCAAGGGGATGATGAGGAGGGTAGGGGCAGGGAGGGAGAGGAGAGAGAGAGAGAGAGAGAGAGAGAGAGAGAGAGAGAGGGGGGGGGGGGGGAGGAGGCAGAGGGTAGGGGCAGGGAGGGAGAGGAGGGGGAGGAGGAGGAGAGAACAAAGTTTTTTTTTTTGGGAAAAGATTTGATAAAATGGCCTTTTAGTGCTTGTATGTAAAAAAAGAGTCAAAAAATAACTTTTGGATATGTATATATATTGGGGGGAAGTTCTTAGCCAAAAACAAGTAAAAATGAGTTTTTTGAAAAAAAAGTTAAATTTTGGCTTAGTGACCCACGTTTTTGCTGATGTGGGCACACCCCTTTACTCCCTTCACTTTCAAAAATCTATAGAGAGAAAGTAACCTCTTAGGTATATATCTTACATTTGTCTTAAAAAAGGCTAGAAAAGCCTAGTCAAAACTAGCTTCTTGAATGTCCTTGTCCCCTTAACCCTACACAACATCAGCCTCAATCCCAGAAAAATAGGATTCCTTACAAGGCCCATGCAAAGTCCATATATCTCCTAATGACAAGTTAAAGCTACTTTGATGCCCATCCTAGAGTAGAACTCCTTTGCTTCATCAACATCCAATTCTCCTCTATCTGCATTTATTTTTCCCACACATCCATAATGACAGATCACATATTCGAGAAGGGATTTACATACAACTTCTATACTCTTTGTCCGCAAAGCATGCCCTTCAACTTGATTAGACAAGTCTTCTCTTTCAAGCACCAAATACCTCATTCTCAAAATTTCCAAAGGCATTGTGACCAAGTCCACAACCCATTTGTAATGTATGGCCAATAGATAAGTAGGATGTAGCTGTTACCATATACATGTGGTAGTGATGTGTGTGAACACACTAGGACCGCCGGGGCATTTTTTCCCTCTTTAGGAGGTTTGTTCCCCGTGCATTGTATATACGCCCATCACTCTAGGTCTATCTATCTTTCCATTGCACACTAACACATTCTCTATTGTGTGCCTTGAGCTTCCTTCGTCTTCTCCAAGCTGTGTGTGTTTCTCTGCAACCCTAATTCCAACAATTGGCATCAGAGCAGGTCACGTCCTCCCGGGCTTAGTCGCTAGCTGCTCCAGCACACGCCTGCTCACTTTCTCCGATTTCAGTGAGCTTTGGTCTGCTCATAATTTTGATTTGGGCTCATTTCGGCCTCCGTTTCCACTACAAGCAGCACTGCACAGGCTATTTCGTCATTTTGTGCAAAATTTTTGTCAGTGTCGTTTTCTGCATTACAGGTGCCTTATAGTCTTCTACGGTTTGTGCTATATAGCACAGGTTGTTCCCGCTTCTTTTCTCCTATTTTTGGGCAGTTTTCACATCAGGTGTAGCATTTACCATGGCTGACAACAACAACACAGATGTGTTCAAGATGTTTTCTGCTGAGGACATGTTGGATGGGGACAACTACCCTATGTGGGCTTATATGATGCAACAAGTTCTTGTGTCAAAGGGTGTCTAGAACATTGTGCAGGGCATTGATGTACGTCCTGGTTCTGAGGATGTAGGAGATGTTGAGGATGTTGCAGGTCTTGCTGCAAGGATTGCAGCTGTTAGAGTTGTTTTGCCTATGACAGAACAATCTCGTTGGGATGTTAAGGATGCGCAAGCTCATGCATTGATTGCGTTGTCTGTGAAGCACACCATTGTTCCTCACATCCGTTCAGCAAAATCTGCAAAACAGGCTTGGGATATTTTAGCAGGTCTTTATGCAAGCCGCAATGAGACTAAAATTGCTTTGCTGCGTAAAGAGCTGGAGTCGAAGATTATGCATGAGGAAGATGATATGGACACTTTCCTTGCTAGTGTCAAGGATATCAATGAGCAGCTTATTTCTGCAGGTGAAGTCATTTCAGACAGTTCCCTTGTGCAGACTGCTCTTGATGCCTTACCAGATTCCTACCAGACTTTTGCTAGTACTTGGAGACTGATGACCCAAGGAAATCCTGAAGTTTTCAAGTTTGATGCATTATGCACATTGCTGTTGCAAGAGTCACTTTCTAGAAAAAACAGGACTAGGCAGCGTGCAGTTGAACAGGCTTTTATTGCTTCTCAAAGAAAGGGTGGTAACGGTAATGCAGCCACTTCTTATGGTTCTGCTGCGAGTGGCAAAAATTCTGTTCCTAATGCTTCTGCTAGCAGTACTTCGTCTGGCAATTTTGGTGATAAGGGCAAAAAGAAGATGTGTTGCCATTATTGTAAAGCCAATGATCACTTGATCAAGTCGTGTCTTAAGTTGAAGGCCAAAGAGGCTAAGAAGAAAGAGAGTGGTTCCACTGCAAATGCTGGTTCCACTACAAATGCAGCCATTGTTGAGTCTTCTGTGAAAGGAGACTGTGTTGCTCATGTTGATGCAGAATGGGCTTTTAGCGCAGAGTGCACTTACAATCCTGCTATCCATGATGCATGCTTGTCAATTGCTGCAGATTCACATGTGTGGTATTTTGACAGTGGTGCTACAAAGCACATTACCTCACATCGTTAATTGTTTACCTCTCTCGAGTCTGTCCCTCATGGGAATTCAGTCACTTGTGCCAACAACGCCTCTTATCTAGTTCAGGGAGTTGGAAAGATTGTGCTCACTGCTGCTAATGGCAGTTCCTTCACACTTGTTAATGCACTTTATGTACCTAGGATCAAGAAGAATCTCTTGTATGTATCCGCACTTGCTAGACTTGGACTTGTAGTCAAATTTGTGGATGACAGATGTACAGTTCATGATCTCATTTTCGGTGATGAAATTGTTGCATCTGGGCTTTTGTGCCGTGGGATGTATAAGCTCACTTTGTATGACAAGTGTGGACAAAATTTTGCAAATGCTGTTGCAGATTCAAGGGCTATTTCAGATGCAAAACTTTGGCATGCACGTTTTGGTCATCTGAATTTTGCCAGTTTGCTGCGTTTACAGAAATCTGATATGGTTGCTTCTTTGCCACCTCTTGAAGCACCTGTGAAACATGTTTGTGAAGGCTGTATTTTGGGTAAGATGCAGCATTCTAAGTTTCCAAAGGATGGATCAGTTCGGGCCACATACAGGTTGCATCTTGTGCATAGTGATGTTTGTGGGCCCATGCAAACTCCGTCCTTGGGAAATTACCTGTACTTCGTGACTTTCATTGATGATTACTCCGGCATGCATGGGTATTTCCGATTAAAGCGAAGTACGAAGTTTTTATGTGCTTCAAACAATTTCTGGCTATGGCTGGAAATGTCTCGAAATGTACTATGGGCACCCTCCGTTCTGATCGAGGGGGGGAGTATATGTTTCATGAATTTAATGCATTTCTGGCTAATCGTGGGATAAAACACCAATGTACAGTGCCTTATACACCTCAACAAAATGGTGTTGCTGAGAAGAAAAACAGGTCACTGACGGAAATGGCACGATGTATGGTCAAAAGTCAAGCTTTGCCGCGTTCTTTTTGGCTTTAGGCCATTATGTGTGCCACTTATGTACTTAACAGGTGTCCTACGAAAGCTTTGCAGTCTATTACTCCATATGAAGCATGGCATGATAGAAAGCCTTCTATTGAGCACATGCGTGTTTTTGGTTGTTTGGCATATGCTTTGGTTCCACAAGTGTAGCACAGAAAATTGGATGATAAGGCTATCAAATGTATTTTTGTTGGTTATAGTGCTGAAAGCAAAGGTGACAGGTTGTATCATCCGCAAACAAAACGTATTTTGGTTTCTCGGGATGTAGTGTTTGTGGAAGATTCTGTTCAGCCCTTGCTGTCATGTACTAGAGACAATAATGCAAGCTCACAGGACATTTATGACACTTTGTTGCCTCTTTTTAGTGGTGGAAATACGAATGTAAGTTCCAATGAGGCAAATGTACAGCCTATGGGGGTTTTTGAAAATTTTTTAGATCAACCTATTACTGATGCAGATGTACATGATGTACTTGATGAGGAAAGGGCTGAAAATGAGCAGGCTAGAGGTATGCAAAAATGGCCGGTGCACACTTTGCATGACAGTAAATTGGATGCACCTTTGTCTAGTCGTACTCGTTCAGGCTCTCACCATGCATCTTATGCATGAGATTGTTATGCTTTGGTTGTGTCTAGCTTACATGATGTTGAGGAGCCTCTAACTTTTGATGAAGCACAAACTTCAAAAAATTGGATGGCTGCCATGCAATCAGAATATGATGCACTTATAGAAAATGACACATGGACTTTATCTGATTTGCCTCCTGGCCAAAAGGCCATTGGTACGAAAAGGGTTTACAAGTTGAAACGCAAGCCGGATGGTGAGATCGATCGCCATAAGGCTCGACTTGTTGCAAAAGGTTATGCACAGCAAAAAGGCATAGACTATGAAGAGACTTTTGCTCCCACTTGTCGTATAACTACTGTGCATTTTCTATGTGCATTGGCAGCTCATTTTGCTTGGGATGTACATCAATCACACATTGTTACTGCTTTCTTGAATGGTGACATATTTGAGGAAGTTTATGTAACGCAGCCTCGCGGTTTTGTCATAAAAGGACAAGAGGACAAAGTGTGCAAATGTAACAAGGCTTTGTATGGGTTGAAGCAATCTCCTAGTGCTTGGTATGAGAAAGCTAACACTCATTTGGTCAAACAAGACTTTCGTAACAGTCTAACAGAAAGCACATTGTATGTAAAGCGTGAGGGTGATGTACTTCTCATTGTGGTTCTTTATGTTGATGATTTGCTGATCACTGGACCAAATGAGAGACATATTTTTGAATTTAAGGCTGATTTGAATGCTACTTTCAACATGAAAGATTTGGGGCTGTTGCATCATTACTTGGATATACAGTTTAAGCAGTGTGATGGTGGTATTGCCTTGTGTTAGGAAAGTTACATAGAGACATTGCTATGTAAGTTTGGACTTGAGGATTGCAAACCTATTGCCACTCCCATGGAAATAGGTTTGAAATTCAGTCTACATGATGCTGGCGATCCTGCTGATGTCACTCTTTACCAAACTGCTATTGGTTGCCTCATTTATGTATGCAACACGAGGCTAGATATTCAGTTTGCAGTCTCACAGGTCAGCAGATTTATGCATAGCCCAGGGTCTAAGCATTGGCAGGCTGTCAAGAGGATTTTCCGCTACCTTAGTGGCACTTTACATCTTGGCTTGTTTTATCCCAAGGGGGGATCATTGCCGCCAGACTAACATGCTTTTTCGGACTCAGATTGGGCTGGTTGTTTTGACACGCGAGTGTCCACAAGTGGTTTTTGTTTCATGCTTGGCAATTCATGTATATCATGGTTGAGCAAGAAGCAAACTACTGTGGCCACTTCGAGTTGTGAGGCTGAGTACAGGGCAGTCTTCACAGCTACGGTTGAGTGTGTATGGCTCAGACGCCTTATGGATGATTTGGGTGTTGGACAGGACACTGCCAACACTATCTACACTGACAATCAAAGCGCATTGGCAGTTGCGAGGAACCCAGTTTTTCATGCTCGCACAAAGCACATTGAGGTGCATTACCACTATGTCATGGAGAGGCTCTCAGTAGGAGAGATCAGCTTGGCTTATGTGCCAACATAGGACAACCTTGCAAATCTTTTCACAAAGGCATTGTCTCGTGAGAAGCTTGAAGCTTTCCGCAAAGATTTGGGCTTACTCCCCTTTGTGGACTGATCCTTTCCTCAGGGCATGACACTTCCCTTTACTCATGTGCCATCTCTCGTTCACCGCATCAGTACAGGGCAGATTTGTTACCATATACATGTGGTAGTGATGTGTGTGAACACACTAGGACCGCAGGGGCATTTTTTCCCTCTTTAGGAAGTTTTTTCCCCCGTGCATTGTATATACGCCTATCACTCTAGGGCTGTCTATTGAAGCGGTCCGGGGCGGGCAACAAGAAGAGAAACCTCTAGACACCCTTCAAGGCTCCCGTGCTGCTCGATGGGGCTGGGGCACAACACAACACAAACCAAAACAACAAACCCCCAGCCAAATCCCAACTACACAAGGGGCACCACCTAGTTTAAGAGCGAACTAGGACGCAAAAGAGGAGAATCGTTAGAGCAACCCACAAACAAGCAAGGAATTTACACTAACCCTAACACCAATGGAACACTCTCACACACTAAAACACGAGAGAGAGAGAGAGAGAGAGAGAGAGAGAGAGAGAGAGAGAGAGAGAGAGAGAGAGAGAGAGAGAGAGAGAGAGAGAGAGAGAGAGAGATGGTGCTCGGGCTGCTTTGAAGTGTATCGTTAATGATCAAGGAAACATAAATATATATATGTAAGAAAGAGAGAGAAGGGGGAAGGGGGTGCTTGTTGCCCTAATGCCTTCTTATAAATCTGTCATGACCAATCAAAGTGAGATTAGTATTTGTTCAACATAGCCTGAGTAAATTACACCACAACACATCACAAGAAAAAAGCCACCCCAATCACTGTCTTAAGGCCAGGGGAGTCCTCTCTACCCTGTCGCCCTCTTACAGCATGTGGGATTTATGGCTAAATTGATAACAATACCCGGAGACAAGCTATCAAGAACTTAAATAAAACACCAAAACACTTACACATCATTATTGTCCATGACTTCACGTTGGAAGGGAGACAAGGTATCCATGCTTAGTCCAAATTCACCCTCCTTGATTCAGCAAATGTTGGGCTTACTCTAGTAGGAGAAATGATAGATTTCCTACTCTCAATTTAATGATCACTCTCTCTTACAATGGCATAGAGTTCCCTTGCTAATCGCCCCTAATACAACACATACATATGCCTAATGCCAATGAGATTCCACTCAAGAGCTCCTTCTCAAGAGGTTGAGCTTGGCTTCTCAAGCTATTGCATAGTGCTCTTTCTTCTCCCTTTTTTGTGCTAGCTACAGCCTCCTTTTATAGCAATTTTGAAGGCTAGGGTTACTCCTCTAACCATGGTTGGGTTAGATTTTCAGCAATTTACCTAATTTCTTTTGCTTGGAATTATCAAGAAGTTGGTGGGGAAAGAGAGAGGAGAGAAATGGAGGTGATAGGACTTTTCATAGTGGGTTAGTGTTAGTAGAGTTAGTATTAATTTACAAATGGAATTGGATATTTACAATGGGAGTATCCATGTAGGATACAAATAAGGAAGAAAAACTCTTAAGAGGTAAGAAAAGGTGGATTTCTTGCAAGGTTGATGCTCCAAGTGTCTTGAGTAGGGCCAATTTTGACGCTTGTTGACGGTCCACTAGCTTTGACGGTACATTTTTTCTCCACTCTTGACCTTCCTTGAGAGACAAGGTAATTGAAGCTCAGTAATCAACCACCATGATGCTGTCTTTTAAGAGAAGAGGCTGAATTTTGTGGTTTTTTTGATAGATATGGGTAATTTGGAGGAGGAAAAATGAGACTAGGTGGTCAATTTTGGAATGGAATTGTGTGTGAGAGGTATGAGTTTACCATGGTTTCTCTTATTCTTCAAGGTTGAGGAGAAGGTGAGTAGGGTGCAGAGAGGAGTGGTGAGAGAGGTGGGGATGATGAGTGGAGAAGTGTGTGTGAAAGAGGAAAATGATAAAGTGGAAGAGAGAGTGTGGTTGCATAGCATGGGAAACTGGGGTCCACTAATAAAATCATAGCTCACAGCTCGTAGCTCAAAAAAATATGAAAAAATTTAAAGCAAAAGTCCAGCCTACGAGCTACAACGTTTGTTTGTATCACGTTTTCAAATTCGAAGAGCAAGTGAACTTTAAAAATTCAGCAAAACCGATCGTTTTTTTCCACTGCACAAGGTCCTTGTGGGGTCCTTCTTTGGATGATTCTTTTGAATACCTCCAAGAGTGAGCCCTCCATAGTGCAGGTATGCATGCCACCTACCCTTGACCTTATTTGGTAGGTCTATAATTGAAGATATTGCTGAGATCATGATATAAGTGAATAGTACAACTAGGAAAATCAAATATTGAGGGGTCTAAAAAATATGTACATGTCAAATATAAATAATATAAGTGGAAAAAATATAAAGGGGTCAAAAGAAATCTCTCATTATGAGGCTATCATAAAAAGATAAATATTTTTGGTGTTCTAATTTTTTAGAAAAAAAACAAAATAGATGTAGGAAGGGAAAAATCACAATAGTGAAAAAATATACACATAAATAAAACTAGTTTTTTTGGATTTTTGTTGGGGTGGAGTTACACCAAATATAAGAGAAGCTTACATGAAAATATTTCTATATGGAATAAAGAGTATGAAAAATGGTAAGAAAAATTGTGGTAATGGTGAGGCAATGTACAGAGCATAAATAACACACACCTATGTAGAAATATTTAAATAAATACCAAAATAATTATGAAAAAATCTTTTATTTAGGCTCTATATACAGAGAAATATTTACATACGCATGGGCCATAATATACTTATATTTTTTATATTTTTTATTTTTTTGGCTCAACTAGTCCAATGACTAGCTAATTGAGGGTTTTTTATTTCAGTAAGGAGATATGGGAAAAGTTCCCTAACTCACACGCACCTATATACAGTGAAAGGGTGAGGGTAACCACAGTGTTTGAGTGATTTGATAGGGTGAGATAACTCACTATGGCAATTACAGAGAGCCGAAAAACGGCTATCACTATCTTTCTATTGCACACTAAGTAACACACTCTCTATTGTGTGCCTTGAGCTACCTTCGTCTTCTCCAAGCTGTGTGTGTTTCTCTGCAACCCTAATTCCAACACTAGCCCATCATGATGGCATACATTTGAATACATTTGACATGTCACATAAGACTCCACAAACTTAGGCACATCCTTATACATCCCTTTCCACCAGTACACTTCTTTTACTTTGGGTAGTGTTTCCCATACACCTCGATGTCATGCCCATAAACTTTCATGGAACTCCTTCACAATCTCTTGTTGAATAGTCTTATCAAAAACACTACCCGCAATGGTGTTCTATCTCTTCGTTTAGGATGCTTCCATAAGCAGTCATCCTTCAAGAAGTATCCATATGATTTTTTTCTTATCCTCTTAAATTCTTTCTTTGTCAAATCATTCTATTTTTGCAAGGTAATTAAGTAGTGACCTATCAAGAGCCATTCACCCTCATATAGTTCCTCTGAAAAGAAATAAAGTGAAGATACAAAACAAGAATGATTACTCTTTGCAGGAGCAATAGTGTAAAACATTGTGCCTACATCATCTCCATCAACAATAATGTCTTGTTCATCTTCATACCTTGCCCTAGATAGCATATCTACCATTGGATTGTCCTTTCCTACAATATGCTTGAACTTGGGATTCAAGGACTTTATGTAGTTTATCCATCACAACATAGCAATGTCAGGAGTTAAGTAGCTTGTAATCATTCCAAGAAGAGGAAAATAATGAGGGCCCACAACCACTCATGCCCCTATCAAATAATCATGGTCACATCTCAATGATGTGACGACTCCCCATAATTCCCTTTCTACTTGTATGTAATCTCATTGGAGAGACCTTACAACCTTGGTCCCAAACCTCACCACATACCGTTTTCCTTCATCATTATCTTTCCCTACTATCCATCCTATCCCGATAGGACTCGTGCCCACTGTCACAATGATAGGTCTTTCACATGCAAAAACCTAAAATGCATTCACTATCCTCTATGAAACCATTTTCCTTCATGTTTTTCTATACAATATATACATATTATCGTACACTTGTTTTCATACCCTCAAACTTTATAAAACTTACTGACCCATGATCAATTAATCCTTGCAATTTGTAGAAAAAGCTTCTTCTTGCTTTGGGTCAGGAAAAAATCTTTTTCTTCTTGTACCATTGCAATCTTGCTTTACAATGGTACATGGCCAAAACCCCTTATCTCCCTGTAGTATTTGAAATCTTTGTTTGCTTTTGCTAGAGGATACTCACAAAGAAGATCGTGTTTCCTCTCATGATTCACACACATAGATTTCCATCTCTACTCTTTATCCTAGCATAAGCAGAACCATCATACAAGACCTTTGTTTCCATGAAAATGGTAGGGATGTATGGCTGCCCAAGGATAAGAAACTATTTAGACATCTCCTGCACAAATAAGTTTTGTTTTGACATTACCAATCTTCACTTTCCATTAGGAAGAGAATGGGGTATAGGAGGGCCTCTTTATTTGGTAGATTAAGGAAGTCAAATGTTTAGTATTAAGAATGTAATCAAAGGAAAACTTTTGAATTCAAACAGGCAAAACGGCTAGTTTATTAGAATTCAAAATTTCCCCCCAAAATGAAATTTAAAAGTCGTGAACCCTCTCTAAGGACAATGTGATTTGATTATTTCTAACCTTCACATGTCAATATGTTTTTTGAGTTACTGTTGTTAACAGGATAAAAGTCACATCAAGCAATATATACGAGGGACCAAAGACACTAAAGTTGCAGCAATTTAGCTCTTCACTTTGTGTTGGTTAGAATTTGTATGAGCCTTTATGGCCATTGTTGTATATTATGGAGTGATGTAGCTCCTCGAGAACATATTTTGTAAATTTGAAAATTTATTAATACAAGAATGAATCTATATAGTGCATGGGTTTTTCCCTTGTACCCCCAAGGGTTTTTTCATCCATAGGTAGGGACTCCTATTTGAGCAGGGGTGTTGGAGCTATATAGAGAGCCCACATTTATTCTATATATAGCTAGGAGTCCACACTATATATATGTACTTAGTGTGTGCTCTACACACACTTTGGGGCTTGTAGATGATGGTGTTATCTCTCTCTCTCTCTCTCTCTCTCTCTCTCTCTCTCTCTCTCTCTCTCTCTCTCTCTCTCTCTTCTCCTCATCCTATGCTTCTCTCCCTCCAATTCAACTAGTGCACCCTTGTTTCTTTTTGAACTTGTGTATATACAGTTTTGTTCAAATTGTTGCTTTTGTTTTTTGACTCGTCGGTAGTTGAAGCCACCTCAACCTTTCCATGTTTAGATTGTATATTTTCGGAGCGTAGTTATCGGCATCAGCACTACATATGGAGTCCTTTCCTAGATCGGCACATATTACCTCCTGTTTCACCTTCTTTTGGTGAGTGCAGAGTAGGGTAACCCATACCTTTAGCGTGTGTGTGCTAGCAACCGGCTAGCCATAGTAGGTACATAGACGTTTTCTCTCAGGTGGGAGCAGTTTCTAGTGGCATACAAGTTCTCGTTGTAGATACAGGTGGCATTTTGGTTTTGTGATTTGCAGATTGTGAGAGTGTGGTTTGCTCTTTTGTGTTTGCCATGCAAGTTATCTACTTGCCATAGATCTGCTGGTTTTGGAAGATATTGTGAGCATGTTATGCTCAGTGGTTGGCTGTGCAGTGTTGCATATGAGACAGGTGTACTTTGTTGTTGTCAAAGAGCTTTGTGTACACAGCATTGTGGCAGTTGAAAGGCATTTTGGCATGTATACTGGCTGATTTTTCAACCATTGTGTATGCTTATTTGATCATGGTTAGTGCATAGGCTGGTGCTCTATTGTATTTCCATGTGGTTGCTCTTGTAGTGCACTTTCTAGAGATAGTGCTCCGTGATTTATCGAGGCAATAAGAACTATTTTGAGTATCATTTGTGCCTTCATTTGTCAATGGTTATGAAACCAGGTATCTTGCCATTTGATGTGCCTATTTCCATAGTGCATGCATGAGACGATTTTGTAGATCAAGAGTGATTTGGCATGTATGGTCTCATGAGGTGATATGCACAGTTTGTCTTGAGCTTTTGGGATAGCTCATATGTATTGAGTTTAGATTGACTGCACATTGGATTTTGTTGAGCATGTTCTTTTGGATTTATGGTTATTTTGGGTTAGATAGCCATTTTATGTCAAAACTCTGGCAAATTTTTCCCAGAAGTTTTTGTTCTTATGTGCATGGTACTCACCATATCTGGCTTGAGTTTTTCCACTCAGTTTTGGCATGGATTACTCGTTGTTGTTTATGATATTGAACATTGTTTGCTTTGTTTGCCATAGTGCTAGCACGCTTTGGATTGCGACGAGTTTCCGCATCCACGTTTGTGGCAGTGTTGGTCACAAGTTTTCCATATTGTTTGGCAGTTTGGATTGTGACGTGTATTCTGCATCCATCTCTTTTTCCCACAGATTGTGGTTCTAGTGGGAGACCTTGTGCGTATTTTGTGCATCAAGCCATTGCGCACTTGCTTTTTTGGTTCTGTCTCAATTGTGTGGTTGCCGATAGTTTTTTGGATTGGTTTTACTGCCCTTTGGTTGTACAGATTTCCAGACATGGCAGTACACACGTCAGAGTTTGAGCTCTTTGTTATGAGATTTGATGGGTCAGATTTTGCTTGGTGGAGCTCGCATATTCTTGATGCATTGACTTGTTTGGGCCAGGCATTGCCACTAAAGGGCAAGAATGCGAGGCCAAAGTTTATGTCTACAGTGCATGGGAGGACTTGGATGCACTAGTGCGGTCGATGATTATGTTGAGCCTAGTAGAGTCAGTCTATTGCATAGTTATGCAAGCACGTACAACTAGAGATTTAAGTTGATGCAAACCAAGGTTGAATTGTCAAAGAAGCAGGAATTGATGACACAAATGATCAGTGGAGACCTCTCAGCTATGGAGAAGGAGATATATTTGCATATGCTGGCTAGTTTTTGTGATTTGTTCATTACTTCATATGAAGAGATCAGAGGGTTCAAAGGAGAAGAGATGCATATAGAACTGAAAGAAGTTGCTAAGACAGTGCGGCAAAGGCTAAGAAGGATGGGTCAAGAGCAAATGGAAGCCTTGTGGGAAGAGGTGGACAAGTTATTGAAGGCAGTGTTCATAGTCCCAATGGAGACCACAGAATGGGTGAGTCCAGTAGTAGTCAGCCCAAAGAAGGATGGGAAATGGAGGATTTGCGTAGATTTTTAACCCTTAAATGCAGCCACTAAGAAGAACCCATATCCTCTTCCATTCATTGATCAGATCTTGGATTCAGTGGGTGGCAGGTTATGAGAGGTACAATGTTTGTGATGTGTTTTCAGGCCATTTTCAATTGAAAATTGCTCTTAAAGACCGAACAAAGACATCTTTCATTATGCCATGGGGCTGCTATTGCTACACGGTATTTCCATTTGGGTTGTCAAATGGACCATCTTTCTATCAAGAGAGAGAAATTGGGTATTGGAACCATTCATTGGTAGTTGTATTAAAGCTTTTATGGATGACTTCTGTGTCTACAGCAGTAGGGCTAAACACCGTGAGAAGCTGCAGATGGTATTGGCTCGATATGATGAATGTGGAGGACAGCTAAATCCAAAGAAATGTCATCTAGCACAGCCAAGGGTGAAGTTATTGGGCCACATGGTGTCAGAAAATGGCATTGAGGCTGATCCAGACAAGGTTAAGTCTATTATTCTTCTTCCATCACCTACAAGTACAAAGAAATTGGAAACCTTTATACACAAAGTGAAGTACATGGCGCGGTTTATTCCATTGTCTTCGCAACTCCTTTATCCATTACAACAAGTGGCAAAGCATGATCCATTGCAATGGGATGACAAGTGTGAAGAAGTGTTTCAAGAGGTGAAAGAGGTGTTAGGGGGGTTGTCAGCCATGCAAGCTCCTGATTGGGAGCAAGTGTTTTATGTAAATCCATCAGTAGGGGATGATTCCATTGGAGCCATACTATTGCAAAAGGGGAAGGGCAGCCATTATATGAGGCCAGTGTATTGTGCAAGCCGAGTGAAGTTAGTAGCAGAGAGAAAATTCTCGGAAGTAGAGCTAGTGATGGCCAGTGTAATATTTGCTTGTCTACGATTTCGTCATTACTTGCTACCACGACCTTTTGTTTTCTTGACAAGTTATGCCTTTTTGCCATAGTTAATTTCTGGCACTAACATGTCAAATGTGGTCAAGAAATGGGTAATTGAGCTGCAAGAGTTTGAGTTCTCTTTTCTAGTGGAAGACAGTACAAGAGCTACCCTAGCTAATTTGTTGACCTACAAGGAGAATCCCCTTCTTGTTAAGGAAGAGGTGGTGAGAAGGTAGTTGAAGAAGTGCCACAGATCAACAATGCACGTGTGTTGTTCTTTGATGGCTCCAGAAAGATCCATGATGCGGCTTCAAGGGGTATAGCACTTTATGATCCAGAGGGGAAGCTAGTATGCAAGAGAGGGTTCAAATTGGATGCTCATAGTAACAATGAGGCTGAATATGCTACATTGGAAGCCGGATTACACATTTGTTTGAAGCATGGGATTAGAAGGTTGAGCATAAAAGGTGATGCCTTGTTAGTTGTGAAGCAAGTGCTGGGTGTGTGGAAGAGTAAGAACACCTCATTGAAGGAAATGTGTTTCAGAATTAAAGGCCTGTTAAAAAAGTTTGAAGCATGGAGCATCAAACACATTGAACGTGCTATAAATGGAGAGGCACATGAAGCAACCCAAAGCATGATTGGGGATCTATTTGTGTTGAGGAACAATTTACCTCTTTATCATGGCCGAGAAATTTTGGCTCAAGAAGAGGAGTTTTTTCTAACAGGAATCATTCCGAAAGATATTCAGAAGTCTAAGAAGTATGGTTTTGTGCATAGAGCATCCATGTACAAATTGATTGGTGATGTCTTATACATGAAAGGGGACGATCTCGTGTTGAGACATGTACCTTGGCGGGAGGAGCTTTATAGAGTGTTGGAAGAGAATCATGAAGGTGCATGTGGCGGCCATTTTGCTCTAAAGATCACCTTGCATAAGATGTTGCAAGAAGGATATATATGGCTTAGTTTGCACAAGGATGTTCACCATTGGTGTAGGTCTTGCAATAGGTATCAAGCATTTGGGAAGAGAGTGTTGAAGCCAGAGTTACAAAAAACCATTATGGCGTTTGATGTGTTTGAAAAGTGGGGGATTGATGCAATAGGCCCGTTACCTATCACAAGCAAGGGCAAAAGCTACATTTTGACTGCAGTGGACTATCTCTCTAGATGGGCAGAGGCTATAGCAGTAAAACAAATCACTGCAAAGGATGTGGCAAAATTTGTGTACGATGAAATATGTTGCAAGTTTGGGGTGCCACTAGAGCTACTTTCGGATAAGGGGCCAGGTTTTAGAGCTAAACTACTAGACTTCTTATGCGCAAAGATGAAGATTAGACACCAGCATACCACTCCTTATTACCCACAACATAATGGCTTAAATGAAAGATTCAATGGTGAGCTGGTACAAATTCTTTGAAAAGTGATAGAGCACCAATGAAAGAATTGGGATTTGGAATTGCCTAGTGCATTATGGGCTTACCATACTTCGGTGAAGACAGGTACAAGGTTTACTCCATTTCATTTGGTATATGGAAAGGAAGCACTATTGCCCGTGGAGGTAGAGTTGCCTGCAGTAAAGATGTTAGAGAAGTTTCTTGGGCCGCCTAGTGATGCATTCAAAGAGAGGCTCTTACAATTACAAGAGTTTCAACTGGATAGGGTGAGTGCATTGGAACATTATGGGTAGATGCAGGATAAGGCTTTGGCAAAGATAAATCAAAAGGTCAAAAGTAAGGGTATCAAGAAGCATGGCTTGGTTCTGCGTTACAACAGTAAGCTGGACAACACCTTCCAAAAGAAGTTTCAAACTTCTCAAGGAAGCTATCCGCGGGCCCAGGACATGAGGTAAGCAGGTGCATCAGATGGTATCTAGTGGCGTGAGGAGGTCGAATGGGTCCATATTTGCACATGGATAGGTACGGACACAACGTGGGTGTTTTCTTGTGATAATTATGCAAAAATACCATCATGAGAACTATATATGGGGGCCACTTCACATGGTTGAGGGATGCGTTATTGGAAAAAGTTGAGTGACAGGTGTGCGGATGGATGTAGCAGGGTGACAACTATGCACTGCGAGGCCACTTTTTGGCCTGTTTGGGGTCCGTTTGAGGTCAACTAAAAGGCAAAGGTGCCCAAGTAATAAAGCTAAGTGTGGGAACTGAAAAACCTGAGAGAAGACCAGAAAAAACGTGGAGAGAAGAGGAGGAGAAGCCGCAACTGAGTTTTTGCTATTTTTGGAGCTTGTTCTGGCCATAAACGCTCATCCGGAGTCGGATTTGAGCACTTTGACATTGCAGACTGGGGTTTTAGGCCGTTCCAGACGCGATGTCCCTATCCATTTTCCCAAATTCCTCATTGTTTTCTGTTGTTTTGGTTGTGTAAGTTTCTCCTATGAGCGAAGCTTCTGCTCCAATTTGTGATTGTATCTGGCATATTTTACCCATATTGTGTGAGCTGTTTGCCCTATTGGTGTTGGCCGAAGCACAATTGTATCTAAACATTAGAAATTCTCCTCTTTTGAGCTGAGTTTTGTGTGTGTGTGTGTGTGTGTGTGTGTGTGTGTGTGTGTGTGTGTGTGTGTGTGTGTGTGTGTGTGTGTGTGTGTGTGTTTCTCTCTCTCTCTGTATGGAGTGGGAAAATGGATAGTCTCTCTCCTGTCACTCCATCGGTGTGTCCCTGTCTCCACCAGGTGGGTTGTGTAAGCCGAGTGGTGCCCCATAGTGTGTGTGCATCATTCCAAGAGTGTGTGTTGGGTCATTATAGAGGCGTTGTGTATGTTTCCATCCCGCTCACAACGTGAGTACTTTTTCTCGTATGCTAGCGGTTTTGCTTGGACATGTGCGCTTGACTGATGGTTCAGTCCATGACATTGTTGGTGCCAGAGATGTTCGGATGTCATTTCCGAGTGGAGCAATGCTAGTGCTGAGTCATGTTCTCCATGTGCCGAGTTTGACTCGGAGTTTGGTCTCCGTGAGTCAGTTGAGAGACAGTGGGTGCCATGTTGTGCTAGATGAGCACAGTTTTAGTTTGCGTCATCGACAACTTGTTTTAGCGAGAGGTGCTAGTGTTGATAGCATATATCCGATACACATGAGAGATGGAACTACCTCTGTGACATTGATGTAGCCATGTAGACAACAAAGACATATTTCCTTTGCTAGTGGGTTGCATGATGCTTTGCCTTTGTGTCATCGGAGGACTGAGACAGTTGTGTGTGTGCCTATTGAGGTTAGGCAGTTAGAGCAGACAAGATCTTGTGAGACGTAGTTGGTTGTCTAGATAGTGGTATCTTTGGGGATGCACAGCTTGGTCAGTCATCAGTTGAGGTGATGTCAGTTGATCCAGAGACCAATGCATTGTTTTATGATGCGTTTGATATGTTTGAGGGCCACTGTGTCCTTCAGACAGCTGTGTGTGATACGCCTGCAGTTGAGTTAGCAATTCTAGAGGTAGAGCAGTTATGCTCTATTGAGACGCAACAGCGGGGAAGTGATTGCAATGGTGCTGATTTTTCAATTTTGCAGTCATTCTCAGCAGATATGCCTTTGGCAGTTGGTGTTGACATGGTGGTGCATAGTCAGGTGGTGCATGATAAGGATGCACATGGCACTGAAGTTGCTGACAATGATAGGGTGGCACACATAGTGCATGCTTCGTCAACTTTCGGGTCATTCTCAACAGATATGCCTTTGGCAGTTGGTGCTGACATGGTGGTGCATAGTCAGGTGGTGGGTGATGAGGATGCACATGGCACTGAAGTTGCTGACAATGATAGGTTGGCACACATAGTGCATGTTTTGTCAACGTTTGGGTCTCTCATGTATGACCTTCTGGTCTCGAGACCTGATCTTGCCTATGTGGTTGGTGCATTTGGTCGTGCGGTGACTAACACTGGCATGGTGCATAGTGGAGAATTGCAGGTCCTTACTAGTTACCTGCAGCAGGAGTGTCATCGTGGCTCTAGCCCCATTGGTATGCACCTTGCATTTAAGCTAGAGCAGTTACAGATGCACTCACATACTTGGAGTGATCCAGTGGGCATGGGTTGAGAGTCGTCTTCTCTCACCTTTTGTACATACTAGTTTAGTCGAGTTTTCTCACCACTTATTGGCACACAGCCTTTAGTGGGAGACTGTTGTGTAAAGGCAGTGTGCTGCACCCGGGGACCAGTTAGTGTCTGACCACCCACATGTGTTCATACCTTATTCTTTATATACATATCAATAAGGGGCTCACTCACACATAGTTGACACAGAGTGAAGCTCCACCCACATTTGTGTGTGCTCTCTTCCCTTCCCTCTCTCGCATGCCTTGTCGTCGTTCCTGCACCCTCGATCTCCAACATATAGAGCCTATCATGTCTAATATGCTTAATGGTAAAAAAATTTTATATATGACCATTGAAGGTTGGTCAGAGATTGGTGTTAAGTCTATTGTCCATAGACATGCTCTTGTACGTTGGTGCAAACGTGTGTTAAAGGGTAGCAATCTTTATTTTTCAAAGAGTTACACTTTGAAGAATTTTCTTTCCTCTAATAATATATAAATTAATTGATTAAGTAAAGCTGATGATGACTTTTTCAACCTATAGAAAGCCCACTAGATCTAAATCAAGCTAATGGGGCCACATCAAACAATGCATCCCCTTTGTCTGATGCATATCCTATCACATACGATAGGGTGTTTCATCCTAGAAAGGTGAGAGGAATGTATGCGACCATTGGTAAGACGTTTTTAGAAAAGTACTATAGTGCGGCATGGGTGTCTTTCCATAGAAACTTTAGGACAATTTTAAAATGGTTTGACAAAAGGTTTTGTGGCCAAGAAAAAATAGATTTCTCATCCGTTCATCTTCGAAACCATCAAGAGAAGTCGAACGAAATTCTTGATTTTATTAATCAAAATATGGGAGAGATAGAGGATCTACAATTTGGAAAGGAAATACCACCAATGAAGTGGAAAGTGAAGGATACCTACACAAAGGCATTAGAACATCGAAACTATATACGAAAATGTGGCAAGTTGGTGGTGGATGCAAAGTCGAGGCGGAGATACTATGCACATGACTTGGCCGAAAAGTGAGTCATGATTATTATAACTTTCAGGCGATTTTTGTTAAACCCAAAATGGGTGTAATTTTATAATTCCAGTATAGTGTTTGTAGTTTTTTTCAGGAAGTAGTCAGGATTTGTAGTGTAAAAGGGACAAAACCTCTTCAAATCAGAAAACAGGTTTTTTCCAGATAGTTGTAATGTTTTGGATGTGTGGAATGTAGAAGAAGAAGAGGATTGAAGCCCTATGCAATGTCGAGTTCCTGTTTTTTTGCATATTCAGTTTTCAGTTCGGATTTAGTCACGTGATAGATTCCTGATTCCTGTGTATGTATTGAACGTTTTTTGTTAAGGGATTTTGTGAATGAATCTTGTGTAAGAGGTTTCTTATTGTCTCTCTCGGGAGTTGGGATGAGAGGCAATAAAACTTGGTGATCCTGTTGTGCGTGTCCTAATGGACATGGGAGCAAATTCTAGTAATCTCAAAGCGAATGGTGAGTCGGTTATGCTACAAAGTTTCTCTCTCGTACTTTAACCGCCTCCGTCTCTTTCTCTTCCCCCAACAAGACTTGGTGATCCTTTGCTGGTTTTTGCCATAAGTGGCAAATTAAGGAGTGGAAACCCTAGTTCTATTCAGGGCGTTTTTTTTTTTCAAAGTGTTTTAAAAAATCAAGCATTTTTTTAACAATTGGGGTGTTGTCCTATTGTTTTCAGGGTCGTTTTTGCAACCTGATGGCATTTTTAAGCAATGCAGGGTGTTAGGGAATTTAGGGAGTTCTCAAGCAGATTCGGACAGTTTCCTAGCAATTTGCAGGTAATTCAAGCAGTTTCCTAACAGTTTGTAGGAAATTTAAGAGTTGGTTGAAGAAGGCGATATTGCTCAAAGCAAGGGAGACGATGATGGAGGAAGAAGGAAGTCAAGAGCAACTCAAGAGCCAAGAAAGCCAAGAGGATTGCCAACTATCCCCAAACCTCCCATCAAAGAGACTCACCTCTTTGCAAGAAGAGAATGAAAGTTACCCAAAAGAAGAATTGGTGATTGAGAAGAAGGGAATGCAAGTGGGGGTGAGCCAGAGAATCCACCAATATCCCATACAAAACCCATATACCAACCTTGGACATCAATCTTGAAGAGGTTGATAATCGGCAAAAGATTAGATTACAGTGTAATGAAGTGAAAGATATGAAGATAGATGAAGGTATAAGGTGTGTTGATGATGAGGATGATGTGATGAATTAGTTTTTCATGTTTTTTTATGAGAAGTATCTTGCAAGTGACACTCAGGAAGATGTTTGTGTTGATGGGGAAGTTTGTTTTGGAGTCTTGAAGACTGAAAACCAATTTCCCAGAATGAATATGAGTTATTCAAGTTGTGAAGACAAGGATCTTGAATTTCAGGTCCCTGAATTACAAGTCTTAATATCAAAGGTCCCTAATTTACTGAGTTCCACAATTCAGGTCCCTGGTCCTGAGATTACTGATTTCAAAGAAGTTATGTACCTAAATTTACTAAAATGGTTACGGCAAATGAATATGTTTCCAAAATCAATCAACTTCAAGAAGAGAAGGAATCATTGATGGTGAAGTTTTCTCAGGTTCAATCCAAAGCTGATTTGCACATTTCTTATTGTTGTGAAGTTAATGATGTTTTTAAGCAAGTTGTTTTGGACAAAAATAATCAAATTGAGGATTTGAATCTTCAACTCAACTCAAATTGTGAATATGGAGTCTTCTTTGAGCCTTGATGCTATGGAAGGTGTCTTGAATGATGATGTTGTCATGATAGATCTTTATGATGTTGGTGCTTTTACAAATTTGGTCAAGGAGATTAGAAGTGCATCATTTTCCAAAGAAGTTCAGTTTCTTGATGGTATTCTTGAAGATTTGTATTCCTTATGTGGCCATGTTCCTGATGTCAATGGTTTTGTTGATGTTGAGGAGATCGTTTTGACTAAAATTATGCAATTATGTGCGAGGAAGATTTCAACCTATTATTTTTAAGCCTTCAATCAAATCTATTTGATGAAGAAGCAAATCAAATTAGGTGTTTTCTAAATCAAAATTTTCAAAACAATCAATTTTTTTGGCATAATGAGTCTAATTCAGGTTTGCAAGTGTTTCATCTACATGCAAAAGATGTTGGAGATGCTTAAGAGAAAGTTTTTAATGGTTGTAAATTTTGCATCCTATCTTGAATATTTCTTCAGTCTTTTTGAGGAATCTGAAACTAAACGTGAACCTGAATCTAAATCTGAACATGAACTTGAACATGAAAAAAAAACTGAATTTGTTCTTGAATGTGTACTTGAATTTGAAAATGGAACTAAAGACCTAAAACTACTTGAAGGAGATGGGAGTTTATTGCTTTCTAAAAGGGATTTGAAGCCGGATGCGAGAAGGAAAGATCAATTTGGCTTTTTTTTCCTGGCATGAGTGAAGAAGATCAGGGAAAGCTTGCTTTGGATGATGTGGAGTCCAAAGTTGATCTAATCTTTTTCCACAAGTTGGAGATGCTAAAGAAGCAATGTTTGATGGTTTGCAAGGTGTTTTTTCATATCGAACCGTTCGTATCTCATTTTAAACTAGAACCTGATTTATCTAAAGGACTATTTGTGGCAAATTGGTGGTTAACATTGAGTGTGGAGATGTTTTTGAATTATGCAATGATGGTTACCGAGTTCAAAGTTGCAGATGCTCTAGATTGTGAAGTGTCTGAAGTGGATGAAGCTCAACTTTACATGAATTTTTTAGATTTCTTGTATTTTGAGCGTGCAAATCAGATTTTGCAGATGGGAGATGTTGATTTTGATGATTCAATTTTGTCAATCTCATATTGTTTGGATCAGATTTTGCAAAACAATGATCACGAGATGAAGGTTTTGAGCCTAATGTTACAAAATTCTTGTGGAATTCAAAGAGATTTGATGTTTTGGATGTTTTTCTTGCAAAAGTTGCAGACTTTGATGAATGGAATGGTTGAGTTGCAAAGAGGAAACTGTTTTTGAGTTTGATTTGCCGAGCATGATGGATATTGAAGAGGAGATGTTTGTGCATCATTTAGATCAATTTTTCTATGGTTCGTGGAATCAATTTGTCTTCTTGAGAAGATGTTTTGAGAATATGTTTGATGAATTTTAGATTTGCACAAAGATGCAGTTTGTAAGAATGCAGTTTTCAACAAGCAAATTTTAGGGATGCAGAGGATCCTAAACCTGAATTCGGCTATTTTTACTGAATGTTCATGGCGTAAAATCTTGATCATAGAACTTTGGTTCTACAAGTTTGTTTTGTATGAGCACTCATGGATGATGACTTACTTGATGGGTTCCAAGCCTTGGTATGTTGCCAATAAATAGTGCATTTATAAATCACTCTTGATGGTGAGGTGGTGCACAAATTGGGATATCAATGTAATCCTTCAGGGGGAAATGGGCGACGTTTAGTAATTATGTAGTGTGTAGTTTGTGAATCTTGGATTAAGTTCCCACGCACTTCACTTTGCACTCTATATAGTTATTAGCACTAAGTTTTTTTTTGAACAAAGGATTTGTGGTTATTGAGTCAAAAGTTTTTGTTGGGAAAAACTTTCTACCACCGAGCTGTGTTAGGTGTTAAACCCAAAATGGGTGTAGTTTTATAATTCCAATTCAGTGTTTGTAGTTTTTTCAGGAAGCTGTAGTCAGGATTTGTAGTGTGAAAGGGACAAAACCTCTTCAAATAAAAAAACGGGTTATTCCCTGATAGTTGTAACGTTTTGGACATGTGGAATGAAGAAGAAGAAGAGAATTAAAGCCATGTGCAATGTCAAATTCTTGTTTTTCTTAGTATTCAGTTTTCAGTTCAGATTCAGTCACCTGACAGATTCCTGATACAAAACCTCTAGGAGATCTAGATTTCTTAAAGAAAATGTGGGGCTCTCCAAATGCCAAGCTTTGCTATCTTGTTGTGATAAACAGTGAGAACCACAAACATAAATGTCATACCATGGGACGGAGTCGACTTGACTTGTGCATGGAGGCTACAAGAGGTTTTCAATCTCTTGGAAAGTACACTCAATCCCTATCTAGCTCAAAATTAAACTCAACTATATATCAGGCAGCAGAAGCTATCTATGACACCACATACAAATCTCATCATTTCACTAAGCAAATGAGACAAAACTTATAGGATGGGTTAATAACATCTAAAGACGCATGCCTGAACTTACAAATCTCCCTTTTGACAACTCGCCAAAATTGTGCTTATCATCTACAACACAGATTTGACCTAACCATTTTTTACCCCAAATACACCTTAGAGCTTAGCAATGAAGCCACTACATCCCTCCTATACATAAAATGCACTTTTGTTATGTAAATCGAGAGTTATGATCATTAGATTAAGGAGTAGGTGTGGAGCAACAAAAATAAAGTTATACCGCGAGAAAAGCACAATGTTGCAAAGATTATTCACATGTGAATGCAATGAAGCAATATGCACTTCAAACAAACACTTCATGAGGGAGTTATGAGCTTGAGAAAGAAAAAGAAAAGTACACAATGCTCTACAAGTTAGTTGTAATTTTTATTATCCAAAAAGTCTCACTTAGGTTTTGCAAAAAATGGCTTTTATATCTTAGCCAAAGGTTGAAGGTTCAAAAATGAGCAAATTAATGTTTTAACTCTTAATAGCCTAGGATTTCTTAATACAATACAAAAGCATGTAGCCCCATCTGTCTGGATCATGATCACATAATTGTTACAACATAATCCCACAATCAAAATAATTACAATAGCTTAGGGCTATGGGTGTCTAGAATGCTAAAAAAGTGAAAAATTACATCAGAGGCTATATGTAGGCTCCTGATGTTAGCCATGTGCTAACATTCCCCCGCTCCTAGGCTGGGTCATCCTCGACACAACTCGAGGGATTGGGTAGTTTTGGGGGTTTCTAATCATTGAGCAAAAAAAACCGAGCACAGACAAATTTCGAGCGAATTTGAGGAAAAATTAGAATGAATGCCATAATGTTGAAAGAAAATAATATGCAATCTATGTTTTAACCATCACCACAAATCAAAGATTCATGTCAAAAATTCAAGCTTTAAAACCATCATTCTAGTGATAATTATATACTCAGGTCTGCGACTATCTTCTTCAAGTACTTCATAAGGGTCCACCAATATCGGTCTCAATCTTCAAACACTCTTCTCCCTCAATATTTCCCTATTCTTTTTTGCATTGAATATTTGTGTGGGGCTACAAGCCCCTTATCATGGGGAGCAAAGGGTGAGTTTAGTTTGGGAGGGTTTGAGCAAAAGTTGATAGAGTTAATGGGTTGGATCGACCAAATAGATGAAGTGAAGGTCTGAAGAAAGGTTGAGGGTGCAAGAGGGAGCTATGGACACCTTTGTTATGGCTATGTTGTAAGCTAGGTTTACACCATCTTTGCTTGCATGTAAGCTAACCTCTGCTGATCGGCTTTCGCTATATATGGGCTAGCTTGCGCTCATGGCAAAGCAGCCTGAGCTGGTTACTAGTCAACTGCAACCGGCTGGAACCCATTGACCAAAAAGTTAACCCGCATTTCACTCATGCTTCGAACCCTCTACCTTAACGACCAAGTCCTCTCACCTTACCACCACCCTACGTACATGTGCATGCAACTGGAGCCTTGCGATGATAGCACTAGCTTACTTGTTGCGCCTCCAAAAGCGTTGTGCGATCGGTCACGTGCACGCACACATCGGCAAGCTAGATGATATTTAACCACAGCCTGATCATTCTCAAACTTAAGTTTGACCGTCATGGTTCCTTTCACCTAAAAGAGGATATAGAGGCTCCATCCGAATTGTATATTAGAAGAAAAGAGCTCAATGTGAGCTTATGAGTGATATGAGCATGGCAGACATGTAATGATTTGAACATGCTCTAGCAGTGGTATGAGTTTGGCGTAGCAGGGATCTGAGCAGGGTCTGTGCTGGTGTCCAAGACAAGGGGTCTACATGCAACCATATAGGGCTTCGTCTGCAAGTCTTCGAAGTAGCAGTCCGTGACGGTGGAGTTCTCCCGGGTGGTGCTTGAGTGCACCACAATTGGGTCTCACTTGGTGACTCCTATTCACTAAGGTTTTGCACCATCGATCGCAATCCATTGCACGGATCGGGATCGATCACTTGAAGGTTGGGGTGTACACAGAGGCAGCCTTTCAACGGCTGCAGTTGATATTTCATCGCTATGTACATGCAGCTGCCTAAGAGGGGTGTACCTTGATTGGATCGTGATCGGCCACCTGATTACCTTGGGAAGCTCTGGAATTGATCGTGACATTTTTCCTTCCACCATTGATACAGCCAGCCACTACTGCCTATTGGTATACTACTGGAACCAGTCCGCGCCGGCGCGGATTGGTTGCAGTAGCAGACCAGTGTGCTACTGGGCCGATGCCTGCGGAAGGAAAAACCAGTAATTTTATTAAAAAAAAGAATTTTTTTTGCATTCTTTCGGTCACTCTTGGTTTTACTGGGAATCTCTGTAGATACCCCTCAAGTCCTAGGCCAACCCTTGTGTGGGTGCTACTCAAAAAATCTACAAGCTGAGATCGAATTCTGACGAAATAACCCAATGCCACAGTCTCACCTAGTAACCATCTCACCCGAGGGATTTTCGTGCTCAAGAAGCAGCTGCATTTGTATAAAAAAATAATCCTTTTCAAGCTCACCGACACTTTTGAAGTAGCTTCTGTGCACAACGCTTTAGCCCAGCCCAACATGTTGCGCCCCTTCCTCACCCGCTCTTCGCCTCGCCTAACACCTTTGGCTTCGCTCGCAAACGGCATCTATGAAAATTTGCCTTAAATTCAGATTTTCTTGAAATCATCAGGACATACTTCTGTGTAAATGATATCAAGGTGGGGGGATGATAATAGTGCATGTGGTTTCTCATGTACTGATAGCCGTTTTTCGGCTCTCCGTAATTGCCATAGTAAGTTACTCCACCCTACCAAATTCACCCAAACGCTATGGCTATCCCTACCATTTCACTGTACATAGGCGTATGTGAGTTAGGGGGCTTTTTCCATATCTTCTTAAAAACTCTCAGCTAGCTAGTCACTGGGCTAGTTGAGCCAAAAAAATAAAAATAATAAAAAATAAAAGTATGTTATGGCTTCTTTGTGTGTAAATATTTCATTGTATATTTGGCCTAAATATAGGGATTTTTTATAATTATTTTGGTATTTTATTTAAATATTTCTACTTAGGTCTGTGTTTTATTAAACCTATGTACACCTTCTTTCATCCTCTTACACCATAATTATATTTTTTGCCAATATGTACATACTCTAACCTCATATTTTTTCTTTATACAAATCACTCCCACATTTTCACCCTCACCCTCGTGAAAACAAAAAATTGATTTCTACTCATTGGTTACGTTTATTATATTGTTTACTTGCATACCTTTTCCTCTTTCATCCAAAATAATTCAAGGAGGGACCATATCATATGATTCCAATATCTTTCCATATCCATAACTCCTCCATATTTTTATTATTATTTCTACTCATTATTCTAACACTATGTGCTTATTGAGCTAAAGTCCATGAATAGTCCATACACTAGTCCCACCATGTATATATTTCTTTATTCACCAATAATCCTCCTCCATGCATGGGTCAAGGGCAACTTGGATGATTTGTATTATAATATGACAAAGGAGGGGCTCACTCTTGGATGCATTGTACAAATTCAACAAAGGAGGGGGCCACTAAAAGACTTTTGCAGGCATAAAGACAGACTTTTTGGTGAGAATTTTGGCACCTATCTCCACTCCAAATTTGGAGCGGTGGTCATAAGAGAAAATGTAGCCCACGCTCTGAATAATCACCTCAAATTTTTTCATGAGTTTTGGAGCTACCAGCGGTGAGCTATGCTTTTTTGAGTGGACCCCAATCTGCCCACTTTTCTCACAAGTAGCCCTTAGTCTTCTCTCACCCTTCCACACACCTACTCACTCTTACACATCCCTCCCTCTCCTTCCCTCACTCAAACCTGCAATTTCCATGGCTTCTCCCACCCTCTTCACCATTACCCTTCTCTCTCATCCCTATAGTTCTTTTATGAACCTCTACATACATACACCCTCTCCATGTCTCTCTCTATTGCTTCTATGTTACAATTTCATTTACCTCTCCTAAAAATATCTAAAATTCAGCATCTTAACCATGATAACTTCTGCAAATTGAGGATTTTTCATCAACAAATCCTCTTTTCATCCTGGTGGTCAACCGTGGCGGCGGCGTAAAGAAGCGAAGAAGAAGAAGAAGACCAGCAGTCATTTTTTCCACAATCTACACAAGGGTGAGTTCAAGCTTCTTCAAAGCTTCACCATCTCAATGATTCTCTTTTAATTCACCTCTCTTCCTTCATCAAATCAACTCATCCTACCCATTGTAAATGTATCACTAACAATTCTAGTGATTATTACCACTAACAACTAACTTCTCTTGTAAAAATGAACCCACACTATCAACATATGGAGTAGGCAACCGCACAAGTAAACCAAATTCACTCACTCCCATGGAAGTTTCTCTCCTTTCACCACATCAATAATTCTCTTACTTGAGCCCACATCCATGTGACTCAAGAGAAAAGAGAGACCCCATTCTCATTTGAAATTCATAAAAATTCATAATCCTTGATCTTTCCTAATAAAATTGATTAGGCTTAATCCTAATCAAGGCTTCTAAAACCTATAAATAGAACCCATTCCTCCTTGTTAAAGACATGACTATACCATTGCACACTAGATTGAGCGTACCACACGCTAGTTCTATCTTGGTTGTAAAGAGAGAGTAAGCTTCCTATACACCATCACCTTGGTGCATAGAAAAGCTTGAGCTAGTTTGAGTGAGTGCGAGTAGAAGATATTCTTCCTACCATTGTTGTATCTACCCCAAAATCAATGAATTGGTAGTTTTGGGTGCAATTCATGTCCAAAGCCTCACGCTTCTCCTCCAATTTGGCTTGGCAAACTCATTCAGCTTCATAAGGTGACTTGTTTCATTGAAGGTTGTTGTTTTGTTGCTTGTGATTCATTGGCTATTGTTTGGCTACCATTGTAAGAGGGTGGATGGTGAGAGGGCTCCCATAACCCTAAGACAATGTGCTAGTGATGCTATAACCAAATCTTGTCACTTGATTCCGCAAGCTCTAAGTTCCTTTTTGTGCAAAATATAAAGTTGAAGCTAAGTTGTACACCATCTCTCTCTCTCTCTCTCTCTCTCTCTCTCTCTCTCTCTCTCTCTCTCTCTCTCGTGTTTTAGTGTTTGAGAGTGTTCCATTGGTTTTAGGGTTAGTGTAAATTCCTTGCTTGTTTGTGGGTTGCTCTAACGATTCTCCTCTTTTGCGTCCTAGTTCGCTCTTAAACTAGGTGGTGCCCCTTGTGTAGTTGGGATTTGGATGTGGGTTTGTTGTTTTGGTTTGTGTTGTGTTGTGCCCCAGCCCCATTGAGCAGCACGGAAGCCTTGAAGAGTGTCTAGAGGTTGCTCTTCTTGTTGCCCACCCCGGACCGCCTCAATTTTGGTGCCCCCACGGAGGACGAGCGGTTGTGTTAGCGTACACAAGGTAAGTCTTCAAAAACTAGTTGTGTTTACATGAACAATCCACCATCTCCTAATCGTGCTCATGCAATTCAATTTCATCAGTTTCATTGGGTGCAAGGGATTAGGATAAATGTTCGCATTGATAGAAAAATCTTTTTTCAACAACGTATTGTATTCCTCTTTGGTGCTGAAGCATTGAGAGATATTCTACAATCTCCTAATCCTATTATACTCCCACTTGTAAACTATAATGTCTCTTTTGATGTACATATGTTTATCTTGTTTTAGCTAGGGTAATGAATCAAGAGGACTTGTATCGTACACTTATTCCTTTGGCTAGAGAAGACGTGCATGTAATAGTTGGCACAAAGTTACAATTTCAACGTGTTTTCCGTTGTATGTTTGAACCTAGGCAAGTAGCTGCTATCAATGCCTCAGTCAATCCGTTCATTTTGCCATTGATTCGCTATGATCTAAGCTTTGACGTTTACATTTTCATTCTACTTTGAAATTTGATTTTGCAAAACAAAAAATAAAAAAAGATTTTATTTTTTTGAGTAAAACCAGCAACATGGATACAACTAGGCAAATGAGTGGTTACCCCTTGTTCTTTGGAGAGCCTGGGGAGGATGCATAATTATTTTTAGCAAATTTCAAAATGTCTTGCCGTATCAAGAGGATAGTAACTGATCAGGAACGTGTAGAAATGTTTGAGGTAGTCCTTAGGAAAGATGCTAGCACTTGGTTTGAATCTTTGCCTGAGGAAGTTAATGGGAATTACAAAGAAGTTTTAAATCGTTTCAAGAAATACTTCTTTGATCCCCAAAACACTCAAAAACTATGGCAAGACATTGTTTCTCGTAAGCAAAAATACTTAGATGACTACTACTTGTACAAGCAAGAGTTTCTACGTCTTTGGGCTGTATGGGTAAGAAATGTCGCTAACCCTGGTGATGGTGCAGAGTTCCTAAAGAAGGAGAGGTTCATAGCCGGTCTCTTTCCCACACTCAAGATAAAAGTTGAGGCGGGTGCACCTGCTACCTTTGACGTAGCTGAAACTAGAGCTGTTGAGAAGTATAGGAAACTCAAGTGCCTAAGAGGAGAGGTTCCAATAGAGGGTCCTAGACCTAAGGGAAAAATACAAGCATCAACATCCAAAGAGATTCCAGAGGTAACAGTAGAGGTAATTGAAAAGTTAAATGAATCCTTAAGTAAGTTGTCAATTCACCTTGCACAAGCTGTAGGTCCTAAGGGACAAGCAAAGAAGTCAGAAGAGCGAGATCCACCACGACCTAGGAGATTCTTGCAATGTTGGAATTGCGGAGAGTCTAGACATGGGATGTATAATTGTCCTTGGCCCCGTGGGGAGCCAGGGAGACCTAACTTGAATTACCCAGTGATGAATGCAGGTGAAGGAACTAGTCAGCAACCACGACTTCTACAAAGGCCAAATGGAGCAAGACCACCTCCACAAGGAGTGGAAGGAGTTCCACCTTTGCCAGACCCAAATGTGCATATGGTAGAGGTGACAAATTCAAGAGAGGTTGACATGGAATCAAATGGCATTAAGCGTGGCCGAGGGAAAGATAAGGAGAAAGAAGGAGTTACATCACAAAGTGACCATGGATGAGAAAAGAAGGCAAAGGAGACCAAGGAAGCTAAGAGGACTCGACTTCGTATCAACCTCCAAGACTTCCCTCTTGGACATGGTATGGCTCCATACAACCTGTTGGAAGACATGAGAGGTAAGGGTCCTGATATCTCATGGCCTTAATTTCTTGCATTATGTCCACAAGTTAGGAGGGATTTAACAAGGGCAGTTAGCACTAGGAGAAGGTAAAAGAGAGTGTGCCTATTGTAAAAATTGCACAAGCTGAAATGAATGAGGATATTACACCTGTGCTAGATTGTTACATCAAAGGAAGATTGGTTAGGAAAGGTCTAGTGGATGGGGGTGCACAAATTTGCATCATGACAGAGGGACTCATGCAAAAACTAGGCATGCACATCCATGAGACACCTGAAATTAAAGTCAAGATGGCAAACAATAGCAAGGCTAGGTGCGTAGGCATTTGTAAAAATGTTTTTGTGGAGGCCTTTGGCATTAAGAAGGCAGTGGATTTCTATGTCATGTCTACCAAAGGAAATGGTTACCCATTTATCCTAGGGAGACCATGGCTAATGAAAATGCGAGCTTTGCAGGATTGGGAGAGTGGAAAGCTAATTTGCAGGAATGACAATCATAAGAAGGTTGTCTTTGACATAAAGGAGCAACGCCAAGAGGAGCTCCATGAAGAATCATCTCAAAGTGAGACGGAGGAAGGCTGGACCGATAGCACTTCAGAAGAAGAAATTAGCGGCAGCATTACTGAAGAGGAGTCTTCCATTGAAGTCATGGGGGTAAGGTTTAATCCAACCAACCAAGAGACCTCTTGTCAAGGTTTGGAGGAGGTAGGTTCCCAAGAGAACTGAAAAGTGGAAGATGAAAGAATGCTAAAAGGTATGCTATCTACAACACTTACAAAGGATGAAAGAGAGGAGTTCAAATGTGTGCTAAGGAAATTTCCTAGGCTTTTTGCTAAAGACTACACCAATGTGCGTGGAGTAGATGCTGTTCAACACAAAATTGAGTTGAAGCCAGAGGCCACACCTAAGGCTCAGAAGCTACGAAGGCTAGGAGTCATCAAGGAGCAGGCTTTACTCAAGGAGGTAAGAAAGCTTCTAGCAGCAGGTTTCATTTATCCAGTGGAGAATTCAGAGTGGGTCTCTCCCGTTGTTGTCACTCCTAAGAAAAACGGAAAGTGGAGGGTGTGTGTGGATTACCGTCCACTCAATGAGGCAACAAAAAGAGATCACTTTCCCCTCCCATTTCAGGATGAGATACTAAATGAGGTAGCTGGTCATGAGAAGTACAGTGTGTGTGATGGCTACTCAGGCTACTTTCAAATAGGTATCGCATTGGAAGATCAATTGAAAACAACCTTTATCACTCCTTGGGGTTGTTATGCTTTTAGAGTCATGCCATTTAGTCTGACAAATGCTCCTGCAACATTCCAACGTTTCATGAACATGGTGTTTCAAGCATTCTTTGGAAATTCAATTAGGGTGTTCATTGATGATTTCTGCATTTATAGCTCAAAATCATTGCATCTACAAAGGGTGGAAGAAGGTTTAAAGAAGCTCTACGACATGGGAGGTCAACTCAACCCCGACAAGTGCCACATAGGTGAGGATGAAGTGATCTTGCTCGGTCACAAGGTTTCCTATAAAGGCATTGAGGTGGATCCTTCAAAGGCAAAGGCTCTTATTGAGCTCCCATCACCAAAGAGTCTTAAGGAGGTCATCTCTTTCATTCAGAAGGTGAAGTATATGTCACGCTTCATTCACTTAGCCTCGGAGTTGCTTCATCCTTTGCAAAATTTGACACAACAAGTAGAATTTGCATGGTCTGATGAGCTTGAAGAGTATTTTTGTAACATTAAAGTCATTTTTTCAGAGCTACCAACACTCATGCCTCCTTGTTGGGAGCACACATTCTTTGTTAGCTCTAGTGTTGGAAGGGAAACAATTGGTGCTGTGTTGCTACAACAATATCCCCACAGTACAAGGATGCGACCCATCTACTTTGCTAGTAGGGTCATGAATGCTTTGGAGAGAGACTACACAGAAGCAGAACTCATGATGCTTTCTCTCATGTTTGCGGTGAGAAAGTTTAGATCCTACCTGCTACCAAAACCTTTTGTAATTCTCACTGCAGAAAATTTGTTCCCTTGGGTGTCATCTCAAATGAATCTTAGTACTAGGATCTCAAAGTGGATTTATGGAGTTGCAAGAGTTCCAATACTCTTTCAAGGTAGAAGATAGTGTGCGTGCACAATTGGCAGGGATTCTCACTTATAGGGTACATGAGAAGGAAATTAAGGTGCCTCAAGTAAAGACCCTACCATTGCCACCACCAAAAATTATTCCCAATGCTTTTACCTTGTTCTTTGATGGAGCTTTTCGACGAGCCACAGGGAAAGCAGGGGGAGGGCTAGTGTTGCTCAACCCAAGTGGAGAGGTGGTCATGAAAGAGAAGGTCAATCTACCAGGTTCAACTAGCAACAATGAAGCAGAATACGACACACTACTTCATGGTTTAAAGATGTGCATTGGCCAAGGGATAAAACGTCTCATGGTAAAGGGAGATGCACTTCTCATTGTTAAACAGATTTTAGGCATTTGGGCATGCAAGAATGAAAGCTTAAGGACAAAAGTTCATGCCATTCGTAGGATATTTAATCAGTTTGAAGAAGTGCAACTATATCATATTCCGAGGAAACAAAATGAAGATGCCGATTTACTTGCACAACAAGCAGTTACATGTGTTGAGAGAGAAGTGCAGGTCATCATGGTGGCAGCAGCTGTCAAGCAACCGAGATACCAGGGATTGGAGTCATTGGCTCCCATTATTGGCTACATTTTGGAGGGTGAGTTTCCACAAGACTTCACGAAGGCTCAAAAGAGGAGACTCATGAAGAAGGCAAGTTTCTATCTCTTCCTAGAAGGCTCCCTCTATCAAAGAGGGAAGGATCAAGTGTGAAGAAGAGTACCAACTATCGAGGAAATTCCAACCATTCTAAAAGGTTTGCATGAAGAGGCATGTGGTGGTCATTTTGCCCAAGAATCAACTGTGAAGAAGATTTTGCTTGCGGGGTATGTTTGGCCAAGCTTGCATGTGGATGTTCAACATTGGTGTAAAAGCTGTCACAATTGTCAGATAAATGGAAATAGAAGGTTGGTGCATGGCCCGAGGCAAATAGTGCTTGCAAATGGACCCTTTGAAAAGTGAGACATTGATGCTATGGGTCCTCTGCCTAGGACAAAAAATGGTAAACTCTACATTCTAGTGGCTGTAGACTATATGACTAGGTGGGTGGAAGCTCAAAGTGTGGCAAGAGTGAATGAGAGGACAGTTAGCAAGTTTGTGTACAATCACATTTGTTGCAGATTTGGCACACCTTTGGAGATTGTTTCTGATAATGGTCCAGGGTTTAGGAAGGGCTTGCTCACAGAAGTTTGTGAAGAGCTTCACATTCTACATCGTCATAGCACACCATACTACCCACATTCAAATGGTTTGGTGGAGAAGGTTAATGGTGTCATTGCAGGAATCATTAGAAAGATGGTGCAAAACAAGACAAAATTATGGGATGACTTCTTGGATGGTGCCTTGTGGGCATATCGAACCACATATAGGGAAGCCACGGAGTTCACACCATTTCACTTGGTCTATGGTCAAGAGGCTTTGCAACCTATCGAGCTTAACATTCCAACAATGCGACTTCATGGCAAAGGAGCAAAAGATGATCAAGAGGTATGGATGGATCGACTTCTTACGTTAGTGGAGCTTGAGTGGAAAAGAGAAGCAGCATACGAGTGCTACAAGAGGAAAGCCACACAAGCGAAAGAAACGCACGACAAGAAACTGAAGGACAAAGGCATCAAGGAAGGAGAGCTTGTGCTAAGGTATGACAATCGACTTGACAATCGTTTTGATGCCAAGTTTGAAACTAGATGGCAAGGGCCATACATAGTCAAGAAGGCTTTCAATTCTAGTTACTATCAGCTCATGGACTTGAATGGTAAAGAGCACTCCAGGAAGGTAAACGGGTATCGCTTGAAGCCCTATTTGAATCGCCTTCTACCAAAGGATCTACCAAAGATCTGTCCAAAGCCCGCAGTCTCATGTAAGTATTGTTACATGAAGTATGAGTGTAACTCCAGCCAAAATTCTGAGGGGCCAAACAATGAAGATCTCGTCAAGGACTCTGAAGCACTCTCTTTGGAAAAGATGCTTTATGATGGTACATGAATATACCATCATCCTGGGGGAGGGCTAATGATAGCCGTTTTTCGGCTCTCCATAAATGCCATAGTAAGTTACTCCACCCTACCAAATTCACCCAAACGCTATGGCTATCCCTACCATTTCACTTTACATAGGCGTGTGTGAGTTAGGGGGCTTTTCCCATATCTTCTTAAAAACCCTCAGTTAGCTAGTCACTGGGTTAGTTGAGCCAAAAAAATAAAAATAATAAAAAATAAAAGTATATTATGGCCTCTTTGTGTGTAAATATTTCATTGTATATATGGCCTAAATATAGGGATTTTTTATAATTATTTTGGTATTTTATTTAAATATTTCTACTTAGGTCTGTGTTTTATTAAACCTATGTACACCTTCTTTCATCCTCTTACACCATAATTATATTTTTTGCCAATATGTACATACTCTAACCTCATATTTTTTCTTTATACAAATCACTCCCACATTTTCACCCTCACCCTCATGAAAAAAAAAATGATTTCTACTCATTGGTTACGTTTATTATATTATTTACTTGCATACCTTTTCCTCTTTCATCCAAAATAATTCAAGGAGGGACCATATCATATGATTCCAATACCTTTCCATATCCATAACTCCTCTATATTTTTATTATTATTTCTACTCATTATTCTAACACCATGTGCTCATTGAGCTAAAGTCCATGAATAGTCCATACACTAGTCCCACCATGTATATATTTCTTTATTCATCAATAATCCTCCTTCATGCATGGGTCAAGGGCAACTTGGATGCTTTGTATTATAATATGACAAAGGAGGGGCTCACTCTTGGATGCATTGTACAAATTCAACAAAGGAGGGGGCCACTAAAAGACTTTTGCAGGCATAAAAACAGGCTTTTTGGTGAGAATTTTGGCACCTATCTCCACTCGAAATTTGGAGCGGTGGTGATAAGAGAAAATGTAGCCCACGCTCTGAATAATCACCTCAAATTTTTTCATGATTTTTGGAGCTACCAGCGGTGAGCTATGATTTTTTGAGTGGACCCCAATCTGCCCACTTTTCTCACAAGTAGCCCTTAGTCTTCTCTCACCCTTCCACACACCTACTCACTCTTACACATCCCTCCCTCTCCTTCCCTCACTCAAACCTGCAATTTCCATGGCTTCTCCCACCCTCTTCACCATTACCCTTCTCTCTCATCCCTATAGTTCTTTTATGAACCTCTACATACATACACCCTCTCCATGTCTCTCTCTATTGCTTCTATGTTACAATTTCATTTACCTCTCCTAAAAATATCTAAAATTCAGCATCTTAACCATGATAACTTCTGCAAATTGAGGATTTTTCATCAACAAATCCTCTTTTCATCCTGGTGGTCAACCGTGGCGGCGGCGTAAAGAAGCGAAGAAGAAGAAGAAGACCAGCAGTCATTTTTTCCACAATCTACACAAGGGTGAGTTTAAGCTTCTTCAAAGCTTCACCATCTCAATGATTCTCTTTTAATTCACCCCTCTTCCTTCATCAAATCAACTCATCCTACCCATTGTAAATGTATCACTAACAATTCTAGTGATTATTACCACTAACAACTAACTTCTCTTGTAAAAATGAACCCACACTATCAACATATGGAGTAGGCAACCGCACAAGTAAACCAAATTCACTCACTCCCATGGAAGTTTCTCTCCTTTCACCACATCAATAATTCTCTTACTTGAGCCCACATCCATGTGACTCAAGAGAAAAGAGAGACCCCATTCTCATTTGAAATTCATAAAAATTCATAATCCTTGATCTTTCCTAATAAAATTGATTAGGCTTAATCCTAATCAAGGCTTCTAAAACCTATAAATAGAACCCATTCCTCCTTGTAAAAGACATGACTATACCATTGCACACAAGATTGAGCGTACCACACGCCAGTTCTATCTTGGTTGTAAAGAGAGAGTAAGCTTCCTATACACCATCACCTTGGTGCATAGAAAAGCTTGAGCTAGTTTGAGTGAGTGCGAGTAGAAGATATTCTTCCTACCATTGTTGTATCTACCCCAACATCAATGAATTGGTAGTTTTGGGTGCAATTCATGTCCAAAAGCTCACGCTTCTCCTCCAATTTGGCTTGGCAAACTCATTCAGCTTCATAAGGTGGCTTGTTTCATTGAAGGTTGTTGTTTTGTTGCTTGTGATTCATTGGCTATTGTTTGGCTACCATTGTAAGAGAGTGGATGGTGAGAGGGCTCCCATAACCCTAAGACAATGTGCTAGTGATGCTATAACCAAATCTTGTCACTTGATTCCGCAAGCTCTAAGTTTCTTTTTGTGCAAAATATAAAGTTGAAGCTAAGTTGTACACCATCTCTCTCTCTTTCTCTCTCTCTCTCTCTCTCTCTCTCTCTCTCTCTCTCTCTCTCTCTCTCTCTCTCTCTCTCTCTCGCGTGTTTTAGTGTGTGAGAGCGTTCCATTGGTGTTAGGGTTAGTGTAAATTCCTTGCTTGTTTGTGGGTTGCTCTAACGATTCTCCTCTTTTGCGTCCTAGTTCGCTCTTAAACTAGGTGGTGCCCCTTGTGTAGTTGGGATTTGGCTGTGGGTTTGTTGTTTTGGTTTGTGTTGTGTTGTGCCCCAGCCCCATTGAGCAGCACGGGAGCCTTGAAGGGTGTCTAGAGGTTGCTCTTCTTGTTGCCCACCCCGGACCACCTCAGTACTTACTCTACCATGGCCATCTTTCCCTCACATGGTCTATGGCACCAGGGCCAACCTCTACCACGCCAATGTTTACTGCCCACAAGAAGTAATGTTGCACTTTCTACCTCTACCCTGAAGCTAAGTGCGATGCACGTTTCTATTCGCTCTCGCTCTCTATATTGCCTTACCTTGGTGCCTTGGCAATGTTTAGACACCACCCCACCCTTGTCGGCTACCTCATTGCATCCTACTGCTAGTCATGTTGTATGTTACATCAATCATCCTCATCTCAAAGATGCTCTTCTTATCTTGGGGCATCTTGGGAAGTGGAGTGAGATGGATTTTCAATGTAGCATCCATGACAAGGTGAGGAAGGAAAAGGGTGGTTGTAATGTCAAGATTGAAGGGACAACATGGATTCTCTGTTCTCTCTCCTTATGTGCTTAATGCTACATTTACCTTTGGGAAAGTTTTGCAGGTCTAATTTTACTGATTTTCAAGCATCTTTATTGCTCCCTCAAGTGTACAATATTTTCAACTTCAAGATGAGTTTCTTTTTTGAGCATAAATTTGTTTTTTGTAGCAACCAAAATATTACGTGTAAATAATCATTGTAGTTTTAGATTTGTTTGACTTAGTAGTGACATTTCTAAAGAGACTCGCTCATTTATTTTGTTGCTCAAAAATACTTGCTCGCCATCTCGTATAACCCAGTAGTTTTCTGTCTTGTGAGATTGTTGCTTCTTCTTGAGGGCTTTGAGAGCATCATAATACTTTATCGGGAGTTTCTTGTATGATTCAGCCAAGAACTGCAAGTCAATTGGAGTATTAAGCTCCATTGCTTTGTGCTTGGCTCGGAGATTTTCCACCACAGGGCCCATGTCTAGCTGCGATCTCCCCGACCTTCGTCCGTGGACTTCCCGGCCCTTGAACCCCTTACCCCCTCCTCTTTAATGTTATGTGTTACTTAGTGTCATGAGGCAAGGAGACCAGGGAGGACATCAATTTATTTATCCACATAAGAAAATTTATTTATCCACATAAGCATAATGCTATACACCTTCAAAATGCATGTATGCGACCATGAAGCATGTCATTACACTGAGGTGTCTTTTCTTCTCTCTCCCCTCTCTCCCTTTTCCTTTTGGAGGACATGTCACACACTCATATCACTAGTATCCTTAGGGACCCGACTCTTAAACAATCAAGGTAGCAGAGACTCAATGCTAAGAGCCATTTCACATGGACCTGTGGTTGTGAACATGTTCGCAACCAGTTGCAAGCTCTTAACATTCACAATGGGAAGTTTCAAAAAAAAAATTGAGCATTGGCTGCGAACTAGTTGCAAGCTTGCTCCATACCCAAGGGGTGGAGCAAGCAAGGAAACCATAGAAAAAAACAAACTCCACTTTGTGTTTGTTGTAAAGATTCTTTGAAGTGTACTATACAACCCCTCAAAAATAGTTTTGTGCAGAAAAGAAGAGGCTATAAAAGATCGCTACTTAGAAAGAACACAATCTCCACGAGAGTGTAACTAGGGCTGGTTGTTGGTTGCCAACATTTTGGCAACCAACCCTACATTTCAACAAGCTCTAAGTAACACAATGCATTAAAGAGGGGGAGGTGATGGGATCAATGGCACAAAAGTCCACGCATAGATAGACTACGCATATGCGAGTCCACGACATTGGATTACAATGGGAAACATACAGAACCCATCTATGGCATGCCACATGGTTGTTATGCCCGTGTATTACAGTCAATAAGCTTTCCATTGACAGCCCTCCAAAGTCACACCTCCCGTATTACTGTTTCCTGGCATCGGCCAAGAGCCGTTTGCATGGTGGGAAGAGACCTTATTGGCTTGCGAGCTCTTCTAACATGAGCAAGCCGTCAGATACACCCCCATCCTTGATGCCCTCAATGTTAGGGCGTGTCAAACAGAGAGGAGGGGATGGGAAAGCGTTGTTGACAAGTTGTTACAAGAACAAGAGCGCATTCACACAAGCGGGGCTGAACCACTGCTTCGTGAGCTAAGCAAATGTTGCCAATGGGGTTGTAACTCTATCTGTCACTATATAGTATGCCAACAAAATTGATTCCATCAACTAAATGACCCTCGTCTCTATATGACACAAGCATGGGGGGAAGGGATCTATGGTGGGGGTCACTTTCAACGCGCGGTGGGTCATTGATCTGGCCGCCTGAATTTACAAAAACTAAACTCAAATTTACAAAAAGTGCCATATTCATAAAAAAGACGCGGGGGTGAAGTGGTTAGGACACATGGGTCTGAAGGCGGAGGTCGTGGGTTCAAGTATGGTGGCACGTACCAAATTTACGTGCTTCCTCAAATTTATGTAATTCCTCAAATTTACAAAATCGCATCCAACAGCGATCGTGCTTCCAACGGTTGATCCCCTCTCGATTCACCCGTGTAAGATAGTGACATGGTTGAACGACCCTTTTAAGGTAAGAAACGAGCTACGTGTGCCCAAGATTCGGGCTGACAGGTCATGTTCACTGCAATACTTTTTCTTGTGTCCCCTTGCACTAAAGGGCATGCGGTCTTTAATGAAGCCTCGGCCATGGGCACCACGATAGTGAACTCAAGGCGGGAATCTCAAGGCGGATGGATGCTCATGAAAAATGCGAGGGCTGCTTGCGCTCCCGTGGTTTGAACCCAGGGCCTCCCTCCGTGAGCTGGCGCTCTAACCACTTCGCTCGCGTGCATGATTTGAACTCCATGACAAATAAAAGCATCATAAATAACTTGGACGCGTGTCCCCCTGTTCCCGTTTACAAAATTTGTCCTAGTTTAATTTTTATAAAATTTGATGGAGCTACGTGTCTCATGACTACCGCCTTGAGTTCAACATCGTGGATCCCAGGGCTGGGGCTTCATTGACACACCCCTGCCCTTTAGTGCTGAGGCTCGTTGTCCCTCGTCACTAATTGGCACACCCCTAGGAAGGATGAATGGCCCACATTAGGCGTGGCGAGGCAGATGCAATCCGAGTCGTCGGATCGTTTTTTGAACTAGGTGTGAGCTAAGTGTAATTAACTCGAGAGGTATGTGCACGACACCAAATTTTTTGTGATATCGGTGTGAACTCGATGTGAACTAAGTGTGACCTTGGTGTGAACTTGGGAAGGTATGTATATCACACCAAATTTGTTGTGAGCTCGACGTGAACTAAGTGTGAACTTCACCGCAATAATGTGATTAATAATCTTAACACACACATCCCCTTTGAGTGAGTATGTGATAGCTTAGTGGGTAGAGTTAATCCCACTCTAATCGAAATAACCTTTTGCATTCCCTAGGCAATCCAATAGCCACGATCAACTGACAATCTTGAGATGTCGATCCCACCTCCCAAAAGGAGGTGTCAGTTAGTGTCATGGCTAGTTTTCCAAGTGGATTGAGCGCATGTCGCCTTCTGTCTGTGTTACTCACTAGTGGCGATGCATGTATAATTATTATCAGCTAGTCGTTTCAATTGAGGTTGCAGGCATCGACAATATGGATGAGAAACACTGTACTCGTGTGGCCAAGAAGAGGCGCATTAGTTGTAACTAGTATGTGACCCGCGCGTTGCTGCGGCCAAGAAAAGCATGGCAATTGGATCTCTCTCTCTCTCTCTCTCTCTCTCTCTCTCTCATATACACACACACACACACACACAATGGAAACGTAGTCCTTGGAATCACTATAGAAAGATAACAATGCAAATGTACGCCTTCTCTCTATCTTCTATCTCTCTAGAATAGCATGGTAATTGGATCTCTCTCTCTCTCTCTCTCTCTCTATCTCTCTCTCTCTCTCTCTCTCTCTCTTTCTCTCTCTCTCACACACACACACACACACACACACACACACACACACAATGGAATAGTAGTCCTAGGAATCACAAGTAGGTCTTTGATATCTTTTTTATCACCTTGTTTCCTCCATTTCTCAATTCTTTTAAGTTGAAGACTTGCTCAATAGCTCTCTCTCTCTCTCTCTCTCTCTCTCTCTCTCTCTCTCTCTCTCTCTCCACATGGAGTGCTTTCGGGCGATCGGTTGCGATCAACTCATCCTTCACATGAATTCTAACAAATTTGAGTTGTCCATATCTCCTCACTCATCAATCAATGACAATGTACCACATTTCTACCAACTTGCTACTATTGCACCATGCTATCAAAACCATGGCTTGCCAATATACGGGCTTCTCATGACTCTCAGTTGGTTGGAGGTAGACAGGTTTTGATGCTTCGTAGTCATTTTGGTGGGCTACCAAGTTGCCAAGGAAAATCTCTCTCTCTCTCTCTCTCTCTCTCTCACACACACACACACACACACACACACACACACACACACACACAGTAACAGTGACATGCACGCACACACAGTGCGTGTACACACACATGCAAACTATCAGGTGCACAATTTTGGCTATTATAATTTGTATGTTGTTGAAAAATGTTGGATTTGCATATTCTACATCCTCTCTCTCTCTCTCTCTCTCTCTCTCTCTCTCACACACACACACACACACACACACACACACACACAGATTGACAACAACTTCTCAGACTCACAAATTTGACTATTGCAAGTCATTGGGAAAGGATGGAGTTGCAATCTGAACTACTTTATGCAATTTTTGAAGGATGGGACTCAACATCTTAATATCGGCATCGATCCAACAGGCCATGCAAATCAACCAAAAATGCGACGTGTGGAGGCCCTGTCCTTCCTCTAATTTTTTGAGGTCCATTATAAAGAGTATAGATAATGGACTATTGAGTAATAGTAGAAAACTATTATGTACGCAAGTGCTCGAGAAAAACCTAGGTTTAGTGCAATCCCACCTACAAATTTCTCAACTATATCTTATGCACCTTGGAGGCCTCTACCATGTGACATAAGGAAAGGGCGTGTGTGTGTGGAAGCCAAGGCAAAGAAAGAGAGAGAATGGATTGTATGCCAAGGAAAGCGACATCTCTCTCTCTCTCTCTCTCTCTCGGACAGACCACACACTTGTATAATTTAATTTGAAGATTAGGACAACCACAACATTGCCAAAAAAACATATAATTCCACCTACAAATTTCAAGATTTACCTCTAATTTCTAATTTTTTTGTTTTCAACAGCACTCACTCAACGATACTGAATTAGAAACATAAAAAATACATCGTCATGCTCAAACTGAGCCATGGATGCAAAAAGAATGACACTTAACATCAAAACCTTGACTTTTAAATTGACCCGCACGTTGTTGCGGCTAGAAAATGCATGTCTTCTATTCTTACAACATGAAATGCGGACGTTCTACATTGTAATGGCCCAATGTGACTGCACTTGCCTGGCTGCCTTCAAAAAAGGGATGTGGCCGCCTGTCCCAGTGTGACAGGGGCCTTAGTGACATGGCTCCTTGTCCGAGTGGATTGAGCGCACGTCGACTTCCGTCTTAAATGCTGTGTTATTCAGTAGTGGTGATGCATGTATAATTATTATTAGCTAGTCTTTTCAATTGAGGCTGCAGGCCTCAACAACAGCCTATGGATGAGAAACGCCGTCGTGTGGATCCGTTTCCTGCACCTCTTCCATCTTCAAGCCTCAGGGTCACTACGCCGCACACGGCTTCCCTGAAGGAGGCTTCTAATGAAGCTGAAGACGACAACATAAGAACTACACCAAAACAGAGGTGGCTGCTTGTTGAGGAAGAGCTGGGAGCATCCACAACTGGGCGGCGGCTTGCAAGAACTCCCTCAAGCCCAGCATGCAGCAAAATACAAGTCGTGCAGAAGGGTGCCTCCCCGACTGCAGAGCACTTCGCTAGAAGTGGTCAGAAAGTAATCAAGCAAGAACCAGCTGGTTCCAGTACTCCTTTCTTGAATATCCCCCGGCCGCTGGAAACATGCTATGAGACCAGCTGGCTTGAAATGGAGGCTTTACGGAAGGAGCTTGCTCAGTTGAAGGCTAGTGCTCGGGCTTCTAGAACGAGTGAGATCAATCAAATGTTGCGCGCTGCACAAGCGCTTGATTTGGCCTTTTTATTTGATGCAACCAACAGCATGCGTAGTTACCTTGAGGTAGTACTCTGTTGATTACATGCATGTGATGTGCTCCTCACAGATATATGTGAGAGAGAGAGAGAGAGAGAGAGAGAGAGAGAGAGAGAGAGAGAGAGAGAGAGAGAGAGAGAGAGAGAGAGAGAGAGAGAGAGAGAGGGATGGGGAGGGGGGGAGGGCATGGCATATTTGCTTTAACAGTTTACTTTCCGAACATCATTAACAGGTGGTGAAGACAAGAATCCTTCAGATAATCCACAGTATATCTGATGCATACCCGGACAGCCATTGCCGTGTTGCGTTTGTTTTTAGCCGAGATTACAAGGCCAAGAAGAGGTGCATCAGTTGCAATTTCACAGCAAGCTTTCATGGCTCTATGAGCACATTTGTTGAGGCCCTTTCTTGTGTACGAACAAAGAGCGTTCAAGACACTGCTCAGGACGTATTCAGTGGCTTGCAGGCACTAGCCAAGCTTGATTGGACTGCTCATAATAGAGTGGTATACCACATCGCAGATGCCCCTTGTCATGGCGACCTTCATGGCCGTGACATCGCCGAGCTACTACACAATCTTCGCAAGGATTGCAAAATATCGACATATACCTTCCTACATGTTCGAGCAACAACGGACAAGATGCTTGAAGAGTTCAAGAGAGCGGCTGGATCTGCAGCAGATAGTAGTTGGATTTATGAGGATGACTTCAAAGGCATGTATATTGAGGACATCCCTACGAAAGTAGCGATGGCATGCAAATCATCCATATCTCAAAGTCTGAGCACATTATCTTCTGCAAGAATGAATCTTTCAAATGTGAGGTTTGTGCCTTGCGATGTACAGGCAGCAACGCCAGATTGGGGCTCACTCGATGCTCAAGACGGCGAGGTATACAAGCTCAGAAGATATGATAACCTTGATGAAGTGTTACGGTGCATAGAGAAAGGGATACCTTTGGAGCTGGAGAAAACAGAATGTGTGCAAGTAAAAGTGGGGCATCATCCCTTTAGCAATGATGGGGCCTCTCGATGGCCATTCTATGCGCAAATAGTGACCCATGAATATGAGACGAAGACTATGGTGGTGAAGAGATTCAAGGACCGTCTTGGTGCAGATACTTTGAGGGTTCATGCCAAAGAAAAGTACATAGAGCAAATGGAAGTGCAGGCCATTTCTTCTCAATTTGCCGAGGAGTTTGACCGCTGCACCCGCAATATTCGAGAAGCCAAGAAGGTGACTTACATTTCACAAAGAATGTGTGTGTGTGTGTGTCACAAGAAGATTTAGAAATTTTCTCATGTAGGAAAACAAAGTCTTTTTCAATGTTTTTCATACAATGCATAACATCATGAGCTTCTGCTTGAGAGGCACCGCATACCTAGCTAGGTACGATTGGGGGCAGGGACCTACCGGTTCCCCCCCATCGGGCAGGCGGTCCCTTGCCCCCAATCTTACCTAGCTAGGTATGCGGTGCCTCCCTCACAGAAGCTCATGATGTTGAGGTAAGTCACAATGTGGGAATTATTGTGAGAATTTGTCCTAAACTTCTTGTGTGTGAAGGTCTCAAGTTTTATTATTAGCACTGAAAGGCAACACAAATGCTTCTCTCGGGAGCTTAAAATTTCCATTACATGTTTGCCCTTCTTAATTTGTTTGTTTTGCAATATGGTGAGGTAGAAGAAGTGGATGAAGTCATTCCAAGGGTTGGAATGAAACACAATACAGAAAAATTACCAAGGGTTGGAATAAACCATAATACACACAAATTACCTATGTAACGACGTAAAGGCTAACAAGGCAGAGTGCGTTCTACTTAAGTGAAGAGGTTGTCATTGCCTTCCATAGTTTGTGAACATTAGGTTGCATTTACTGGTGTGTCGGCCTTGCGATTGCAACCCAGTACGTACTACAACATGGAGGAGGTACTGAAGGGAATTTGTACGAGGTTCAATAGCAATGCAGGTTATGTCAATGGCAAGGGAGCTTACATAGATACATTACAAGTGAGTGCACACAAACCCCCCCCGCCCCCCCCCCCCCCCCCCCCCCCCCCCCCCCCCCCCCCAAACCCACTTCCCCCCAAATCCATTCTTTATTCTAGCCTTACTGTAATTTAGTCAAGTCTTATGGATAAAATTCTACTAATTTGATGTTGATGTAGGCCTTTTCTCATTGGACTCATGAACGCTCTGAAGGGACTATTATGGTGACTGACCTACAAGGAGTCCAAATTTCGAGTGTGGATACACGAGCATTTTTATTTTGTGACCTTGCAATTCACACCAAAGATGTGCTTCATTTCACGCGAACAAACTTAGGAGAAAAAGGGTTTGAACTTTTTTACAATTCTCATAAATGTAATACCATATGCCAAAGACTAGGTCTCAAGGCAACTTCTGATGTAGAAGAAGAGTTTCTCTTGACCGTATGAAACGTGCTGGGGGAAAGTGTATTTAGGATAGGGAAATCCAAAAGGAATTCATGAATGTGAGTTTTGGAGAATGGTTTTTGCTCACGACTTTCATAGAAGTTACACTGCTTAACTGATTATCCTAACTTGGCTTGATTATCCTAATGTTGCGTTATATGTGGATTGATAGAGTGAGGCTTATAGATTTGACTCGCCATCTCTAGTTGTGGCCTCATACATCACAAGAAGATTTAGAAATTTTCTCATGTAGGAATAAAGAGTCTTTTTTAGTGTTTTTCATGCATTGCATAACATCATGAGCTTTTGCTCAGGAGGCCGTGCATATTTAGCGAGGTATGATTGGGGACAAGGCATCACCGCCACCCTTGCCCCCAATTGTAAGCGGTCCCCTGTCCCCGATAGTACCTGGCTAGGTATGCCATGCCTCCCTCACAGAAGCTCATGATGTTGAGGTAAGTTGCAATGTGGGAATTATTGTGAGAATTTGTCCAAAACTTCTTATGATGGAGGATTGGGGTGATTACATGTGTTGCAATTGCACTTTAAAGAATGTGGATAGTGCCTTTAGGGCCACAATTGTGGAAGATGTGATGGAAATGGATGAAAGATTACCAGTTTATCCCTATTCATGCAAAAGCAAAGATTTGATACAGAATGCTTGAGGACAAAGTAAAGTACGTTACCTTGGTTACCCTTTTATTCTCAGTCTTCAGTCCTTTTGCACCTTGATCTCTTCGTATTTACTGATACGATAGAAAGAGTCGATCTCTCCTTGCTTTCCCCTACCCCTTCGTATCTCTCTCATTCTTTTTATGCTTCGCAGATTTTGAGAGAGATTTTTATGCTCGATTCACATTTTCTCGTTCTTGAAGGTATCCTCCATCCCTAGTTATCCTTCTTTACCAAGTACTTACTCCTTTTTTTGCACTACCTCCTTGCAAGGAGTGATATAGGTGATGCGTATCAAATATTGTCGTTTTAAAGCTATTTTAAGACGCTACATTCTAATGTGCACATTTTTTAAAAAGTCCTGGAGGATTGGGAATCCATCGAAAATAGTCGCTTTTTATGGGGCGAAGAAGAAACACCAATTGTTGGTGTATTGTATCTCACAAAGGACTCTCTACATGCCCACAAAAATACTACTGGACTTCAGGGCGTAAGCAGGAGGCAAGACAGCACGTAGGTGGTAGATGATGGACGGGGTAGACATTTGGCCAGGTTGGAACACAAGCCTTAAAGTCAACGGCAACGTTGCATGTAATTGGAGAAAGAACTTTTTTAAAAGTTAAGGAAGCTTTCAGAGCACCAATTGCTTGGGTGCGAGTTGGTTAGGGCAACGCTCGCATGTCTCCTAGATTGGCTCGTACGAGTTCAAATTTTGCGATGTTGCTATTGGAGTTTTACTCCCCTAGCAAAGCAAAGGATGAAGTAAAAGCATCTCCGGAGATTTCGGGCAATAATAGTATATAGAGCTGCCAATAGGGAGTACCCAGCTGGGGAAAAATAACATGTTGTACAAATTCACAAGAACTTCATAAAAAAATTTCATGAGGGAAAGGAGACTCTTTTCCTACCATTATTTCAATATAGAAATGGAAAAGCATAGCGGTATTTTCCCGTCAAGAAAAATGGATGGTTTCACTAATTCCATGTTGAAAATCTAGTGGAAATTTTCACCATTTAGAAGTGATATTTTTCATGGTAGGATTATTATTTACGCGTAGAAATGGCACATTTTCAAGAAGGAAAAACATCTTGGAAAAATTCACCATTTGGAAATTGACTTTTTCAAGATGAAAAAAATGTGGATAAAAGGATTTCACATTGGAAATCTTACATTTTCAAGATGGAAAAAATGTGAGAAAAGATTCACATGAGAAAAAGTTCCATATAGAAATTTTTACAAATTGCGAATATAGTCCTTTGGATATTTGATGTGTAAATTTATTTGGCAGAGTTTAACACCTACTTAACAGTTGAGTTTCAATTGATTGGAAAACTAAGTAGTGATTTTAAAAGACTCTTCAAATTAACACACTTCATGCATAATGCAGCAAACACCTAATGTAATGATTGAAAAAAAGGATCTTAAGTGAAAATACCATAAAAACTTTAGAGATTGAGTGATTGAAAAGGCCCATAAAAACTTTAGAGACTGAGTGATTGAAAAGGGTCTGGCATAAAAAGTTTAGACATTCAATGATTGAAAAAGGGGTCTTAAGTGAAAATGCCATAAACACTTTAGGGAATTAATTGCAAAAGTTTACAGTCTTAATTCTCTACCAAAATTGAGCTCAAATGTTGGAGCGGTAAGAAAGCCTTGATTTAAGCATTTTGTTGCTAATAACCCAATCTACATACCATTTCAAGAGATCTTCCACCTGTATTTTGTTTGTGCATTGTCAAAAGTGCGCCTTGTGTATCGTTTTGAGATCTCTGATTGTTGGCCACAATCGATCGTACATATCGTCGACAACATCCACATTCATAGCATTCATTACTATCTCCTCCATTTAATCATTGCTTAGTAGGGTGCCAATCACCACCCTAATCAACCAAAAAATAAAAGATTCAAAACCTAACCATTCACTCAAAGAGCATGCAAGTGATAAACTCAATTAACATGATCAACATTCACTATTCTTGATCAACAAATCACCTCTGTTTCACAACTATCATTGTATCTTGCCGGTTTATGAATAATCCTACAAGATTTAGTTGCTTTGATAGTCTACACACATGAAAAACCACAATGAAATTACCAATTACAATATATTATAGAGCATAAACATTTCATGTTATTTCGTTCACTCACAACTAGAGGGGTTTTGCTTTGGAGAGTAGGACGAGTTTGGTTGGAGATATCACGTAAGGCCTACATATCAAAATACATGTTAATCAATTTATGTATTGAATCACCAGGTTTAGATTTTATCAAGTAACACATCTTTCTTCCACCAGAGGATTGTGCTTCATTCCTCTTTTTCAAAGAATCTTTGTTCTAAAAACATAAAAAATGACTATGTAAATGTCATAAGTCCTACATATGTAAATCCATACATTGTTCACTATACTTATCCATGTGACCACGCCTTACCGTAACATTAGCAAGGCTTGAATTTTTTTTTTGTCTTCCTCTTCTTGCATGTGCCAAATTTTCTTGCTCACCAAAATTTAGTTTTAAAAAGAATCATCGTGTATTTACATGTGTATGTATGAGAGAGAGAGAGAGAGAGAGAGAGAGAGAGAGAGAGGGAATTAATTGAGCCTACTAGAGCAACTAATTGGAGTTAATTGCAAATATTTGAGGGAGAGAGAGAGAGAGTGTAGAGAGGGACCATGCCATTGATCCTTATTACTTACAAAGTTACTAAAATTCTTCTCCAAATTAGTCATTTTTTAAAGTGGATCATTTTCAAGGGCTTGCATGTAACTAGCATTCTTCATTATCGACATGGAAAAGAATTTGATCTTCACTTGCATCTTAATTGCTTGCTCCTTTAAACCAATTGGAAGGAAAGGGTCCATTTTTCTCTACAAACATTTCAAAATCAAATATTCTTTAGTTTATATATTACCATGTGCTACATGTACTTAAATTTTAGAGAGAGAGAGAGAGAGAGAGATGAATACTAACTTTTTGGCATACAAATTCATCGTGTGAACTGCTTGTGGCTTTGCATGAGCTCTTGTTCATGCTTATGTGATTGCTAGCTTTAGAATGAACCATTTGAGGAAGGTAGCCATCCAAGGTAGAGTGACGCTTAACTTGTTGCTCTAAGTTATGTGGAAGAGACACATAAAGATCCCAATAAAGTGGTGTTAGATTTAGAGTTGATAAGAAAATACTAATTCATTTGAGTTGGTGCACATGAGAATTGTGTCAAGAGATGTTCTATAAAAGGTTTCCTTAGATTATTCAAGTAGATAGTTTGTATGTAAAAGATATTGAGAAATCATACATTTCAAAATTGTTACACTAAGAGATGAAAGACTTAAAAGCATCTAGAAACTCAGGTCCATACCAAAATCAAATTAAAAAGAGAACTATGTTAAGAATGACCATTAATTAAACATACGCTCGTAAAATCATTGCACCCAAGAGCATGACCTTCGTGGTTAGTGTAACTTTCCATTGAACCTTTGTCCACAAATTGTTCAGAGACACTTGAGAGGTTGATTGTAGATATTTGCTATTTACATAAAAGGACAAGTTATCAGTGTATAAATGGGAGATGGGATAAACTTATAAGAAAAAAATATTGCACAAGTTATTATAAAACAATTGTGGAGTCAAAGCTTGTTAAATTTAGCTTTATGATGATTGTGGTGGCTATCCTTGAAAGTGGATTGTGATTGTGATTGTGGTGGCTATCATTGAAAGCGGATTTATTATTAGGAGAGAGAAAAACTTCATAGCCATCATGTAAGTCACCCAACCAAGCATCCTAAATAGCAGTTATCAATAACTTTGTGAAAAGAATCTCTATCCTATAAAGAGTAAATTTTAAACTTTAAAAGAAAATACCTCATGTTCATCCCCAATATGAACAACACCTTGCAAAAGGCTTGTATAACATAATCGTCGAGGAGCCTCATCCTTTAGCAATGGTGTGGATCCATTTGTCGCATAAGTATTATGCGATGACTTAGGCATTGTCATGGGTACATCCATTAAGGTCGTACTCTATAAGGAAAGGTGAGTAAATACAAAAAACCAAGAGATAAAGCTAAAAATAAAATAAAAATTGTTATCGCCTCTCATGTCAACTCCCGAGAGAGACAATAAGAAACCTCTTACACAACATTCATTCACAAAATCCCTTAACAAAAAGCGTTCAATACATACACAGGTAGTTGGGTATACGATGAAAGGATTAAGCTGGATAGATTAGTGAACCAGTCATGGTGTATGTGTGTGTGTAATGGAGTAGAGAGAGAGAGAGAGAGAGAGAGAGAGAGAGAGACAGAGAGGCACAATGTAGACTTGAAATGCGGTTGATTATCAAACTTAAGATGAATGAACACAAGGTTGGATATATAGGCTCATTGGTGCTTATGCGACACGATATGTCATCGAAGCTACATCATCTAGTAGGTCACCTATACTAGTGATTGTTTTTTGGTTTTTTGAGAAATCCCCCCTCCTTCCTTCCACGTGTGTTTTTGTTGTTTCTTGACGTTTCCATGTCAATTTCTTGTCCTCAAAATGTGTCGTCAAAGTGTATGCCAATGGAAGCATAGAATGCCTATCTTTGGTTTACACATAGATGTCCCTCAAGGAACGTCTTACTAATATAAATACGATGGTATCTATTTCCCTTACAATGATGGGCACAAGTGCAAATTTAGATTCATATTTTGTACAAGTGCGAATGCATGGCTTGGACACGTCACTAGCTTATGTAGAGAGGTTATTCTCACAAGAGGTGGAACATAATTTGCATCCAAACAACCCTCTCCTATGTGGGTTTTATTTATTAATCTAGCGCTCACACATATTGTGCTCTCATATCAATTGAAAGGATTAGGGTGGATAGATTAGTGAAATAGGTGTGTGTGTGTGTGAGAGACGTAGTGGAGTGTAGATAGATAGATAGATAGATAGAGAGAGAGAGAGAGAGAGAGAGAGAGAGAGAGAGAGAGAGAGAGAGAGAGCACAATGTACATTTCAAATGATTGTAATTATTGGACTTAAGATGAGTGAATACAAGGTTGGATATATAGGTTCATTTGGTGCTTATGCCTTGGGGTATGTCATTCTTAGGGACTACATCATTTTGTAGGTCACTTGTCCTAGGTGTAAAGCGTCACATGGAATCACACATGAAATATTGACTAGTCTTTACACACATGGTTTTCACATGCTTTTATCTCATGGATTTGACACATCACTATCTTAGGTAGAGAGGCTTTTCTCATAAGAGATGCAACAAAAGCTGCATCCCAACACACAGTTTCAAGGCTCTCTCAAGGAGACTAGCTAGCTCAAGCAAGCGGCTATGTGTTGCTAAATAAAAAACAAGAATCAATAAACATACAAGGTTTTCTCTCAAATAGGGCTCTAAGCCTCCAAGATTGGGAAGATAGACAAGACCAAGGCAAGTTCTTATGATGCTTCACTACATGTCTAAACGTAAACAAGGTGAATTCTCCCAATTTTTTACAGTTGTTCAATAATAGTTGATGCATGTAAGAAAAGTTTCCTAGCATGCAAGATTGATGAATGACCATGAATCTATAAGTAAGGGCTTGATTCCAATGCAGTGGTGTCTTCCTCTGCAACAAGGCTACTACTACATCTGCAAAATGCATGCATGGAATACACAACTCCAAGACTCTCTCAAGGAGGGAAACATGGACTAATAGGAAATTTAAGTTTGGCACGATATGGCGACATGGGGGGAAATCCATGCTTCTCATTATGACCATCAAAGCACCTTGCATGCAAACATAAGATCTTGTCCAAAGTAAAAATTAAAGCATAGAAAAACTTGAAATTGTCTAACATGTTCACTCCTCTGAGGCTACTTGCCTTTGCTTGGACCTAGATGCTAAAAAATTGAGTATTTTTTGATGTACCTTATATGCCCTAGTGGCTTGGTTCATGCCGACCTTTCGTGGAAAGTCATGCAAACATGTTGCAAAGATTCCCCAAGTTCATATGTTGATAGCATATTCCAAACTTTGGAATCTTCTATGCAATATGCTCGAAATTGAATCATAGCTTCACGTGACCAATATTGAAAGGACATTGCTCAGGAAACGTAGCTATCAAATTTCCTATGACTGCAAAACTCTTCTTGACCAAAGCAAGTTTTCCGTGTCAACCTGGATTTGGAGAAAAGTCTACCAAAATTGTAAACTGTAAATTGAACTTGCTTATCAGCTTGCATGAATCACCCCATGGTGTGGTTGTCTGGCTTAAATTCAGCTTGTAGCCTTTCTTTTCAATAGATTTTTATGGATATTTTGTCCTTGTTGACTTCTTAGAGCCATAAACTGTAAAGGTTATGAAATGTGTGACATATGAGTTTTTCTACACAAGTCGTGCTCATAAGTAGCCTGGTACGAAGCCGTGCTCCGTAGTTAAAACATGACCAATCTAGCGTGGCCAATCTTATGGCATTCTCGTACTAAATGGAGGTAAAAGAAAATTGTCCCATTGATCCTCAACCTTGTCAAATAGGATATCATATTGGAATCATAAAAATACCTACAATAATTTCACAGACAAAACATATCTAGGTTGCCCAATACTCGTTGCCAATTACCCTTGTAGCCACGTTGGATCTTTCTTGCCGACAATGGGTTGATCATGACCATTTCTGACTTCCTCTAGGTGAAAAAACCTACCTAGGAGCCATGCCCTAGTAAAAGCTCAAATCCAAAACTTTGGCCTTGCCGAATGCATGTGACTAACAAGCCACATGCCTTGCCTGAATTTTCCTTACAGATAGGCATCCTTGCTTGCATGCATCATCTATGATTGAGCACCTGATAAAAAATTGAAAGAAGCTACCTTGCTCATGCTATACATATGTTGAGAAACATCATGAAAACATGCTCTGGTCTTGTCAATCTTCTAAATCTTGCATCCCATATGGTTCGATTCGAGGAAAAGTTTCCATTCACCAACGATATATGGAGTCTTGCTCCTTTCTACATGAGTATGCATGGCTTGTGTAATTTTTCTTGGATGATGTTGTTGCACTTGTTTTCTCCTCCAAGCTCAACAAAGAATTCGTTTGCATGTATAGAGAGTTGCATGCTATGTGTTTCTTGTGCCATCAAAGAAAGCATATCTTTTCATGGATTGCCTCATTGAAAGTGTGGGAGCCGGTCCTTGCTATGGGAGGGTGCCCAAAATAGGGCAACCTCATTTTTTTTTTTTTGAAGATTTCATGGGGCGATAGGCAGTGAAAATACCAAACAATAGAGAGAGAGAGAGAGAGAGAGAGAGAGAGAGAGAGAGAGAGAGAGAATGAGGACCTCCGTCGGCCCTACTCCAGTCTATAGCACACAACAACGGGCAATGACGAAGCATGTAGATTTTCAATAGTATTAGTTGGGCATTAGAGAAGGATGGATACAACTTTTTGAGATTGAGAGAGAGAGAGAGAGAAAGAGAGAGGACACTTTATAGAGGAAAAAAAAGCTAAAGGAGAAGAGAAACACAAATATAAAATGTGAAGTTGACTACCTCTTTATATGGACACAAAAGGTGTTTTGACTTTACACCTTCATAAACCTTTTTACTTTTCACCTTCATTTGTCTTTTCATTTCCTAAACTCACCCTTCTTTCATGCACCTAAACTCACCCTTTACTTATGCAATTAATATGTTTTGAAATACTTTTTTTTTTCTTGAGATTGGGGAGACCTAATCCAGTGACAAAACTCCCTCCACATCCCTAGTAGGTGATTCCATTGATGCCTTCCATAGTTTTTTCTGTGTAGATAAAAAATATGCCCCTCCTCTCAGGGGAACTTTCCCACACAAACCAAGCTCGGCCGCTCTTCGTAAGGGCGATTGCTTGTGGCTATTTCCTCAACTGTTTCCTTGGTATACTTGCATCACTAGCTTCCCTCCTATCTCGTGCAAGGTCATTCTTACTTTCTCTATCTCCATAGAGAGAGAGAGAGAGAGAGAGAGAGAGAGAGAGAGAGAGAGAGAGAGACCATGGAAGGGATAAGAAAAGAGAGAAAGCATCCTTTGCCTTGGAGATCCTCCTTGCTCCTTGCCTCTCCTCCCTCCTTGATCTAATACCATTATGAGAGACTAGGGACTAGCACACGTACATCTCCACCCAACCATTCCATATATAGGCCCTTATCCTATTAAATATAGGCCCCCTGTATTACATGTCTGTCTTGGACCTTGACCTAGACTGTCTTACTCTAGGAAATATTGTGAGTGCATCATGTGCATCGTACAATATGGATTTCCTAAGATAAGGTAGCACACAAAGGTGTCCATGACAGAAATCCAAGAGACCCTCACGAATGAGATCGTTTCTAGGCACAACCATTGCTTACCAAACTTGGAATTTGGATAATGATTTTTCATGATGTTAAAAGATACACCCTGAATGAAGATTGTGGAACTTGATTCAAGAGGCGAAGATCTGTCCTTTGTGACTTAACGCATTTGCAATGCGGTTAGCTTTTCCAAGAACATATTCAGTCAAACCACCAAATTGCTCAAAAAATTGAGACCACCTTGCCTGGCGATCACGATATGTGCAGTAGGCATATAAACGAGCCACTTGAGGGCTTGATGATTAGTACAAACAATAAAACCTCTACCAAAAAAAAATGCTTCCAATGACTTATAGAATGAATGACAGAGGAAAGCTCCTTATTGTACATGGAGTAGTTCTTTTTTGCATTGTTTGACTTTCTATTGAGAAATGCAAGTGGATGACCATATTGTTGTAGCACAGCTTCTATGGTGATGTTTCTTGTATCCATCCATACCTCCAAGGGTTCATCCCAAGAGGCAAGGATGAGATGTGGAGCATCAATCACCGCAACCTTGAGAGTTTCAAAAGCCTCAATGTTTGCTTTGGGTAGGACAATGCATTGATGGAGTCTTAACCCATTTCTAAACATCAATTATTGTTGCATCAAAGTGTGCAAATGTTTTTGTGCGAACAGCATACCTGACACATACCTAAAAATGAATGCACATCATATGTTGTTGTGGATAAATTCCAATTATGAGCCTATTCAACCTTTGTGAGCTCTTTCTTGATTCCATTTACAGAGATGATATGGCCTAGATAAGTAACCTAGGTCAAAAAACGTTTTGACTACTTAGCTGCAATATATAGTTGGCACTCATCTAAGCAAGCTAAAGCCTTATCTACATCCCGTTCTTGTTTCCCATGATGCAAAAAAATTGAGAATGTCATGAAGGAAAATCAACACACACATACCAAACATGTAACCAAAATGATCTACCACAAGATTATTTAAAGTACCCATGGCACCTATCAATCCAAAAGGCATAACAACATACTCCCACTACCTTCGCTCAAGCCTGAAGGCACTATGTAGATGTGAGGGGGGGTCCACATAAAACTGTAAGTTTTTTTTAGTTTTCCATTTTTAAACTCCTCTTGTACATGTAATTATCTAATCTACTAATGTGTTTAGAAATCATGACGAAGCATGTAGATTATTAATAGTGCCCTCTCTCTCTCTCTCTCTCTCAAAAATTTGTATCCATCCTTCTCCATGCCCAACTAATACTATTGAAAATCTACATGCTTCGTCATTTTTAAACTCCTCTTGTACATGCAATTATCTAACTTACTAATGTGTCACTTATTAATGTGTTTCAAAATCATCAATAAGAGGTCCTTTGTATGTAGATAATTCCCACTTGGTCGATAGCCACTGGTCATGACCCGACTTATCTGAGATGTACTTTAGATCTTGAGTATTTGTGGCATTGTTTCTAGGTTTGTCCTTTTCACATCCAGTGTGGATGGCAGTTTGTTGTTTGTTAATTAGAGTGGGCATCCTCAATGGGTTCATGACATTGGGGGCAGTTGCATGGCTTTTGCAATTATAGGGGTCACACACCTTTTCTCAGGGCTTGCTGACAGATTTAGTCTTCTTGGTTACTCTCTTGGGTTATAAACTGAGAACTCTACAAATGGTCTCATAAGCAAGTCACTCGTTGGATTGGTGCGAGTGACGCACAGTATTAAACACGATATGAAGCATCACGCCTTGGACCATGTGGAAGGTTCGATGACCTCACATTCTTGGCTCACAGTCCTCTCCTATGTCCACCATTTTGGTATCCATCTGGATAGAGCTACTGCATACTCTTTGTAGTCAGTGGGATTCTTCAGCCGGCTCCTCCAGGGCAACAAAGTAGCATCGATGTGGCTTTCTTCACACATGGGCACATTTTGTGTTCTTTTTTGTCAGGTTAAGGGTCACATCACATGGCATTATGCATCTCCACATTGGTTCATTCCGCATTTATCGTACATACCACCTTGATATTTACATAGCCTACATGTTGTCACTCCTCTTTTGTACTTCCCCTAGATGATAGGCCATTGAGAATCTCTCGAGGTCTCTTATGTACACATAATAAAGCCCCTTTTCGAGAGAGAGAGAGAGAAGAGAGAGAAGAGGAAACTAGAATAATCTTTCTATCACCCAAGTGTGGTAGATTGGTTATTCCAATTCCCTTGGGAGTATCAGGTTTTGAGTTCAGAGGTTTCTTGAGATTGTTCCTATGATGTTAAAGTTTCTCATCTCTTCTTCTCTTTGTTGCATGTAAATAGGCATCAAACCTCATTGTGATAGACAGCATCATGCACCCCCCCCCCCCCCCCCCCCCCCCCCCCCCCCCCCCCACCCACCCAAAGAAAGAAAACATTCATAATGTCAAAAGGACATAGACACTTTTAAATGAATTTATCCTATAGGCTAGTTATTTATGGCCTTTAGTAAGGATTGATATATACTTTCTCCCACAGGGGGCCAACCACCCCACCACCAAACACAAAACAGAAAAAAACATAAAATGATAATGAATCAAGTAGACTTTAAAGGCACATGACTAGATCATCATGTTCATTACTTGCTTGCATGAAATTTTTGATGTTATGATTACCTCTTTAAGCATAATAAATGGTTTGGGTAAGCAGTGTCAGGATTTGAAGGCCTCCCTATTCTTTCACAAGATAGACATTCGGAAATAGTACCCTTCCCTATGGAAGGGCACAATTTCATTTTGCTTTTCTGATGCTTAAATATCACAAAAATAATAAGTCAGTTTTTGTAATGAAACAACATGTTTGGTGAAGTGGATAAGAAGGCCGTGCATGTAGTAAGCAGTATTAGTAGAGTTTCTATTTGCAAGCTTTTGTGCAAGTCAAAACATTCTTTACTACAGAGATACATGAAGACTAGGTGACACTTCTATTTTAGATACTACTTTCCCATTTTGAATTATATAGTTTGTGTGTGTACTCTAACTTAGATGGGCAACCTAATGTACTCCCATTCTATTGGCAAGTACCCTATTTTACTTCCCTTTCCTTTCTTAAAATTTTAGCCAAGCCCTTCTTATGACAGATTCATGAAATTGGTGCTAATATTGTGATGATAAGCTTAGAGTTTTTATGGGTGTCAGTGCTCACATACATTAAAACCGGACTCATCATAACGCAATGGGACACTCTCAATAGCCTAGTAAGAGTTTGGTTTTATTATCAAGTGTCGAGCAATGGTGAGCATGTTCAAATTGATGGGATACATGGGTAAGTTGTAATAGCTCCTCTCAAAGCCACTTGTAAACCAAATAATATTAAAGAAAAAATCTTTGAGCTTTACAAGAATACTGCAATATCCACAAGAAGATTTATAATTTTTCTCATGTAGGAAAACGGAGTCTTTTCCAATGTTTATCTTACAATGAATATCATCATGAGCTTCTGCTCGAGTAAGAGGCCCAAGGAACTGCCATGCCTTGGATTCATCGTCCAACCTCCCATATATAGCCCCTTAGCCTCTGAATCACCGGTCCACACTGGCAGCCAGCCTCTTGGCCCGGGTCCGTGACCCCCCTGGGTATGCCCTTGGCCTGAAATTACTCCCCCCTTGGAGAAGTGTTTTTGTCCTCGAAAACAAAAGTGAGAAACTTCTTCTTAAGAGCACTAATGTTTTCCCAAGTGGCGCCTTCTTCACATCGACCTTTCCACTTGATTAAAGCTTGTCGACGTACATGATGACGCATACGTAAATCATGATAGTCAAGAGTCCGCTCAGGTTCATGCAATGGGGTAGGAGGTTCAACAAAATCCACCATAATCTATTGGTCAATGACATTGTCTCCATGTAATCGTTTATGTAAACGGTTACATATTGAAATACCGGATGGACACGAGAGTGTGTCGATAATGAGAGTTTGTAGGCACGATCACCAACTCGCTTGAGTATCTTAAAAGGCCCATAATATCTTGGAGATAATTTAGGTGTTGTCCCAGTCTTCAGATTTTCCGAATGCTCTGGCACACGCAAAAACACTTCGTCCTCTTTCTCAAAGGTAACTTGCCGATGTTTCTCAGTAGCGTACCTCTTATACCGATCCTACACTTTCTGAACATTCTGACGAGCGAGTTTCAGCATATCTATATGGTCTTGGAGAAAATCCTTAACTTGCTGGAGTTTTTCGGTTGCCAACCCCACCGTAACGGGTGACCTAAGTTGAAAACCATACATGAGCATGAAAGGACTAAATAAAATCGTGACATGCTTAGCACTATTGTAAGCAAACTCAAGAAGAGGTAGATACTCTTCCCAGTCTGTTTGTTTCTTGCTAACGTATGCGCGTAGCATATTCTCCAGCACTTGGTTAACTCGTTCAGTTTGACCATGTGTTTCTGGATGATCTGCTGTACTGAGGTTGAGTTGTGTACCCAATCGTTTAAACACAGCCCACCAAAAATGGCTGTTAAACTCGGGATCACGATCACTCACAATGTTACTGGGCAAGCCATACAACTTGTACATATTGTCCACAAATAACTTAGCTAATTTTAAAGTCTCCTTGGTTGGAATAAACTTGCATAGTTTAGTCAACCGGTCTACGACCACCATACTGAGTCATGACCTTGTACAGTGGTTGGTAAACCCACAATAAAATCCATAGAGATACTTTCCCATCTCCCGTTGGGAATCTCCAAAGGATGTAAGAGTCCTCTTGCCTTCAGGTGCTTTTCTTTGTTAACTTGACATTTTTGGCAATGCAAGATATAGTCTTGAACAAAACCATGTAAACCTTCCAGTAAAACTGTCATCGTATAAGAGAATAAGTTTTTTTTCTACTTGGGTGCCCTGCACTTGGACTGTCATGACATTCATAAAGAATTTGGCGCCGAATGTCCATGTCCGTTGGTACACAAACTCTTCTCTTGTGGAATAGGTACACATTATCAATGGAAAAATTCTTTCATCGTTGCAGTTCATCACTCGACGGAGGAGAACTGTGTGTGGATGTTAATGACACACTACCAGCATGGGAGTGAGAAGGATCCCTCATTTGCACATGGCTTCACACTTTGGAGTATGCATCATCATGCTCATATTTTCTTTTTAGAGAATCCAAAAATTCACTGCAAAGTTCCGTGAACAAAAGGGAATTGATCTCAGGCATATGATTAAGAGCATCAGCCACCACATTGTATCGCCCTTTACGATACCCGAGCTTTGCGTCATACTCCTGAAGGATCTCAGCCCACCTGACCTTTTTACCCTTCTAGTTTGTTTGTTGTGTAAACCATTTTATAATTTCATGGTCAAACACAATCTCAAATTGAGCTCCATACAAATAATGACGCCATGTCTTTAAGGCAGACACTATTGTGTAGAGTTCGCGTTCATAAACAGAATAATTCTGATGTGCTGAATCAAGCTTTTTGCTTTCAAATGCAATTGGCCTCCCCTCTTGTAGAAGGAATCCAATAGCACGATTATTGGCATCCGTTTCCAAAACGAATGGCTTCAAAGGATCTACAATAGCTAAAATAGGAGCTGTAGCTAATGCATCCTTAAGTGTATCAAAACTATGGTACTGAGCGGCCCCTCACTAGAAGATCTTTCCTTTGCCTTTAAGTTGGTACGTCATGGGAACAACAATATTAGCATAGTTTTTAACAAACCTTCGATAAAAACCTGCAAATCCCAAGAAAATCTATAACTCTTCCAGATTTTTAGGAGAAGGCCACCTCTGAATGGCATCCACTTTGGGTTGATCCATGTGCAGCCCAGTAGCTGAGATAACATGCCCAAGATAGTGAATTTCCTCCTTGAGAAAATCACACTTGGATTCTTTGGCATATAACTTATTTGTTCATAACAATTCAAACACTTGCCTCAAATGTTGCAAGTGTTCTTCCTCAGAAACACTATATACGAGAATATCATCGAGAAAAATGATAACAAATTTGCCCAAGTACGGTCTCAAGACACTATCCATGAGTTTCATGAATGTTGCGGGTGCATTGGTTAACCCAAAAGGCATAACCAAAAACTCGTAATATCCAAACTTTGTTCCGAAGGCTGTTTTGGGTATATCAGCAAGTCCAATACGACTTGGATATATGAGCAAGTCCAATACGAACTTATTGATAGCCCGACCGCAAGCCTATCTTTGTAAAAGTATGAGCATGAGTGAGCTTTTCAAACAACTCATCCACGCGGTGATAATGGGTACTTGTTCTTAATAGTGACCGCATTTAATTCACAATAGTCTATACACATGCACATACTACCATCCTTTTTCTTCACTAATACGATAGGAGAAGCCCATGGTGAAGAACTCGGTTGGATAAACCCTCTACTAAGATAGTCAGCAAGCTGACGTTCCACCTCAGCAGCTTCAAAATGACTCATCTGTAGGGTGGTTTATTGACCGATTTACTGCCTGCAACCACGTCGATGCCATGTTACACAGATCATGTCGACCGTGATACCTGATAACAAATCATTAGGAAAAACATCGTGAAATTCCATTAAGAAATTTTTTAACTCACTAGCAACCTTTTCTTGTTGAGAAGTAGCCATTGTTGGAAGAGATGGGAGAGAAGCATGCAGCATTAAGGAATGTTCAATAGATTCAACGTTGGAAAGAAAATGACACAATGAGTAACACAAGAAAAAGTCTTCTATTTCATTATCCGAAACAAGCTTCATAAGCTCTGTTGTACATATCAGTGGTGAGGAAGGCACATCCTTCTCTCCTAACAACAACACATTTGCGCCATGGGATTCAAACATCACGTTGTTGTGCTTGTAGCTACGCTTCAATGATGGTCCTAGGCTATGCAACCATACTCTACCAAGTACCAAAATTTTCCGCTTCATATTCATAACCTGGAAATCCAAGGATGTGGAATAGCCTTGTATTTCCAACGGTACAACTCTGACTTGAGTATCCCATACTTCGGCACCATAACCATTAATCATTGCTACCTTGTAGCGGTGGGAAATCAAAGTTTGGGGCAATTTGAGTTTTTTCACTAATCCTTAATTTATCTACCAAGATACGCACCTTGTGCCCTTCAAGAGATCCGTGCATACGCACTAACTCATGTGGACCGAAGGTCTGTTGCAGTTTTTCTGCAAAGTTTAACCAAGGGGTTTAACAATGTTGATTTTAACCAAGGGGTCTGGATTGCAAAGGCAACACCCACGGTTACATGTGAAATACTACTTGTATTTCACTAATTTTCAATTAGTGTTCCTAGGCCTTTGCAGGTGGGAAATTTAGGCAGGTGCCTTTCTCTCCGGATAAGTGAACACTATGTTTAATCTACGGGTACGCATCTGCTTTGGTTTTTGTTTCTTTCGGTTCGTAGGATGCATAAACTATGTTGTTATCCATTTTTGCTCTTTGGAGAAATGACCAAGTCATGTAAGAGCCAAGCAACTTGGGCTGTGGTGTCCAAAATAAATTTTTGCATTATGTAGTTATAGACTCACTTGTAGGGTTTATTTGGCACATGTTGTCACATGGGATACAACATGGTCTCAGAACTCAAGGAGTTTGGTTTACCCAATGTGAAGCATGGATAATGAGGGTCTCCCTCATGCACGTTGCATGCGTGTTTACAATTACCTCCTCACCCAAGTATATCTCATACTTGAAGGACGTTTTTCAGACATCCTTACCTGAGATATATTTCACATGTGGAGAAATGAGTCCCTAGGATAGACACTGATGCCGCTCCTTCAATTATGTGACGCGACAATGTCCGTAGGTTCTGGTCATATCTATTTTCTAGAACATTTTTAGCATGATCTATCAGGAGCAATTTCAGTGTCCAGAAATTGTTGGATACTTAGAATGACTTGTTAAGGCACAAGTGCTACTAAACAACATTACAGATGGTTGTTTACACATATAGCAAGGCTATGAATTGTTAATGCAAAAGTTTCATTGTTTGTACCTAGGAGACTTCTGTTTCACCTTCTATTATGGTTCAAATGTTTCCTCAAGGCTTGCAAATGATTGTCATAGAAAGTATTTAGTTTCTTTTTGCACCTATTTACACTCCTCTTCAATGTGTGCTAGGAGCATCACATTCACCATAATTATTGGCAAGGACGATTATGGATATACAGGTTCGGATCTGTTTTTTGCTAAATGTATGCACACTAGGTGTTATGGCCCTAGTGTTTAGCAAAAACTGATTTGGAACGGCATGCGTATTCATCACGCTGTTGCTTATGAAGCATTTTGCACTCTATGTGCAGTCTCTCTGTGAGACTTTTGGGTCTACCAATCACCAATAGAGGTCATGGTTCGGTTTGGGTGCTTGTGGATATATCACGTTAACCATGATGGTTAATCAGGACATTGTTGATTCCTCACAAATGTTGTACGATATTGTGATCCTCGTTTACCAGTCATCTGGGAAGACTGTCTGTCAACCATGGGAGAAACACACCTCAGTTTTGTCAGTTATTCAAGGGGATAGGTAGATTACAAAATGTAATCTTGTGCCAAAGGATATGCAAAGTGCGTACGTTAACACCAAGCAATTCAATTAGTAAGCATTTATTACTCTACTTGGAGTTTGCTTACCATAAATTAAAGCATGTTTGCGACTAGGTTTAGTCTCTTCATGTATAAGTCAGATTCTCAACCTTGAACACTAGTTACAGTGGGGTTGTTTACTGATGAGATCAAGGACTTAAACTTGGCTAATGAGTAAGGTCAGCAAGTTACTTTCATGGAAAGTAAAAAGTGGTACTCTTTCGGGTACATCTTTGTTGTGATAGCTCGTTTAGCATGCTCAAGTGCGTTCTATATGAAGTCTACACACCATTATTGGATAGGAATCGGTAACACAAGATGTTTGCAAATGGACAACAATGTGGAAAATCAAGATTTTACTCTTGGTTTCATTGAACCTCCTGCTAAATCGTTCCGGTCAAACAAACAGCTGGATCCATGAAGGATGCCACTATGGAAAACATTAGTGCACCATCACTCTTGTTTTTGAGCACCAAAACGCTTCTTCAAGGGGGGAGTAATGTCATGCCAAGGGTAGGACCAGGCAGGGCCAAGGGTCAGGATGGACATGCATTCAAGGGGGTCTCTATGTTTAGCAAGCCAAGGGCCTATATAGAGCATGGTTGGGTGGAGATTAGCATGTTCTAGTTCCCTTTGCTGCTCATGGCAAGGAGAAAGCAATGCACATGGTGCAATTGCTGCCTCTTGAGTCTTCCTCACGTTTCTCCACGGTGGAGGTAACACAGACCGAAGGTCTATTTACACATGGAAGTTGTGATACAACATTCATGCACCACCTCGGTTTGTGTTACCTCCACCGTGGAGAAACATGAGGAAGACTCAAGAGGCAGCAACTGCATCGTGTGCAATGCTTTCTCCTTGTCGTTGAGCAGCAGACTTCCCCTTGGGACAATCCTTTTTGCCGTGGCTGCTTTCCAAGCATTGAAAGCAAAACTTCTCTTTTTTAGCCTTCTCAAATTCCTCAGGAGAGAGAGGCTCACGAGACCCCTTGGGGTTTTTAACTGCTTCAAAATTGGCTACTAGAAATTTTCTTTTATTGTGCCCAGGTTGTGTGCATGTATTACCATGTGGATTAGCAGGCACGTGATTATTATGTGATTTATTTTCATCTGGATCATCATGAATGTGTGCTTTCACTATGGTCTCCTCAAGTGTTTTATGGTCTTTAGTCTTGATGTGCTTCTTAAGCTCTAGCGTCAGACCACAAATAAACCCACGTACTTGTTGAAAGGTGTCTAACCCTTCCAACTTGAGGATAACATCCCGATAGTGAGATATATATTCAAGAAATGATGGGTGTCATGGAACACGTGTCCCGAGCCGTCCAGTTTCTACCTGCCTCATTTGTGGGCAGAAAGTCCTTTCGAAACATAGCCTCAAAGGCTGTCCAACTCTGTGGTATGATATTCTTCTCCTTGAGAGACATCCACCATTTTTAGGCCTTGCCTTCTAGAGTCAGACTTGTCTACAGTTCTCTGATTGCATCCGGAGTACGCTGTAAGGCGTGAATTCCATCCCACTTGCTGAGGAAGATATTCGTTGCATCCTTATTGTGGTCTCGGTCCTCTCCCTTAAAAGTTGGTGGCTTTGTGTTTTTCAACAACTCGTCCACCTCATTCGCGGTGAGAGAGTGCAGAGAATCCGGAGATGGACCTTGTACATGACCAGAAGGGCCTTGCCCCTGATCGGCCATGTGCTCATGCATATATGTGTCAACAGGACCCTTGGCTTGCTGTTACATAAACCGTATCACTAAAGTGGATAATTTATTGACATTTTCATTTAAGGATGCAAAATTCGTTTCCATCACTGATATGCGTGCTTGAAGTGCTTGAAATTCTTGGATATCGAGTAGTTCATAAGCGTCATCTCCTCCCGTAGCTTCGCAGGTACCGTCCGTGAGAGTATCCGGCCGCGAGCCATCATGGGGAGGATCAGGCGTATTGTTCTCGAAATCAAAGGGCATGTTGATATCTGAATCCATAGCAACACCGTGCAGTGTGTGAGAGAGAAAGAAGAATACCTTGATTCCAAAAACAATCTTGTAGTTGTAGTTGTTGAAGAATTTCCCAGCCCCTTGTCGACGAGGTTATGTTGCACCTTGGCCGACAACCAAGTGAAAAATTGTGTACATTGTGTACATGGTGTGTGCCGGGGTGGGCATGCACCTTTGTCCAAGTTATTGAAGTAAATTGTCCAAGGCCCAAAGCCTTAGGACGTTTACAGATGGGAAAGAAAACAAAGGCACTATCGGCTATGGCAACCAACAACGCGGCAAGAGGCTCGGGAGGAGATAACGGCCCGTGTGTTGCTCGCCGGGGTTGGTTGCAATGATGTAAAATGCCCATCGGCGCAATGCGAATCCTTCAAAAGCCCTTTCACACAACCTATGGCGGAGGTCGATATCCGGCCGGCTCCCTTCGCCTCAAGAGGCTCTGCGCACGAGTTCGTCCTCCTCGGCTTCTTCCCCGCTTGGCAAGAGGTTGAACTCCATGGTCCTTGCATGCACATGCAAAAAGACCACGCCCCCTCTTGGCTAAGTTTAGCTCTGTTACCAATAAGAGGCCCAGGGAACTGCCATGCCTTGGATTCCCCGCCCAACCTCCCATATATAACCCCTTAGCCTCTGAATTCCAAGTCCACACTCACAACCGGCCTCTTCATCCGGGTCCGTGAGTCCTCTGGGTATGCCCTTGGCCTAACATCAAGAGGCACCGCATACCTAACTAGGTACGATTGGGGGTAGGGGACCACCGGTCCCACCACCAAGTGGACGGTTCCCTGCCCCCAATTGTACCTAGCTAGGTATGCAATGCCTCCCTCACACGAGCTCATGATGTTGAGGTAAGTCACAATGTGGGAATTATTGTGAGAATTTGTCTAAAACTTATTTTGATCTATGAATGGGGGCAACTTGCAAATGCTAAGGAGGTGAGGGAGTCTTTGCTTATTTTTGTCATATAAGGTGTATATAGTGTACATAGCGGTGGTTTTCTTGTTTTACGTTCAGGTGAAAATCAACATTGGAACTGGAGAGGTCACTCTTTTTATGCCTTCAGAAGATCATTCAACTAGAGTGCATCGTTAGCTACATTGACATAATTTGACGACCATTTGATTTAAGAACATGAAAGAAGAACACAAGTGAATTGAGAATGGAAGTATATATATTAATGAAACTGTTTGATGTTTATAATATAGATACTGATGTAGAATGAGTCAAAGAATTAGTAAAATTTAAAAGCGAAGGACAAAATTAAACATGTTGCAGACAGATTATATCGGATAGATGGTTAGTAGTTTTGCTTTCTCAAGAGAGAGAGAGAGAGAGAGAGAGAGAGAGAGAGAGAGAGAGAGAGAGAAGAAGAAGAAGAAGAAGAAGAAGAGAATTTTTATGTCGTATGAAAGTATCCCAAGAGACCTTAAGATCTATCCGATGAGGAGAGTTGAGCAAGATTTTAGAAATTGTTTATACACACACACACACACACACACACACACACACACACACACACACATATATATATATATATATATATATATATATATATATATATATATATATATATACACACACACACACACACACACACACACACACACAGAGTAGGAAAGAGAAAGAGAGAGTTTTGTTACCTCTCATTAAAGCATGTTTCCATGGTTTTTAATTGGTATCCCCTCCAGTACGCTATGATCGTGACGCCCATTTTTTATCCACATACCTCGAAAAAGAACCATAAGAAGAGTTAGAATTTATAAAAATTGATGGTACGGATCATTTGAAATATATTTACTTTAAGATGTTGTTTCCTTTTACTGTTTGGAAAAAAAAGAAAACGTGCAAGTCTCCTTGCATGGGGGAGTTTGCACAGTCCTTCCCAATTCTTATAATACGAGGGAGCATGCCACATGCATTCAAGACGAAATCATAGGTGATTGCATCTGGAGAGATGCCTTGGCTTTGCATTAGTTGAAAACAGAACAAGGCTTTTGCCCATCTCAGCATCTTCCAAATTTCTAGATACCTTCAAGATGCAAGCATAGGTGACTGTATCTAGAGAGATGCACCGGATCTTCCAGACCATGTCCCTGTCTCTCATATCCCGCAATCAAAGCCTTCCAAGAGGTGACATTACGTACAAGAAGCTCTTCAAGCAACTTTTGTTCTTTTTAAAGAACACCATATTTTGCATACATGTCGTCCCAGGCAATGCCAAGCACAACTTGTTAGGTGCAGCGGAATGAATGTTAAACTTTGCTCAACATGAGTGCTCCGGACTGTGCTCAAGGGTTCCTTTTACTTATGGAAGGGAGAGTCTTCCGTTCTTTGATGAGAGAGTGCAATGGACACAAACAAAGTGAATGGACACTGTGCGTGAAGATGCATGAGATTGAGAGATAGAGAAGAGAATACGACACCAGAGACGTTGTAAAAACCTCCACCAAGGGTCCCATTCTCTATGGTGAGAGCGGTCTACTTATGATTGCACAAATCTCAACAATGCTTAGACTTGCCGACGATGTTGACGGCGATGAGGACAACAACGAGACGGGCTGAAATCTGAGAATGCTAAGGGCTGAAATCTGCAAAGCTTTATCTGCTGAATTCTGACTCTATGTCGGTGACGATGTCGATGATGACAATGCGTAAAAAATGCAGATACTGAAATCTGCATTTTCCAGGCTGAAATTGCAAACTTCGATGGATCTGACCGTGTGGCGAGTATTTGCAGCAGAAAAGTGAGATCTGTGAGGTTCGTGACATGTTCTGCTGTGTTTAAGGGCTGAAGAATGAAAACGTTGATGCTTCTGCTGATTCCGTCATGGAGGAACTGCAAAACGTTAGGTGCTCTGCTGTCCCAAAATTGCTAGGGATGAAATTGGTCCTGTTGTTGTCGATTGTTCTGCAAATGAAAAACGCTAGGTTGATCTGTTGTGTCGTGATGACGCCGGGCTGATTTGCTACACAAAACCGCCAGGCTACTGATGAAAAAACGCTAGTGTAGCTGTTGTGAGGCAGAAACCCTAGGGATCTTGTGGGTTCTGTTGAGAAGTTGCCTATTGAGCGAGTGCTCATGCTGCCTCTTCGGCCACAAAGTGCTAGCGCTAGGTTTCTATTTATACAAACTTACTCTCTACAATGCTTGGACTTGCCGATGATGTCTTCGGTGATGAGGACGACGATGAGGCGGGCTGAAATCCGAAAATGCTAAGAGCTGAAATCTGCAAATCTTTATCTATGCTGAATTCTGACTTTTTGTCGGTGACGATGTCGATGACGATGCGCTAAAAACGCAGATGCTGAAATCTACGTTTTTCGGGCTGAAACTGCAAACTTCGATGGATCTAACCGTGCGGCGAGGATCTGCTGCAGAAAGGTGAGATCTGCGAGGTTCAGGACTTGTTCTGCTGTGTCTAAGGGCTGAAGACTGAAACCGATGATGCTTCTGCTGATTTCGTCGCGGAGGAACTGCAAAACGCTAGGTGCTCAACTGTCTCAAAAACGCTAGGGCTGAAATTGGTCCTGCTGCTGCCGGTTGTTCTGCAAATGAAAAACGCTAGGCTGATCTACTGTGTCGTGACGCCGGGCTGATTTGCTGAACAAAACCGCCAGGGCTGGTCTACTGATGCAAAAACGCTAGTGTAGCTGTTGTGAGGCAAAAACGCTAGGGATCTTGCGGGTTCTGCTGAGAAGTTGCCTGTTGAGCGAGTGCTCCTACTGCCTCTTCTGCCAGATAGTGCTAACGCTAGGTTTTTGTTTATACAAACTTACTCAATTTGCCCTACCTACTTTCCAACATAAGTCACTTAAAAATAATAAGTGAAAAATGTCAAAAATAGGGAAAATAGGTCTATGCACTGTAAAAATGCTATTGATGGGATCTGACTGGAATCTAATGGTCATGTGTGTGCAACCAAAGGATATGCATCTAATCTAAGTGACTGGTCATGCACGGTATGTGAACAGACTCACAAAAGTGCCAGATCACTTCCTATTCTAGACTGACTTGACTGACTGAAACCTTGTCATGCTGTAGCTTGTCCATGGACACATAGGGTTGGATGTGTCACGTGACACAACTTTTTAGCAGCCCTTGAGTAACAATGTCATCGTGCATTTTGTTGCCCATGAGTGTTAGCGTCATCTGAATTGCCACACGCCTTCAAGATGCAAGCATAGGTGATTACATTAGGAGAAATTTCCTCGCTTCGCATGTGTTGGAAGCAGCCAGCAAGAGCTTCTTGGCCTCGTCGTTGTGGGGCATATCCTGCAATCAATGCACTTGAAGAGACGACATTTTGACAGCCAGCAGAGCTTCTTGGCCTTGTCCCTGATATCAATTCACTTGAAGAGACGACATTCCGGACATCAATGCAGTGCCACATGTCTTCAAAACGAAAGCATAGGTGATTGCATCTCAAGAGATGCCCTAGCTTTGCATCTGTTAAAAACAGCCCGGGGCTTTTGCCCATCCTAGCATCTTCCAAATTGCGAGATGCCTTCAAGAAGCAAGCATAGGTGATTGCATCTAAACAGATGCGCTCTATTTAGTCCCTCATAACTCACTGTGCTTTGTGAAGATGGCTTTCCACAACCATGTCGCTCGCACCTAGCAATCAATGTGTTTGAGAAAAACAGAATCAATAGATAAGGAACATCCAAGACTTTTGAAGTTCCGTGAGGGCACCACATTGGGCATGCATATTAGGCAAAACATCGTTGGGCATGACAATCTTCTCCAACAACCCGCATCTAGCAATTTCATCATCATAAATTGTCAAACCCATAGGAGAGATATTGCGAGTCCACTTGATTTCACTCAGCAGAGGAAGCAGCTTTTCAAGATCTTGAAAGTATGACCAATTGATTCATTTATGTGACACCAAATACTTAGTTTAGCTCTGACTAGGCATCTTTCATTTTAGGGAGTTAGGGAGAAGCCCAACTCTCTCTCTCTCTCTCTCTCTCTCTCTCTCTCTCTCTCTCTCTCTCTCTCTCTCTCTCTCTCATTTCTTGCTCGGTCTCTCTCTCATTCTTGCTCGGTTATTTCCTTGCTCAAAAATATTTGCTCGCCATATGGTAGGACTCTTAGGTACTCTTTCCCATTTTTCAAGGTTGTAACCATACCCCATAACTCTCTCTTTATCTGTGGATAGTTTCTTTGGTGAGCATTCAGTACCTTTGCTCCAAATCTCACCACATACATGTGTCCTTCATCACCATATTGCCCATCCAATCCTGTAGGACTCGTGTCTACTATCACAATTACTAGCCTTTTACATTCATAGTCTACTTTTCTCAAAGTTGGTGTTGATTGGAGCAACTGCTTTAGCTTTTTCATGGATTTTACATGTGCTTCTATCCATTTAAACTTTTGATTCTTTCTAAGCAATTGATAAAGAGGATCAGCTACATGTGCATAATGTGGAATCCAAATACCATAAAAGACACATGCTCCCAAAAACCTTCTAACCTTAGTGATGCTACTGCATGTTTCTTTCATTCTTTGGATGGCATCTACCTTTGTTGGACAAGGTTTCCTACCATATGCCATGCACATGAGCCCCACAATGAGCACTTCATTGACACCAAAGGTAGATTTTTTCCCTAATAAAGTAAGATTCACTTCTTCCAACTTAGATAAAATTTTATCATAGTCATTTATGTGATTTTCCACAAACCTACAACATCCCCTGAGATCCAAAGCTTCATCTTTCTCACCTTCTTCACATCCTTTGATAGGAAAATCATCATTGTGATTTGAGGAATAAAGTCATGTAAGACCTTATTCATCCCATTCATCGTATGTGCAACCGAGTTGGTTGCTCCCCGTGGCAAGGTACACATTCTTACTAAACCTAAATGTGTCCTCATGGTTGTCAAGTCTCTGCTTTCTATTGCAAGTTGAAATTGATCATATGTTGAGTAGAAGTCCCCCATTGAGTAGATTTCCCTCCTTGCAAACACCTCTACAAACTCATCCACAATCGGTCATGTACCTACATTTCTAATTGTCACCTTGTTCACTGGTTGCATATCTCGGATGAAGCATAGAGCACCATTCTTCTTTGGAATTGTGAACCACCTATTTGAGTATGGAGCATGAGAAGGCTCCAAAATTTCATTTTGATCTTTTCATTCAATAGCTCTACTAACTTGGAAAAATGAGCCTTTGGAACCGAATAGGCTGCAGATTCCAAGGCACATGAGGTATTGTAAAAATTACCATAGGATCTACTATAATAGAAGGATCAACACATCCTATCTCATGTGGATCAAATGCAAAAGCCTTACCACGCATTGAAAGCATTCCTTTAAAGCACTTTGTCTCCTCCTATGTTAGAAACTCCTCACAACCGATCTGCAACTCTTGAAAAGACTTCTTTGTGAAGGTGTGCCCAATCTTTTTTGGATTCCGCAAACTTGGTTGCAAAGAATATTGCTCAATATTTTCCCTGTTGTTGGGTGGTAAGGGTGAAACTATTGGTTTCACCTTCTTTGCTACACTCTTGTATTTAGTTTCAACATGGACTTCTAGGCCAACTATTTGCTTGAAACATTGGTTTTCTTGAAAGGCTTCTATTACTTGACACATTTTCATAGAGCATACTTTCACAACTTCATTTTCAAGATGCAAAATAGGCTCCATTATAGCATCAAGCTCACCCATAGTATCTACAAAAGAAGCTTGTTCACACAAACCCAAAACATTTTTAGTAGGATGTAGCAAACCACTCTCTTTCATGCCTATTTGTATATTTTGTACATATTGCCTCTCACATCTCTTCAAATCTTCAAGTTTTGTAAAACATACTGATCCATTCCTTGTTACCAAGGAGCCTGTTGAGAAAGTTTCACCTATTTTTGGATCAAGCGAGACTCTTTTTCTGTCTGTACCACTGCAATCCGGATTTACAATGGTACTTGGCCAAAACCCATCATTTCCCTATGGTCATGAAACTCTTTGCTCACCTTTGGTAGAGCATGATCTCTGAGGTTGTCACAATTTCTTTCATGGTTTACACAAACTGTGAGAAATTGAACAACACGTTTACCATCTTTGCTTTGTATCCTGGCATATGTTGAACCATCGTCCATTATCGTTGTTTCCATTCAAACTCCCACAATGTAGGGCTGAACAAGGATGAGATGATATAAAGATGTATCTTGTACAAAGATGTTTTGGTCAATTTTTACATCATTTATTGTCACCTTCACACTTGGACATGCTGCATACAATTCACCAGATGAAATGTTTTCCACTTTCACCATCAAAACATGATTGTGTCCATCGACCATTTGCGCTTGTTGTAGAGACTCTTTGACATTATATTTATTTCTGAACCATGGTCAATCAAGGCAACCTCACGAAGAGTTTGCAGTCTTGCTAGGAAAGTACTTAGATTTTGGCTGTGAGAGTTTGTGAGAGAACTCCAAAAACTATATGAAGGAGTTATACCATAGATGCTATGAAGTCTAGGGTTTGGAAAAAAGTGCAATGAAAGAATCCCCACTCTTTCTCTCTTGCACTCACACATACAAACAAAGAATAAAAAAAGAGCATATCTAAACAACAAAAAGATGAAAACATCAAGGCTATGGTTGTATCGTATCATGGGCAATATGAAAGGGTTAATAGATGACTTAATGGCGATAAATCTTTGCTGACCAAACAGGCTATGATTGTTCTTTGGAATTATAATTTTTTGCTTACCATAATACATATGGTTTGTCTAGTGATTGGGAATAATTGTGTGTACAAATCCTCTTGGCTCATAGCAAGATAAATACACTTAAGTCAAAAGAAAAGTTATAGTCTGTAAGGTGTAGTATGATGGGATCCGGTGAAAGAAGTATTTCATTGAGCCTTTCTGGGCCAAAGAGAAACACTACACGTTGTTGAAAGTGTATTTTACGGCTAATCCATACGTTAATTGCAATAGATTGCATAGAGTAGAAGTGATAGAAATTCACATCATGTGGATTATTCATCTAGGATAACTCTAGTATGTGCAGAATGTAGATATGAGAGAAGTGAAGAGAAGAGAAGTTTCCCTCCCAATCTCTATTCTTGCCCGTAGGCAATAAGGATACTTCGGGGAGAGATGTACCTTGTGCACTAGTATTTATTCACAAGAAGGTTGTTGATAGAGATTTTTTTCTTGAATGTCTTCAAGAGAAATAATTAGGACACAAAAGAGATGGAGATAGGAGTAGAGGTAGAAGTAGTAGAAGACATGGAGGTATAGATTGGGCCTAGAGATGAAAAACAAAAAACATCAACAAAATACCAAAGCAAAAAGAACAAGTTACTTATCAACCCCTTCAAGATTATTTTCGAATCTGATGAAGATGGAAAGAGATACAAGACTTCGGCCTTGATTGACTAGAGTTGATGTTTACAAGGATGCTTTCAAGTTTAGCTAGCCTTCCTCAAAGGCAAGTGTAGGACTAAAGGCTAATTTATTATGAATCCTCTCACTCCATCTCAAATGGTTTTCAAGGAAGAAGAGGTCCCCTTTTATAGGTGAAGGGAACCCCCAAGGGTTACACAAGAAAGAGAAGAGCCAGTGTGAACATGAGATGGCAAAGTTTGGAATGGGTTGTCCCTGCGTGATGTGGGCAGACTGGGATCAACCATTTTGATCATATCTCCTCAACCGTGGCTCCAAATAAAAAAGTAAAAATAGGGAAAACAAATTCAGTTCATGAGATACGACCTCCATTTTATGTAGCTTTTCCAATTTGGATTGGAACTTTATGCAAAAAAATCATCAAAATAGGGTACATATTTGGCAGCAAAAGTCTTCTTGTAGTTACCTTAGCCTAGCCTTTTAGTTGATTCCAATGGACACCTCATGCAATATGAAAGTATGACATTTCCTCTTGAAAAATTTCTGTAAGCATCCTTGCAATAATGCATTAAAATAAGTGCATCTTTGAAAATCATGCAAGCTAGTGTCCCACTAAGATCTGATTCCTTGCTAGTAGCTATTAAAAAGAACTATAAGAAATATACGAAAAATACATAGAATATATATATATTGTAAGCTACCCTGCATATAGAATCTAGCTAGCGTGTGAGATCATAATGAGATAGTAGAAAGAAAGAACCAATGCTTTTTGCCCCAAGTTAAAGAGGTGGAGTTGTTGAGGATTTTCCCATAGTACTTTCTGATGGTAAATTAAGAATATGTTACCCTTGAGATAAGTATTAATAGGATGAGTTAGAAAACTTATTATTATATTTAGATATTTATATGTACATTATAAGAAATATACTTATGTATTTAAAAAGTTGTAAGATAGATCTTGTAGTATTTCTTTCCACTATGTACGTGTCACAACACGACAACGTGGATTGGGTGTAATCTCCCCCCGTGCAAGAGTGAGCAATTCCCTCTTGCACGTATTTATTTATAGATTCTTCAATGCTCAAAATTGAATACACAGTGGCTGACCGGACTTAAATGGACTTAGCTCATAAAGAGCATTTAAATAATAAAATGTCCATAAAGATGATATCCTTTTGCATAACCCTTAGCCTTTTCCGTCTGTCACCTGCAATAGATAATAAAATATCAATTTCATTACAGACTTGGAGCAGTTTTGCTTCAAGAAGGGCATGGTATATGAGAGTTGAAGAATCAACTATGATGAGCGGTATTGGGCATATATAAAAAGGAGCTACTAGTTGTTCTACATGCCCTAGACTCATGGAAGCACTATCTTTTGGGGACTCCATTCATCCTACGCACGAATCACCAATGCCTCAAGTATTTTATGACGCAAACCCAGATCTCCAACAAACAAATGAGGTGGGCAAATTTTCTTTCACAATTTAATTTTCATATTGCTCACATTGCTGGCAAGCACAATCAAGTGGCCAATGCACTATCATGATGGCCAAGAAAAAATGCCGTACTTATAGAAAATCACAATGGTCTATCTTTAAAGATAGATGAGTATGCTACTGACCCCAATTTCAAGGATGTCATTTCAGCCCTTACCTGAGGGAAGAAAGAGGAACCATTCACCTTGCAGGATGGTTATCTCCTGTATGACAATAGGCTATGTGTTAGTAACTCTATTTGTGAGAAAGTAATGTATGAATCCCATGCTCCTTCTTATGTAGGGCATAGAGGGATTCAACCTACTCTTTGAGAAGTAGCAACCTACTTCTATTGGCCCACTATGAAATTAAACATGCAATAGTATGTTTCAAAATGCTTGGTATGCCAAAAGACAAAGTATGACAGAGGAAAGCAGCCTCGATTAGTCTAGCCATTGCCAATTCCTAATTTTCCATGGGAAAGCATATCCATGAATTTTATGTTTAGATTGCCCAAGTCTCTCCATGGCAATACAAAAATATGGACAATAGTCGACAGGTTTAGCAAACAAACACATTTTATACATATCAAAAAGACTATTAAGGCACACCAAATGGCAACCCTCTTCATATCCCAGATTTTAAAATACTATGTCTTTCCAACATCTATAGTTTTGGACAGAGATCCTAGAATGACCACTAATTTTTGGAAGGGTCTCTTTGAGAACCTAGGCACAAGGTCTATCACCCACAAACGGATGCCCAAAGTGGCAAGGGAAACAAATGCCAAGAGATTTATTTTGTGATTTTTTAGATACATAAGTATATTTTCCATAATGGACATATGCATAATTAAGTATAAAGATAAGCTTTCTATCCCATTCTATTATTTATCTCAAGGCTAATGTATTCTTACTTAACCGTTAGAAAGTACTATGGAAAAAAGTGTCAATAGCCCCGCCTCTTTAACTTGGGGACAAAAAGAATTGATTGTTTCTTTCTACTCTCATTATCATCTCACACTCTAGCTAAATCTTATATACAAGATAATTTCTAGGATATATATTTCTATGTTTCTATATATTTTTCTCATATTCCTTTCTTATAACTACTAGGAAAGTATCAAATCCTAGTGGGACGCTACCTTGCATGATTTTCAAAGATACACCTATTTTAATGAATTATTGCAAGGATGCTTACAAAACTTTGTCAATGAGCAATGTCATGCTTTCATATAGCATGAGGTGTCCATTAGAATCAAATAAAAGTCTAAGCTAAGGGGACCACAAGAAGACTTTTGTTGCCAGAAAGGTACCCTATTTTGATGATTTTTTACAAAAGGTTCCAGTCCAAATTGGAGAAAGTATAAAAAATAGAGGTCGTAACTTATGAGTTGTATTTTCTATCCCTTTTTTTTTTTGGACCACGGTTGAGGAGATACGCTCAAAATGGTGGGCCCCAATCTACCCACATCATGCACGGCCATCTCATTTCAAACTTTGTCAGTTCTTGTTCACACTGGCTCCTCTCTTTCTTGTGTAACCCTTGGAAGTTCCCTTAACCTATAGAAGAGGACCTATCTTCCTTGAAAATCATTCATTAGTGAGTGAGAGGATTAATGCTTAATTGTACTTAGCCATAAACATAAGCCTAAGTCTACACTTGCTCTTGAGGAATCCAAGCCAATCTTGAAAGAAATCTTTGGAAGATCAACTCTAATCAAAGAAGGACTTGAACTTTGTGCATCAATCAAGGCTTTTAAGTCTTCCCTCTTCTTCTCTCTCCATCAAAATGCGGGGATAACTCCCGAAGGGTTTGTCAAGTAAGATGTGTTTTACTTGAGGTTTGTTGGTTTCTCGTTGTTTTCTTTTCCATCTCTAATCCAACCTTATATCTAACTTTATCTCCTTCTCTAACCAAATATATATCTCTCTTCCTTACATTCTTTACTAATCTATTTCTCCAATTATTTTGCTCCATAATCACCTATTTATCTCTACATAAGCCTCTACCTCTATCTCTAGCTACCAACCATAACAATATCTTTTTCTATATGCTTACATTATCTTAAATGAATAGCCCACACGATGCCAACTTTCACCCTTTCCATAATGTAAAATCTGTTAGGATTAATGTGTGTTTAAGTAAAAAACTTCATTTCCAACAAAGAATTGTATTTCTTTTTGGACCTGAAAGACTACAAAGAAATTCTTTTCTCTCCACTCCATATTATTCTACCCCTCCTAGATTATTCTAACTCATTCGATGTGCACATATTTATTTTGCTCTAGAGGGTGAGTCTTGATTGATTATGAACCATGAAGACTTATAAATACAACTCATTCCACTCGCTAGGCAAAATATATACATCTTTGTGAGTACAGAATTACATCTTTCAAAGAACAATTTGGGATTTGTTTGAAAGATAAAGATTATGATCTATAAAAGCATCAATAAATCCTTTCATCCTACCCTTTATTAGATATGATTAAAGCTTGGATGTTTTCATCTTTTTCTTATTTTGAGAGTTCTATGTGCACACAAGAGGGTGACAGAGAGTCTTCTATGGCTGCATTTTAAGTATTCACCACCACAAGACACCACACTTCATAGAGTGAATCCTTTGCTACCTCCTCACAAGCTCTCACAACCAAATATTAGGGACCTTCCTTGCAAGAATGCGGGGATGGCCTTGAAGCAAGCACAACTAGGCGAGCAAATGATCAATTTTGCAAGTTTGCAACAAAGCCAGTGAGCAAAGCCCTTAAGATTACACACACACACACACACACACACACACACACACACACACACACACACACACACACACACACACACATAACTTTAAAGTTGAAATGAAATAAAACTAGATAAAATCATACCTTTTCACAAAAATGTTGCTTTGTAGATGTCAAAATGAGATGAAATTATATTTTTGCATAAAAATGAGCAAATGATCAATTTTGCAAGTTTGCAACAAAGCCGGTGAGCAAGGCTCTTAAGGTTATTTTTCAGAGAGAGAGAGAGTCAAAGAGAGAGAGAGAGAGAGAGAGAGAGAGAGAGAGAGAGAGAGAGAGAGAGTTGAAATGAAATAAAACTAGATGAAATTATACCTTTTCACAAAAATGTTGCTCTGTAGATGTCAAAATGAGATGAAATTATATTTTTTCATAAAAATGAGCAAATGATCAATTTTGCAAGTTTGCAACAAAGCCAGTGAGCAAGGCTCTTAAGGTTCTTTCACAGAGAGAGAGAGAGAGTCAGAGAGAGAGAGAGAGAGAGAGAGAGAGAGAGAGAGAGAGAGAGAGAGAGTTGAAATGAAATAAAACTAGATGAAATTATACATTTTCACAAAAATTTTGCTATGTAGATGTCAAAATGAGATGAAATTATATTTTTTCATAAAAATGAGCAAATGATCAATTTTGCAAGTTTGCAACAAAGCCAGTGAGCAAGGCTCTTAAGGTTCTTTCACAGAGAGAGAGTCAAACACAGAGAGAGAGAGAGAGTTGAAATGAAATAAAACTAGATGAAATTATACCTTTTCACAAAAATGTTGCTATGTAGATGTCAAAATGAATTAAAATTATATGAAATTATATTTTTTTCATAAAAATATTGCTTTGGGTCAACACATTGAAGAACAAAGATATTCTTAATTTTAAACCCTTGCAAGATGGACATAAATAATAGACACATCGAAGAACTAAGATATTCTTAGTTTTAAATCCTTGCGAGATGGACATAAATAATCGTCACAAAACCTTTGAGCCTTCAACCTGCTTAGGTTCGTTTGGCCTGTGTGAGCATATCATGCACAATATTGGGAGCTATTTTGCTTTGGTGAATATGCATGCTAACGTGCACATCTTGACCAAGAGTTATCAGGAACACATAGTATAAGTGTGAACATGCAAGATATCTTTTCTTCAAAGAAACACGTTCTTGAAATTCCTTGCACGAGCACGATGGATTCTTCCAAACCACAACATCAATCAGCTCTAGATCTGAATCCGCTGAGTTCCACACCTTCAGTTTGAACACCTCTTCAATGCCAATCTTCTTCACCACATTATCTTCCACATGCATTCTTCGAGTCAATGCATAAGTTACTTGTGTATATGCAAGCTTTGACACACCTGGTCTGTAAGGAAGGCGCTGCCTCTCCTCTACATTTGGGTCACTTGTCAGTGGGGTTGTGGAATCGATGACTGCCTGAATTTGTGTCAATGGAAAACCAAAGTCAAATCCTCCAACCACTAACTTCTTTGCCTCTACTATCTTCATGTGTGTCCCTTTTTCAATCGGCCAAATTGTGGGAAGACTACTAGGAGCATGTAGCACAACCTTACTAATGTTCCAGCAATGTCTGACATCTGTGTTGCAAAAGTAGCAAAACTTCTCCTTCTTCCATTGGACCATCTGGCAGTCACTCCAGAAGCATGGTGCTATCTCACCCCCGGGAACAAGTGCATCAAATTTCTTTCCAGATGCCCAGTTGCTACACTTGATCCTACTCGCCATCGGCACTCTCCTCAATTCCCACATGGTGGGATGCACTTCCACCTCACATGCCTCAAGATCATGCAATAGGCTTTCAGCATTGTCTCCTACTTTACCCTTTCCATGAACGATAGCTTCTTGTCTGTCTACTGTGACATAGTTGTACTCCGGACGATGGCTGCACCTTGCGTCATCTTTGTTGTCCTCTTTATCTAGTGACCTCTTGACCCGAAGGGTCTTCTTTTCACCTTTAAAGTTGATTCGTTGCGAAAACATTGGAGTCCCAGAAATTGCATCATCCACTACCTTTGTAGTTTCAACCGGTGATGGTGTTTTGGCCTGTCGTGATATTGCTCTATCGATCAACACCTCTAGAGTGGGCCCCGTTCCAACTAGTTTCCCCTCAAAGAAAGCAAGCTGCCTTGCACATTGAAAGTACGCATTGACAAGGTCGTTGATGCATGCATCATACATACTAATTTTATGTCTATACCCCTCTCCAGCGAGCCATGAACCATGCTTAGATTCTGAAAGATTAGTCCTTGGCACCAGTGCATTGGCTATGGCCCATTGTCCACAAGCACAAAGTTGCCCCAACGACTAGCCCTGTGATGCCACCAACCAAGCCAACTCTCAAGCTTCCTAATTGAGCTATCCAATGCCTTCCCTGTTGTCCACCATGCCCTTATTCGCCTAAAATGCTCAAGTGCATCAAACCTAGTAGATGCATTTCTCCAGCTCTCACACATGTCTAGATGGGTGGCCCTAAAGGGTGATGCAATATATCGATCTATATGAATTCTGAGGCTTTCCTTCCAATGGAAAAGGCAAGATCTCTCTCCACCGACCATCTCCTTTCCATCATTGAACACAGCTCTCACTGCACGCCAATTTTCACCTGAAGTTCATCAGCCATGAACACTGCAAATTGCGGTTTTCTACCACCATGCTCTATCACGACCCTTACTAAGTTCTCCCAGAACATAATCTGCACCACCTCGTCCTCCTCTCTAAACTCACAAGTGGAAATTGTAAGCAGCTCTGCAACACTGCACAAACATGGTGAAATGGAAATTAGCCACAAAATTTACATCACTGAGCTAGGCCAAATCAATACTTACAACTGATCATAGACATGCGCCCCCATGGTATGCCAGCCACCCTCAATTCTGTGCACGTGATCAAAACAGACCCAAGATTGCCTAAGATCACCGGTACCAATAGTGGCCATCCTTTTCACTATGCTAACCCCTGATCCTTCACCGGTTGTGGACATTTTGAATATAAATCATCTCTCGTCCCCTGAATTTTCTTGTAGTGGGAATCGAGAACCATGAAAGAATTCAAAATGACATTTTCTCTTCAACTCAAGAATTGCCTCAAACCCATCACCTGCAGGTCTATTTGCTCATCTACTTTGCACTACCATTTGTTTCAACCTGTCAAGTAGAACCATGATAGATTAGCACAAATCAATGTCAAGTTGTCAAGAGTAGTACAATTAGTTGAACCTACTTCTTAAGGTTCACGAATGCATCCATTTCTCTTGACATCTCTCTCAACTCCTGCTCAGACATAAACTCAGATGGTCCCTTGTCCTGATGTGTGAAAGCACGAAGTACCATTTCCTTTCCAATTTTCATTTGTACTCTCCTTGGCCCCGCACTATGATCCATGCTAACAACCTGAGACACAAGCTTACGAACATTCCTGAGCGAACATCATGAGAGTGTTCCCCATAGTGGATAAAAAGTCGAGAATGTGATGTGCCTTTGGGCATAAAGTAGTAAGCAATGGCAGGACATGTCCCAATGCAAAGAGGGGTATGCTTGCAAAAGAAGCACTCTATATTACCAAAGCTCCCGCAAGCATAGCTACCAACTATGGGAGACTTAAGAAGCTGACCACACCAATGAAGCTTGTTGGCTGACCCTCTCCTTGCAAAGAATGGACAACGCTCATTCACACATTTCAGTGAACCACCACACATGCTTTTGTGAAGAGTCAAGTCATTGAGGGCCCTTGTCTGAGTTTGAGGTTTGGTCCAGAGGTTACCGTCGTACTTCTGCTCCATGCCCTCCATTTGACATCCATCCACCAATTCAAAGATTGTGTTATTTGGGATTTTTGCACGCAGCTCACGGACCCTCCCCAACAACGTGCACTTTGCTATAACTCTATGGATAATGTCATTTGGAGTCAACCGTCTGACAATCTTGAAGGATGATATATTAGATGACAAATCATCATCCTCCACTTCAATTGGCTCTGCACTACATAGGGTCGGATTGTTAAAAAGTTTGTTTGAAGGAGTGTTGTCTCTAATTTCCTCCTCCAAAATACTGCACCAAACAGAAGAAATAGGTCAACAAGAAATCCAATAAATCATGGATTGACAAGTGTGTACCAACTCACATTGGGGAAAGATTGGAGGCACCAAGCTTGGACTCTACTTTGGTAGAATGCAAGCTTGCAATATAGTATTGTGACAAATCACAGCTGAGAAGAAAGTAGCTATCATCATCAAGCCCCAGTCTCCTTTGCAAAACAGACACTGGTTGCAGAACCCCATCACACTTTGCCAATACCTACAACTGAACCGTTCCAATTTCACTAGAGCTTGCTTGAGAGACCAGATTTCAATGCATAGATGAGGTAGAAACAATTGCTACCCCATTGAGAAAAGGGACTTCTATTGCAGCACCATTGAGGTCTCCCAAGAAGATTTTGGCAGTGCACCTATAATCAAATATCTAATTTTTTGCATAAAAATGAAAAAATTAATTTTAGAAAAACCAGCGCACATGCCAGTGCTCCAAAAAATACACAAAATTCACTACATGCGTCTTAAAATACACTACATGCCTCTTAGACGACCAGGGACCTGCTATTAACTAAGGCGGGTCAAGTAATTAAGGCGGCTATATCAAGTAAAATCAAGTAATCAAGTAATTAAGGCGGGTCGTTGGTGTGTCCAGGGTGAAGCTAGTCGCACAGGGCTACGTACATTCTATGAAGGAAGGATCTCGGGAGCAAGGTATGACATCCCCTGGGTGACATCGCAGGGCAAGGTCAAGGAGAACCGCAGAAAAGAATTGAAGGTCACTCAAGAGGACGGGTAAAGAAACGTGGCCGCCCAAGGGTTTTTTCCTCCAAGGTGTTCCCACGAGCTCTCAATACATCCCTCACCCACCCTCGTCACATTTGCTTGCAAGAGGAGGCCCTGCTCCCTGCCTTGCTTTGCACTCATGCCTTCACCAGTTTCCCTATCGGACAGAGGATGCCCTCCCTCCCTTTGCCATTGTGGCTCTACGAATTTCCTTCTCGCACCCATGCCCCTGCCTTGCAATACGCGCCCAGATGACTTGCAATACGCAGCTATCTGCCTTGCAATACGTGCCTAGCTGCCTTGGCTCCACAAACTGCAAACGAAACAGAACCAGCCCTGCCATGTCATCTCCATCATCTTCAACAAAGGCAAAGACATTGACATTGTAGTCTTCCATGGCAGAGCGCACAGATTAGGTGATCATTTGACAAAGCTCACGTCATCATTTGACGAAGCAGAGCTCAGGTGGCCGCCCAGGGTAGGTGATCATTTGACGAAGCAAAGCTGCAACCAGAGTAGGCAAACAGGTGGAGATTGGGTGGAGATGAAGAAGGCATTTCTCATGCCATGCAGCCCCCTCAAGGCGTTTTCACCACGCAGCAAAGTGAGTCACCCAGCATGAATTTCTTTGCTTGAATTTTTTCTAACCTTAAAACTCAGCAAAATGAGCATGCTTGGTTTTTGAAAGTTCACTTCCCATGTTCTGTGTGTCTGATGAGGCCAACTCAGAACCTCAAAGCGCCATCGTGTGTACCTTAGCCTTCGTATACTTCTCTGCAGCATGGCTTTTCTTGCCTCCATTAATTTGAGTGAGCGTAGGTTTGCATATCTCAGATGACTTTAAGCACATGCAGAATGTAGTTATGGATCTCTTGACCAGCTGGTAAAGAGGGTAAGTTATCTATTTATGGTATGCTCTATTAAGATCACCAAACTCCACTTGTGTCGAAAGGATATTGCAAATCGAAGGCTGCATCAGTCGTATTTAATTCGTTGCATTAGTCGTATCTAGTTCTTACCAATGTTCATTACGAAAAAATGCTAATGCTAAGTAGAGCATTGTGGTCAACTATGGCTATGGTTTGCAGGATAGCAATGGCTTGCATTTAGATAGGAATAAAATGTTATAAACTATTACCTGGTAGCTTATAAACTATGACATGGTAGCTTATAAACGTGCATCTCTGCGCGAAGTGATTAGTGAATAATCTTTGATTGTTCAATTGCGTTGAGCGCATTTGAACAATCAAAGACATCCCGGACGTTTTTGCAGTCTGTCCACCTTGGAAAGGCGCCATGGAGCAGCGAAGGGTTGTCCGACATTAGGTTTTACCTGTGACCTTCTTCCATTGTCTTGATGCCTTGATGACTTGGAGGTTTGATGCCGATGAAAATGAGTTTGGGTCTTTGAGTGTTCGATGATCTGTGTTTTTTAGTCGTAGTTTTCTTTTGCTCGTACCGATGCATCTATTGCAAAATGTAGGAATTTGAATGGGCCGGCTACAAATGGACGAGTTCTCAAAATTGCACCCTATCTCAAAAATCCGCCCTGTTTTAATTATATTTACAGTGGAGCCGCCCTATTTTAACTATAGTGGAGACACAGTTCTCTAAAAGCCACCTTGTTTTAACTATATTTATAGTGGAGCTGCCTTTTCCGTGATGACGGGTCAGCCTCGACTTTGTGATAGGCACTTGTGTGTGGGGGGCAATGACTTTGTGACAATCACTTGTGTGTGTGGGCCAATGGTCTTGAACGACTTGACAAGCTTTGGTATTGCGTGTGTGGTTAGCTTTGGTATTGTCGTGTTATACTAACTAGATGTCATGGGTGACAAGGTCAGTTTGCATGAAAGCTAAATGTTGCTTAGTTATTGAATCCAAACTTCCAATGGTTAAAAAGAGGAAAATTTTACAGGCTGTTAGCATAGCAGGTAGCTCAAGGACTTTCGCAAGAAGGGGTGATTTGCTCAGTACACTAGATCAAGCTACCACATCCCTCCAAGGAAGCAGTCCTGACCACGAAGCTGAAGTGTCCCCCGAGAAGCATGCCGACACTATTGATGTTGTCATGGAAGAGATTCCTAACCCAGACCAAGTTGTGGGTATTGTTGTTGGAACTGAAGATGGCTCAGGGGATCAGGATGAATTTGCCGAAGAAGCCCAAGAATTAGTAGCTGTCAGTGTAGCTGGGCCTGACCAGGCGGATGACGATGGTCAGTCTGAGAGTGTCTCCACCCAGACCACTACCTTAGACCCGGCTACCACAGGAAAGAAAAAGATATAGATCTATGGAAAAATTTTGGAAACTTCAACGCCACAGGCATTTTTGGAGAGGATCAAAGTGAAGCACGTCCAACCACCCCCTATGGTCCCACTATGCAGAATGCTTCCAACCGAGGCAATTAGGAAGATTAGCCCACTTACAAAGAGGACTATGTCAAGGAGCTTCAAGAAAATGGGTGGCTATATTCCCAGCAAAGGGGCCTTCACCGTCAGTATCTATGATTTGGAGGGAGAACAGACTTTGTTAATAGATGCAATGCATGAGAGCTGGGATGATGGGTGGAAGGAATTGAACCAGAGGTACGAGGAGGAATTGAACCAGAGGTACGAGGAGGAATTGCTTCAGAGCGAGGAGTGGGGTCCCTATCTTACAGGCAGAATGTTGCATATTTTGGATGGAAAGAACAGACATCGAGCATGGATGGCTTGCATAGCTGAGGGTAAGATCATATTTAGCCATTTTGAATTTCCTGCATAGCTGGTTGTAAAACTTGTATTGATTTTTCCTCAGCACAATCCTCTAGAACAAGCAAGCACTGTAGTGTTTTATGCAATTTTCTAGAGTTTAGGAAGCAAGATGTTGGAGAATTAATTTTCTCCCTGTCACGCTTAAACAAGTAAGCTCCATTAGTCTTTACCGTGAATGAATTGCCATTAATAAATTTACTGTGAATGAACTGCCATTAATAAATTTCGTTTTCTTTGATGTTTGTCTGACATAGGATAAACGAGTTTGCCTTTGTGCCAACCACATTTGGGGATAGACTGTTCCAGCTTAGGAAGCTAGGTGAGTCTGACAAGAGCACACTTTTGTCCTACCTGGAGGAAGAGGACAAAGCATGGGTGGAATCAGAGATGAGGATTCAAGGTGGTCGGGGTAAGAAGAGCTGGTTTTCATTGCCCATTCAAATCATGACTTGGCTAATCTTCAAGGATGACATGGAACAAAAAATTGAAGAGCAGTCAAAGGGGCTTCTTATTGATGACAAAGGTAGCAGTGACAAGATTATAAGGAACGTGGATGAAGGAGTATGAGCGGAAGTGCAATGCGAGAGAGAGTGCGAGAAGAAGAGCACGACGATATGGTGAACTCGCTCTACTGTAATGTGTAGAGCATAGTGAGCTCTTATTAGCTTTCTACAAAAGAATATGTGTACATACCTGGCGACCCGCCCACTTACCTGGGCGACCACATTGGGCTTTATACCCCAACAACCTCCCACTTAAAGTCCAATGTGGTACTTTAAGTGTGAGAGAAGCTACTATACAAGCTAATATACAAGAGATGTAGAGAAGTGATGTACTACCCTACACCTAACTGCTTGCGAAAATGCGCAAAGCTCTCTGAGGGAAGTCCTTTTGTAAGTAGATCAGCAGGATTTTCTGTGGTGTGAACTTTGACAAGCTGAAGTTGCTTATCCTCGAGCATTTCCCTGATGAAATAATACTTCACATCCACATTCTTTGTCTTTGAGTGATAAACTGGATTGCGAGCCAATTGTATAGCATTTTGACTATCACAATATAACACAGGCATCTCTTCTTTGATTCCCAAATCTGTTACTAGTCGATTAAGCCAAATTGATTCTTTGCATGCCTCTGATGTTGCAACATATTCAGCCTCTATAGTAGACTGAGTAACACAATCTTGTAATCTAGAACGCCATGATACTGCTCCACCAGCCAATGTAAAGCCATACCCTGACGTAGACCTTCGGTTGTCTGAGTCACCTGCATAATCTGAGTTCGTAAAACCCTTTACACTTAGCTCCTGAATCCCATAGCTTATACGCATACTCTTTGTAGCTTTCAGGTATCTCAATATTCCTTTCACTTCCTCCCAATGTTTCTTGCCTGGGTTTGACATGTCTCGTCTTACTACTCCCACTGCAAATGCAATGTCTGGGCGAGTAGCAATCATTGCATACATCAAACTACCCACTGCAGATGCATATGGAATCTTATCCATTTCATCATGTTCTTCCTCAGACACAGGACAATCTTGAATGCTAAGTTTCACATATGGTGGCAATGGAACACTCAGTGCCTTTCCCTTCTCCATATTGAAACGTTGCAAAACCTTGTCAATATACTCTGTTTGAGATAACCAAATCAACTTCTTTGATCTGTCTCTCTCAATGCGCATACCAAGTATATGACTTGCCTCACCCATGTCTTTCATGTCAAACGATTTTGCCATCTTTGACTTCAAAGCTGAAATTTCTTCCAAGTGCTTGCCAGCAATCAACATGTCATCCACATACAAAATAAGGATCGGCCAACTACCATCCTTAGCCTTCTTTGTATATAGACAGTGATCGAACTCACTACGTTTGTAGCCTTGAGAAAGCATAAACTTGTGGAATTTATGGTACCATGCCCTCGGTGATTGTTTTAAGCCATAAAGACTCTTTAACAACTGGCATACCCAATCTTCCTTGCCTTTCTCAACAAACCCTTCTGGCTGCTGCATGTAAATTTCCACATCTAAATCACCATGCAAGAACGCTGTCTTGACATCCATTTGGTGCAACACCAAATCTAATATGGCAACCAATGCAAGAAAGCATCTCAATGTAGTCATCTTGACCACCGGAGAGAAGACTTCATCAAAGTCAATGCCTTGTTCTTGCTTAAAGCCCTTGGCAACAAGCCTTGCTTTGTACTTTGGCTGACTATCATGAGCGGTGATCTTATACCTATAAACCCATTTACAAGGTAGAGCCTTTTTGCCCTGTGGTAATTTAACTAGCTTCCATGTCTTGTTTTTATGCAGAGCTGTCATCTCTGACTGCATGGCCAATTGCCAATTCCCGGAGTCCTTCATTTGCACTGCTTCCTTGTAACATGAAGGCTCATTGCAATCAGTCAACATGACATAGTTCATAGATGGAACAAACCTATCAGAAGGTTGCGTGACACGTCCAGATCTACGCACAATAGGTGGCTCAGGCTCAGCCACAACCTGTGGTTCCACTCTATCCTGTCCTTGCTCCTCTTGAGCCCTGACATTTTGTCTTGCACGTGCAGGTCCATCTTCTTGGAAGACAACTCTTCTAATCTCCTCAACCCTCTCTGGTTTAGAATGATATTTGGATTCATTAAAGTGAACATCATTGCTGCGGACAACCTTTCTGAATTCGGGATCCCAAAGTCTGTACCCCATCTAACCAGAATTACCATAGCCTAGAAAGATGCACTTTCTACTCTTTGGCTCAAGTTTGTTCCTAAATTCCTTTGGAACGTGAGTATATGCCTCACAGCCAAAGACTCTGAGATGCTTGTATGAGGGCATTTTGCCTGACCATACCATCTCTAGCACTGAATCCTTCTGCAAAACCTTGCTAGGAGATCTATTTACAATATGAACAGCTGTTGATACAGCTTCAGCCCAAAACCCATTTGGCAATTGTGCATTAGACAACATACTTCTGACCTTCTCTTGTATGGTCCTATTCATCCTCTCAGCAACACCATTTTGAGGAGGATTGTAAGGAGCAGTAAGTTCACGTTTTATAGCTTTTGACTCACAAAAGTCTTGAAAGGCCTTTGAAACATACTCTCCACCATTGTCAGTGCATAAGCATTTAAGCTTCTTGCCACTCTGATTCTCCACAAGTGTCACAAACGGTTTGAAAACACTAAACGCTTCATCCTTGTGCTTGAGAAAGTAAACCCATAATTTCCTCGAGTAATCATCTATAAATGTCATAAAGTAAGAAGCTCCCCCTAGAGATAGGTTAGGCATAGGTCCACACAAATCACTATGAACAAGTGCCAACTGTGTATCTCTTCTACTGCCTCTATGCTTACGTGGCTGCTGTGTTTGCTTACCATACAGACAATGTTCACAGAATTCAAAATCATTAAATGAAAAGCCAGGAAAATAACCAGAACGAGACAAGATTTCCATTCCCTTCTTGGACATATGTCCTAATCGGCTATGCCACAAAGAAACGTTCGGCTGCTCGGTTACATTGATTACATTTTTAGAGACATTTGATACATATATCATGTAAAGTCCTCCAGACTTTACTCCATGTGCTACTGTCATAGAACCCTTGGATATCTTCCGCATGTTCTGTCCAAAAGTGGTGACGTAGCCAGCATCATCAAGTAAACCTGTGCTGATCAAGCTCTTTGTAATTGCGGGAACATGTCTCACATTCTTCAGCGTGAAAGAAGAGCCATTCTGAAACTTCAATTGAACATCTCCAACACCTAAGATCTCACATGTCTCCCCATTGCCTAGCCGAACATGATCTTTAGTGGTCACATAAGAAGTAAACCACTCCTTCTTTGGAGACACTTGAAGTGATGCCCCTGAGTCTATAATCCAGTCACTCAGTGCATTTCCATCAGATGCTGTAAGAAGAGCTGAGTCCATTGTATTCTTCAAGAAGTAGATGTCTCCTGACACTAGACTGTCATCCTCTGCAACAGTGTTTGTCACATTTATTTCTTGAATCTTCACTGAGGACTTGTTCTTCTCACCATTGTCTTCAGCTTTCTCTTTGCCTTTTTCTGCTTTCCATTCTCTGTAGTCTCTTTTCATGTGACCCTTCTTGCCACAATGGTAGCATTCTATGTCACTCTTGCCTGTAGCACTGCGGGACTTGCTACGAGACTGATTCCTCTTTCCACCTTTGTACTTTTCTTTGGTCCTTCCCCTGACAACTAAGGCTGTTCCTTTGCCTTTGTCCATTGTCTTTCTATTGGTTTCTTCAGTAAGCAGACTTCCTTCTACACCTGCTATGTTCAAACCATCTGGAGGTGCAGAATTACTCAAAGCTGTGCGAAAAGTGTCCCAACTTTCCGGCAATGTGATCAACAGGAACATAGCTCTAACAGGTTCATCAAACTTGACACCTTGAGCTGACAATTGACTGTAGATTCTGTTGAATTCATTCAGATGATTGGACATAGGTGTCCCTTCTTTCATCTTCAAGTCAACAAGCTTCTTAAGCCAGTATACCTGTGAAGTTGCACTCTGCTTCTCATAAAGATCACTCAGCTTTAACCATGCTTGATAAGCCGACATCTCGTCTGCTACATTGAAGTAAACGCTTTCTGCCAAAGTCAGCATAATGGTAGAAAGTGCCAATTCATCCATTTCGCTCCATTCATCTTCGTCCATATCTTCTGGTTTTATCCCCTTGAGCTTTATAGGTTTTATCTGCTGCTTTTGTACGAACACGTGCCAAATCTGCTTCTTCCACAATGGGAAATTGGTTCCATCCAGCTTCTTGATATTGTAAAGAGCAGTGTCCTGTGATCCAGCCATAGCTACGCTTCACAGTAGTTTACTTTCCTGGGAAAAATCCGCCAGAGTTTCCCCTGTAAACTGACCTCTGAACCAATATCAACCTGTCAAATGAACCAAGAAAGCTTCAGATTCTGCAGAAATTTCGACAGAGTCTCCTTTGTAAAATGGCCCTGGTGTACTCAAAAAACAGACCAAAAAACAGACCAAAAAACAGCTCAAAAAACCACTATCTCTCTAACACTATAAGCTGTGGGTAAACCTGTCCTGCACCTGTACTGTCTCTGACTGTCCTGTCACTGTCCTGTAAGCATAGATTGCGACAATGCCTCAACGGCAGTAAAGCAAAGATGCAATCCCAACTATCTAACTCACAGTCAATACATCTTAGTTGCCTATCTAAGGGTGCTCGAGGGATCGTTCCAAGACCTGTATCACCGAAAGGATCTCAACATTCGAGAATCCCCCAGCTCAATAAAACCTCACTCGACCCTCAACAAAGGCTGCAGTAAATCTGACAATACATAGACTTCCCGCAAAGTCATACATCCACAAATTTTCCACTGTATGCTGTAACCGCTGCGGCGGTTGTTTGCTGCGTGACTCACAGCCAGCAAACCCTCAACAGACATACATCATCTCTGACAATACATCCCATGTGGAAGTACCTGCAATGTCAGAAAGAAATCTGGAATATCAAGCAGCAAACACAAGCTACCTGATGAGCTAGTGGATGTCACCTACAATCTGTGTGTAGATGCGCCCGTGTCGTATGTGACACGCCTCCAAGAACTGTGAGCCGTCCTTCGATGTGTAGACAACCACAAATCAGCACTCTGGGAGTGTCGATATCCTCAACACCTGCAGTCGTAGGCCGAAAACCCCAAATTTGCAGAGTCGGTTCTGCACCCGTCGAGACCACGTAGTCCAAAATGGCCTGCGCAGACCTTTGTCGAAGCCAAATGGTGGCCGAGATGACCTCAGAATGAAATTCTGACAACACGGAGCCCTTCGATTTCTCCCACGAGATTTGGGGCCGTGTCTTCGCCTGTCGAATTTCACTCCAATCTGAGCTGGTGACTCTAGCCTCCTGCAGTGCTGCCCCGAGCCTCGATCTGAGCTCTGATACCAGTTGAAGGAGTACGAGCGGAAGTGCGACGTGAGAGAGAGTGCGAGAAGAAGAGCACGACGATATGGTGAACTCGCTCTACTGTAATGTGTAGAGCATAGTGAGTTCTTATTAGGTTTTTACAAAAGAATATGTGTACATACCTGGCGGCCCGCCTACTTACCTGGGCGACCACATTGGGCTTTATACCCCAACATACTTTTGACCTAAAAAACCGCTTTAAGCATACATTCCCGCTACCCTTTGGCTGCCTAGGGCCTTGGCACCTGTCCTAGCCTTCTGCACTGCACTCGACTGCTACCTCTGCTTGGCATAGACCATTTCCTAGCTCGGACCAACTTTGGCTGCACCATCATTGCCCACCCCCTCGTTGAACATCTATGTTCGACCACACATGGGCTTATTGCACTAAAAAACTGCACATCAGAAACAAACTCTCTATACCCTGGAAAACCACCTACCATATGTACACTGGTACCCGCCGTCTTGGTTCATACGGGTTGCCCAACCCCCTTCTTTAGTTGTTATCAACCGCCTGGGTCAAGCACCTTGCATTGGTCCCTTTTGTCCATCTGCAACACCCTTGCATAGTGCCACACCAAGGCACATATCCAACTGCATATCCAAACCATCAAAACCATACTTCTACCACTCCAAGCAATTATTGGCAAATTGCCCACTCGCAACCAAGAATCTCCAAGAACACCTAATAGATCACCCTCGCGCTCACCATCCAAAGACCTGCTTGTACCTACTATACAAGCTAATATACAAGAGATGTAGAGAAGTGATGTACTACCCTACACCTAACTGCTTGCGAAAATGCGCAAAGCTCTCTGAGGAAAGTCCTTTTGTAAGTACATCAGAAGGATTTTCTGTGGTGTAAACTTTGACAAGCTGAAGTTGCTTATCCTCGAGCATTTCCCTGATGAAATGATACTTCACATCCACATGCTTTGTCTTTGAGTGATAAACTGGATTGCAAGCCAATTGTATAGCACTTTGACTATCACAATATAACACAGGCATCTCTTCTTTGATTCCCAAGTCTGTTACTAGTCGATTAAGCCAAATTGATTCTTTGCATGCCTCTGATGCTGCAACATATTCAGCCTCTATAGTAGACTGAGTAACACAATCTTGTAATCTAGAACGCCATGATACTACTCCACCAGCCAATGTAAAGACATACCCTGACGTAGACCTTCGGTTGTCTCAGTCACCTGCATAATCTGAGTTCGTAAAACCCTTTACACTTAGCTCCTGACTCCCATAGAATATACGCATACTCTTTGTAGCTTTCAGGTATCTCAATATTCCTTTCACTGCCTCCCAATGTTTCCTGCCTGGGTTTGACATGTCTCGTCTTACTACTCCCACTGCAAATGCAATGTCTGGGCTAGTAGCAATCATTGCATACATCAAACTACCCACTGCAGATGCATATGGAATCTTATCCATTTCAGCCTGTTCTTCCTCAGACACAAGACAATCTTGTTTGCTAAGTTTCACATATGGTGGCAATGGAACACTCAGTGCCTTTCCCTTCTCCATATTGAAACGTTGCAAAACCTTGTCAATATACTCTGTTTGAGATAACCAAATCAACTTCTTTGATCTGTCTCTCTCAATGCGCATACCAAGTATATGACTTGCCTCACCCATGTCTTTCATGTCAAACGATTTTGCCATCTTTGACTTCAAAGCTGAAATTTCTTCCAAGTGCTTGCCAGCAATCAACATGTCATCCACATACAAAATAAGGATCAGCCAACTACCATCCTTAGCCTTCTTTGTATATAGACAGTGATCGAACTCACTACGTTTGTAGCCTTGAAAAAGCATAAACTTGTGGAATTTATGGTACCATGCCCTCGGTGATTGTTTTAAGCCATAAAGACTCTTTAACAACTGGCATACCCAATCTTCCTTGCCTTTCTCAACAAACCCTTCTGGCTGCTGCATGTAAATTTCCACATCTAAATCACCATGCAAGAACGCTGTCTTGACATCCATTTGGTGCAACACCAAATCTAATATGGCAACCAATGCAAGAAAGCATCTCAATGTAGTCATCTTGACCACCGGAGAGAAGACTTCATCAAAGTCAATGCCTTGTTCTTGCTTAAATCCCTTGGCAACAAGCCTTGCTTTGTACTTTGGCTGACTATCATGAGCGGTGATCTTATACCTGTAAACCCATTTACAAGGTAGAGCCTTTTTGCCCTGTGGTAATTTAACTAGCTTCCATGTCTTGTTTTTATGCAGAGCTGTCATCTCTGACTGCATGGCCAATTGCCAATTCCCGGAGTCCTTCACTTGCACTGCTTCCTTGTAACATGAAGGCTCATTTCAATTAGTCAACATGACATAGTTCATAGATGGAACAAACCTATCAGAAGGTCGCGTGACACGTCCAGATCTATGCACAATAGGTGGCTCAGGCTCAGCCACAACCTGTGGTTCCACTCTATCCTGTCCTTGCTCCTCTTGAGCCCTGACATTTTTTCTTGCACGTGCAGGTCCATCTTCTTGGAAGACAACTCTTCTAATCTCCTCAACCCTCTCTGGTTTAGAATGATATTTGGATTCATTAAAGTGAACATCATTGCTGCGGACAACCTTTCTGGATTCGGGATCCCAAAGTCTGTACCCCATCTCACCGGAATTACCATAGCCTAGAAAGATGCACTTTCTACTCTTTGGCTCAAGTTTGTTCCTAAATTCCTTTGGAACGTGAGTATATGCCTCACAGCCAAAGACTCTGAGATACTTGTATGAGGGCATTTTGCCTGACCATACCATCAATGGCACTGAATTCTTCTGCAAAACCTTGCTAGGAGATCTATTTACAAGATGAACAGCTGCTGATACAGCTTCAGCCCAAAACCCATTTGGCAGTTGTGCATTAGACAACATACTTCTGACCTTCTCTTGTATGGTCCTATTCATCCTCTCAGCAACACCATTTTGAGGAGGATTGTAAGGAGCAGTAAGTTCACGTTTTATACCTTTTGACTCACAAAAGTCTTGAAAGGCCTTTGAAACATACTCTCCACCATTGTCAGTGCGTAAGCATTTAAGCTTCTTGCCACTCTGATTCTCCACAAGTGTCACAACCGTTTTGAAAACACTAAACGCTTCATCCTTGTGCTTGAGAAAGTAAACCCATACTTTCCTCGAGTAATCATCTATAAATGTTATAAAGTAAGAAGCTCCCCCTAGAGATAGGTTAGGCATAGGTCCACACAAATCACTATGAACAAGTGCCAAGTGTGTATCTCTTCTATTGCTTCTATGCTTATGTGGCTGCTGTGTTTGCTTACCATATAGACAATGTTCACAGAATTCAAAATCATTAAATGAAAAGCCAGGCAAATAACCAGAACGAGACAAGATTTCCATTCCCTTCTTGGACATATGTCCTAATCGGCTATGCCACAAAGAAACGTTCGGCTGCTCGGTTACATTGATTACATTTTTAGAGACATTTGATACATAAATCATGTAAAGTCCTCCAAACTTTACTCCATGTGCTACTGTCATAGAACCCTTGGATATCTTCCACATGTTCTGTCCAAAAGTGGTGACGTAGCCAGCATCATCAAGTAAACCTGTGCTGATCAAGCTCTTTGTAATTGCGGGAACATGTCTCACATTCTTTAGTGTGAAAAAAGAGCCATTATGAAACTTCAATTGAACATCTCCAACACCTAAGATCTCACATGTCTGCCAATTGCCTAGCCGAACATGATCTTTAGTGGTCACATAAGAGGTAAACCAGTCCTTGTTTGGAGACACTTGAAGTGATGCCCCTGAGTTTATAATCCATTCACTCAGTGCATTTCCATCAGATGCTGTAAGAAGAGCTGAGTCCATTGTATTCTTCAAGAAGTAGATGTCTCCTGACACTAGACTGTCATCCTCTGCAACAGTGTTTGTCACATTTATTTCTTGAATCTTCACTGAGGACTTGTTCTTCTCACCATGGTCTTCAGCTTTCTCTTTGCCTTTCTCTGCTTTCCATTCTCTGCAATCTCTTTTCAGGTGACCCTTCTTGCCACAATGGTAGCATTCTATGTCACTCTTGCCTTTAGCACTGCGGGACTTGCTACGAGACTGATTCCTCTTTCCACCTTTGTACTTTTCTTTGGTCCTTCCCCTGACAACTAAGGCTGTTCCTTTGCCTTTGTCCATTGTCTTTCTATTGGTTTCTTCAATAAGCAGACTTCCTTCTACACCTGCTATGTTCAAACCATCTAGAGGTGCAGAATTACTCAAAGCTGTGCGAAAAGTGTCCCAACTTTCTGGCAATGTGATCAACAGGAACATAGCTCTAACAGGTTCATCAAACTTGACACCTTGAGCTGACAATTGACTGTAGATTCTGTTGAATTCATTCAGATGATTGGACATAGGTGTCCCTTCTTTCATCTTCAAGTCAACAAGCTTCTTAAGCCAGTATACCTGTGAAGCTGCACTCTGCTTCTCATAAAGATCACTCAGCTTTAACCATGCTTGATAAGCCGACAACTCGTCTGCTACATTGAAGTAAACGCTTTCTGCCAAAGTCAGCATAATGGTAGAAAGTGCCAATTCATCCATTTCGCTCCATTCATCTTCGTCCATATCTTCTGGTTTTATCCCCTTGAGCTTTATAGGTTTTATCTGCTTCTTTTGTACCAACACGTGCCAAATCTGCTGCTTCCGCAATGGGAAATTGGTTCCATCCAGCTTCTTGATATTGTAAAGAGCAGTGTCTTGTGATCCAGCCATAGCTACGCTTCACAGTAGTTTACTTTCCTGGGAAAAATTCGCCAGAGTTTCCCCTGTAAACTGACCTCTGAACCAATATCAACCTGTCAAATGAACCAAGAAAGCTTTAGATTCTGCATAAATTTCGGCAGAGTCTCCTTTGTAAAATGGCTCTGGTGTACTCAAAAAACAGACCAAAAAACAGCTCAAAAAACACTGTCTCTCTCACACTGTAAGCTGCGGGTAAACCTGTCCTGCACCTGTACTGTCTCTGACTGTCCTGTCACTGTCCTGTAAGCATAGACTGTGACAATGCCTCAACGGCAGTAAAGCAAAGATGCAATCCCAACTGTCTAACTCATAGTCAATACATCCTAGCTGCCTATCTAAGGGTGCTCGAGGGATCGCTCCAAGACCTGTATCACCGAAAGGATCTCAACATTCGAGAATCCCCGAACTCAATAAAACCTCACTCGACCCTCAACAAAGGCTGCAGTAAATCTGACAGTACATAGACTTCCCACAAAGTCATACATCCACAAATTTCCCACTGTATGCTCTAACCGCTGCGGCGGTTGTTTGCTGCGTGACTCACAGCCAGCAAACCCTCAACAGACATACATCATCTCTGACAATACATCCCATGTGGAAGTACCTGCAATGTCAGGATGAAATCTGGAATATCAAGCAGTAAACACAAGCTACCTGATGAACTAGTGGATGTCGCCTACAGTCTGTGTGTAGATGCGCCCGTGTCGTATGTGACACGCCTCCAAGAACTGTGAGCCATCCTTCGATGTGTAGACAGCCAAAAATCAACACTCTGGGAGTGTCGATATCCTCAGCACCTGCAGTCGTAGGCCGAAAACCCAAATTTGCAGAGTCGGATCTACACCCGCTGAGATCACGTAGTCGAAAATGGCCTGCGTAGATCTTTGTCGAAGCCGAACGGTGGCCGAGATGACCTCAGAATGAAATTCTGACAACACCAAGCCCTTTGGGGACTCCCACGATATTTGGGGCCGTGTGTTTACCTGTCGAATTTCACTCCAATCTGAGCTGGTGACTCTAGCCTCCTGCAGTGCTGCCCCGAGCCTCGATCTGAGCTCTGATACCAGTTGAAGGAGTACGAGCGGAAGTGCGATGCGAGAGAGAGTGCGAGAAGAAGAGCACGACGATATGGTGAACTCGCTCTACTGTAATGTGTAGATCATAGTGAGTTCTTATTAGGTTTTTACAAAAGAATATGTGTACATACCTGGCGGCCCGCCCACTTACCTGGGCGACCACATTGGGCTTTATACCCCAACAGTGGAGACACTTTATCGAGGTAAGACATCAAAGTTTGCAAGGATTGCAGACCCAAGCAATGGGGAGCAGTATTGGAATGCTGTGTTGTCACTGCCTTGGCATGAGCCATCCACGCACATTGCCACTGAGGAGAAACTGAACATGATAGGATCATCAATGATTAGCGATGCTAATAAAGCTCAGATTGTGTGCATGCTGGAAAACCACAATGCAAACCAGAGAACTTTGGAGGGACTCCCAAATGACAAAGCTAAGGTTCGTGATTGGCTGCATATGTATTGATTTTGGTTGCAATTGGCAGACCATGGTCGTATACTCATACAAGAGATAAGGGAATTCGATCATGTGCCTTCACCTCCTGAATCTCATTGGAACTCATACGTACAGCTATGTAGAATGAGGTTCTTTCGAAAGGCTTTCAAGACTAATGAGGGGGGAATAAAGTTTTCTAATGAGCCTGATCTTCAGCCCGGCCTGAAGACAGCTGCAACACGGGTGCTTTACAGGTGCAACTCCTTTCTTTTGTTGTTTCTTCCATTTACTATATTGGTGTAGAGGCTCATTTCATCTGTTTGATCTCTTGTAGATGGCTCCGAAAAGAGCATTCTGAGAAACATATAGCAGAAATACCTGCCATGGAGTACGTTTGGAAACAGGAGGACCAGCCGGTTTACATGTACCAAGATGTGAAACTTGGTAGGGTAAGTATAGCTCTTTGATGATTCAATGAGCTCCTCTTGCAAATAATGTTGTCATGGCCCATGACAAGTGCACATTTAATGTAGCATCTGAGTGAGGTGGAGATAAGGCACTACCCTTGGTGGCTGGACTTGCTTGGTCAATGGGCACCAGAGGAGGAATTAGAGTTGTATGACTTGCACAAGACACAATTGCAGATGGGGACAACAAAACATCAAGAGCAAGGGGGGGACTCAATATCTCACTTTGCCTCCACTGGGTCAACAATATCTAGGACTAGTGGCAAGAGGCCTCCAATGCCAGTAAACCTCGGCAAAGAAATAGTTAATAAATACTTGGTGGCACAACAGCAGTCTGAAAGGGAAAGGACAACCACCTTAGGAGCGTCCAGTAACAAGGGCACTTATGTTCCACCTGAATTGAAACCAGCAGGTAAGGCTAAAAGATAGAAATGTCTTTGGCACTATCAAATACGTGTCGGCGCCTAAAAGAAGAGTTGTGTGCAAGCACTGTGTTTTGCTTTCATGTTCAGGTGGAGGACTTGTGGAAGGAAATGACTAACCCAGTCAAGAGCAAGGAGCTGACCTCTCGTGTATCTGAGGCACTGACTATTGTCTACAGCATAGGGAGGATTAAAGGGAAGCAAGTAGACAACTGTGTTGATCTAATAATTGCTGACTTTCCTTCTAATGTAGCGGTGGAAGGATTTTCCCAGAAGAAGGTTCCGGGGTGGAATAGGCTTGGCCCAATGACATTTGAGAGCACTTTCAAGCTGGCAGACCTCTACCTTTCTGACTTGGGATATCTAGTTTGCTTGTATCCACTAGAGGAAGGAGTGTCTATTGAGCGTATAGCCACCAGATTGGGGTTTGCAATGTTCCGACGACAGATTGTCCATTGCACTCCACCAATTGGAACCAAAATCGGGCACATTGTGATGCATGTGAGTCTCCCTCCATTTGGTTTGGGTTGTTTTTTGTGGCCAAGTATTGAGTGATATATCTTCTTATGATTTGGAGTGGTTGTGCTTTTAGGTGTCTTGTTTAATGCTATCGTTCTTTGTGAGATCATCCACCCCAATCACAACTCTTGATGTACATGAGGACCAGCTAGCAAAGATGGACCTGGGGGAGGGTTTTCAATTAGCAAAGGACATAATATATGATGTGTAGGAACCTAATTGATGCTTTGAATCTATGCATAGGACATTTAATCTTGAAAGAATGTGCATGAAGGTAACAATGTGTAATTTTATGGCTGCTCTATCATGCAGGGTTCCCCTTGAGGATATTTCAGTACGCAAGGGAAAGCCTTGGCGAGGTGGGACTCAACGTGGCGAGAAGTTGGCAAAGTACATAATATCCTTGTTTAGTTGCATTGAAGACACAGTGCTCGACCTCTTTGTAGGCACGGGAACATTTGGGTTGGCTGCTGCCTTCATGGGTCTCCATGTTTTGATGTTTGAAGGAGACGACCGGATCTATTCTAGACTCCTTCTTCCTTATCGGAGTATTGAATTGTAGTTGACATGTTGGAAATGTTTTTCATTGGTATATGGTTGAAATTGTTGTGTACACATAAGGCTATATGCACCGGATTTGTTCTAGACTCCTTCCTTATCGGAGTATTGAACTATAGCTGACATGCTATATGTTTTGCATTGGTGTTTGGTTGAAAATTTGTGTTCACATAAGGCTATATGCAGATTGCTGTGTTTGAGATAATCTCTACATTTTGCTGTCATGTTTTATTGAGTCTACTTTGTGCATCAGGTTGATAATTTTTTTGAAAATTGTAGTGTTCTACATCAGGTTGCTCAAGGTTAATTCAATTAGTTTCCTGTTGAACAGTGAAGTGAAGTTGAGCGTGAATTATTCTCTATCATCATTAATGAATCCTAGCCCTCAAGCTTTAGAAGATGTGGTTTGTACATTGAATCTAGTTTCTAAGGGATCTCTTTAGTGTGAAATTGGATTCTTCTTTTTCATATCGCCAGCTTTGTCCAATTAATGCCTACATGTCGTAACAACGCCTCAAACAAGAAGAGAAGTGGGCTTGTAAAGGTGCAAGATTCCCGAGCTTTACATCAATTGGGATAGTCTAAGTGGGACTTGAACCCCAATCTTGAGGATGCATGGTGTGTGTGAGTGGGGCATGTTTCCTCGCTAGGAAACTTGATAAGAAATCCAATGCATTGTGAAACAAGCAGCGGGATTGCCCAAAAGTTAAACATTTGTTCTTAGATACATTATAGACAGTTTACGATATGAGTAAAAGATTGATGTAATTGGAGAAGTTATGGCCATGGGTGCTTTTCAAACCTGTGTATGGCATTGGAAAATGAGCAAAGTATCGAAAAAAATTTCTTTAGAAGATATAGCTGGGAATGTTAGGGCTAGCAAAATGTAGAGATTATCTCAAACACAACACATGCAAATTGAGTCTACTTTGTGCATCAGGTTGATTTTTTTTTTGAAAATTGTAGTGTTATGTGTCAGGTTGCTCAAGGTTAATTCAATTAGTTTCTTGCTGAACAGTGGTGTGGCTATTTGAAGCATCAAGATGTAGCTCCTCTTTGATAAAAATGGGTCACGATTAGAGGCTCGCTAATGCCTGCATACATGCATATTCTTGTCAATGCAGAACCTAGCCCTTCATCCAACGATGGCTGGGGGAATGTTAGCTTCCTATCCTCACCCAAGAAGCAGAAGGAATTGGCTGGACTTGTCCTTTCCTCACCCCTTCACTAAGACTCAAGAAGAATAAAATACTACCTGACAAAACATCACAAACCAAACACTAGCTGTTAAACTTCAACCGACTCCTACATGTTTGTCGATTATGTAGTCAACCTCACCTGTCTCAATTGTGGAACCTCACACTACGACTGATTGTTGTACGAATTCCACTTGTTTCTCCTCCATAGGATGCATTTGGCCTTTTGATTTCCCGCACTTGTCCTTTGCACCGAATGACAGTCTTTTGATTACTTAACTGCAAGACAAATTACTTCATAGGATCTTCCTTTGCTGCCTTCTTTGAAACTTTGAGCCGTTTTGCTGCCCGCCCAACACCCGTTATCTCAAACTAGAAAGAATATTTGGATCAGCAAGAATATTCGTAAATTCGGATCAGCAAGAATATTTGCAATTGGATTATAAATTCATGCAACCCCACTTCCACAAGGATACGAACCCGCAACCCGACTTTTGCCAACAAAGTGCAGAATCATCTCTCTGTTTTGCATACACACTGCAGGGAAACAAACAGAGAAAGTTCAGGGTTTTTTTTTTGGGGGGGGGTTTGCTATACTTTGGGCGCTTTTACCTTTGGTTTAACCAATTATTCATGGCCTTGTCAATTTGTCTCTTTACATTGTGTGGATGATGTCTTGCACTATAACACCCTCTATGACACCAAATCTTGTATGCTAACTGCTCACCTATTTTATTGTTGTCGTAAAAACTGATTTGCACTCTACTCCGTGCTCACTTCATGTGGCTCACTTCATACTCACACCCCAAGAATGCCAGCTTCTTGACATATTTTTGGTGAGCCCAATGCAAACCTGTCAAGGTGAGAGTTTGTGGGAATAATGGGTGATCATACAAGGCAACATGGTGTGCAATTTTATCTGGCTACAATGCAAATGTTGCAAGCATTTCCCTCATTCATGAGACATCAACATGCTACGAAAATATGGGAGGTCTCCAAAACCAAATCAATTCAAGCTGTTGTCAACAAAATGGATCAAGTTGATGGAAAAGATGGTACAAAGTACCTTCATGGATACGTGAAGGAAATGGAACTGCATCAAGCACCAGAAGGTGAGATGATTCAAAGTTTTGAGTTGGTTGTGACTCCGGAAATTAGGTAGCATGTAAGAGGAATTAGGGAAGGGCATGGGGCAAGTTGGGAAACATTAAAGTTGGCCTTAAAGGATGAGTATTTTATGGAATATTCAGAGTGAGTGACAAAAAGAATTTTTTTGGAATGGATAGCCAAGCCAAAGGAGGGACTCTCCAACATAGTTTCTCAGGAAATTTGAGCGACACTATTCTCAACTAACAAGGACGAAAATGGCCACATTGGAGTCAGAGAAGATAGAGCTTTTCCTACAAGCAGCACGAAAAGAACTTCAAGAAAACTTGGAGCTTCTACTTGAAGACAAAGATGCAAAGTAAGGGCTAGAGACTAATTGGAATGATGTTGAAGATGAAATCTCACTACTTGCAAAGCGGCAAAGAAGAAGAGACAAGATGGTAGTCAATAATTCTACCTCGACCTCCTTGGCTCCTTAAAAGATGGTAAAACCTTCCACTGTTTCTCCAAAGGTTGATGGATATATACTATATGAGATTGTGAAAGGCATGTGTGAATTAAAGCTAAAACTTGCAAAGCTTGAAGAAAAGGGACAACCATTAGTACCGCCTTCAAAGGAAAGACAACAAACCAAAGAAGGGTTTGTTTACAGATGTATATGGTGTAATAGCAGAGATCATGTAAGAAGGGATTGTCATAGTTTTGATGATGATTTAAGAAAAGATGTTGTGTTCTTTACGTATGGTAAGATCCACTCAAGGGAGACAAGTCTACACTTGAGAACTAACTTTGGGAAGCGAGGAATGCAAAATTTAGTAGAGAATATGGCTTCTAACCATGCTGTATCTACAGTTGAGGTTGCTACTTATGGAGAAAAGATTGGGCACTCCAAGGGTTTTATGAGTAATGATGATGGTAAGTTGTGGCCCAATGTTGTGGAACTTTGTAAGAAAGAAAAGCTTACAAAGGAGTTCATACATGAGGCAGGGGATTCCATACGCCTAGAAACAGGAGGAACGATCCAGTGGACTCATTGTCAGTGCATACTTACATTATAAAATGCCAACAAAATGAGGCTGTTGTAGAAGAGAAGCACATACGTGAGAATGTTGATAAATGACCATTAAAAAGAGCTTTTAGAATTGAGGGAAGAAGCAACTCAATGCCTTCCCAAACACCCTCGACACAAGGAGCATCTCCACCTAAAGTACTCATGGAGAAGTCTACAATAGGAAAGAAGAAAGAGCCAACAAAAGGTAAGCCAAAAGGCCCAACTTATAAACTACAATGGTATATTGAGGTTGCTACACATTTAAAGAAAGTCTTGGAGGATAGGATTTTGAATAGCAAGATTGAGTTTACTCAGGGAGAATTCCTTGGCAAATTGTGAATTCCATGAGGAGATCATTGACATCATCAAGAGAAAGATGCAAAATATTGTTGAGGTCACGCATCCACAGGCTGAAGGCAAAACCTTGAAGACACAAGGGATGCAGTTGCGAGATAAGGAGGATGATGAAGGTGTGGTAGGATGCTACCAATCCACTGGGAGAGTGAAGTAAGTGAATTTTTCAAATGATGATGAAGAAGTTGAAGCCATTTCTAAGAGCCTCTATATTCAGGAAGTCACTGGGCAAGGGCTACTACAGAACCTTTGGTCAAGGTAGGTAATCTTGAAGAGCCATTTGTTGCCTTGATTGACCATGTTCAGAAATAAACATAATGTCAAAGAGTCTCTACAACAAGTGCAAATGGCCAATGGACATAGATCATGGTTGGATGGTGAAAGTGGCAAACAATCATTCAATGAATTGTATGCAGCATGTCCAGGTGTGAAGGTGACAATAGGTGATGTGAAAATGGACCAAAACTTCTTTTTACAGGATACATCTTCATATCATCTCATCTTGGGATAGCCCTACATTGTAGGAGTTTGAATGGAATCAAAGGTAATGGATGATGGTTTAGCATATGCTAGAATAAGAAGCAAAGATGGATTTTTCCTACGTATTAGTTTTTCGTAGGTACAAAAAGGAGCAATAGCATTGACACCACAAAAAATTGGGTATAAATGTCAAAATTTTCACTCTTATGAATCTTTCTAGCCTGTTCAACTTTTTTATACATTAAGGTGCAAAAAGGAGTGGAAAAGAAATTTTTGTCCATATGAGAAAATGTCTAAAATCCGTAGTGTAATGGTGTCGGAGGCTGCAGTCCAGGCCCATATTGATTGAAACATGCCCACTTCCTAAGCTTGGTAGCCTCGATCAGAGTGGGAAGCTAGGAATCTGAGAGGGAGCACTCACCCCGTGAAAACATAGAAGGTCAATGGGGGAGAGCATGGAAGCCAGGAATCTAAGAGGGAGCACTCACCGCGATAGCAAAGAAGGTCGACGGGGGCGAGCTTGTGCTTACGTGACCTGTTGACGTGGCCTTTAGAGCGGCAATGTGTAGAAGGTTTTGGACAAAGGTATTTTTTGAGCATTGGATGGGCTTCATCAAGGTCCTACAAGGAGTCAAAAGGATAGCGAGTCCAGCACACTTTTCAGTAGCCGATCCCCGACCGATCAAAGGCAAAAATGGATTGCATGTGCATACTTTGTGAGAGACATTAATCCAAATTTTGCAACGATGCAAATGTGGTTGCCTTTCATTTTATTAATTAATAATAATACAAAATTTAGAAAAACCATTTTTCTTGCACGAAGAAAATAAGAGTGTCATGGAATGGTTTGCAACTCAACTCACACTTCAGCTACCCCATGATGTCCCCGCCACACTTTCTATGTGTGCCACGTCAAACATCTTATCTAAGTGCCATTGTGGGCAAGGAAGGTTTCCCACACTTTATCATAGTCAAAGCAGCCATGCATGGTGGGCTTGAAGAAGTGTACACACAACCTATGTCGAATGATGTTAGTAGGCATGCCAAAGATATAAAATGGGGAGAGATTCCTCCCCCCCGTGACGACAGATGGCAGCAGTATGATGATTCGGCAAGTGCATTATGAATCCCGGTGGGACACGGATACACACACACACACACACACACACACAGATGCTTTGATGATTTGATTGCACTGATTTCTCTATCGGTTTTAATGCACCCGACCCTTTGCTGCAAGTTCCAGTGCACGGGAAAAACCATAGCCAGTTTTAATGCACGTGACCTTGGTGGCTTAGTTCGGTGGTGGTCTTTACAGGGCTGGCAGCACCGGGGTCATCCGGTGGTGGTCTCTGTAGCACCGGCAGCACAGGGGGACAACGCAATTAAGACAGAGAGAAGGAGAGATGTGCTACTGTGCTTACGCTCAACGCACGCAACCCGCTATGGGGAGAGAGAGAGAGAGAGAGAGAGAGAGAGAGAGAGAGAGAGAGAGAGAGAGAGAGAGAGAGAGAGAGAGAGAGAGAGAGAGAGAGAGAGAGAGAGTTTCCCTACTCACCAGCCTAGTGTTCGAGAAAAATCATTTTTTCAAACATACAAAATTGTTTTCCTTAATTTTTTCAAGAGGAAATTTCAAAAAACTATTTTGTTAGGTTTTTACATTATTTTTGTCTATCTTGGGGCAAAATTTCTCCTTTTCCCCTTGCCCTCGACTGGCATTTTTGAAATTGAAAACATCACAATATTAAGCTGAGACACATTTTTCTCGAACACTGGAGAGAGGAAGCCGTTGAGCATGGGTATGGCTAGAAAAATAGATTTTCCCTAACTGAAGAAAATAAAGGCAAACTTGAAAGAGGCCGTTGAGCAGTAGCAGTCAGAGATTGAGAGCTTGAGTAGGAGATTGTCGAGGATAGTTGTCATCTCTGTCAAGTCAAGGCATGTGCAGAGCATCGAACTTTGCTCAAAATACCCCCAATATTTAGTCGTAAATTCCCAAAATGCGTAAAATGCCTTCTTTTGCGAGGTATTTTGTGAAAAATCACATGCTAAGCACTCAAAAAAGGATCTCAATTGTCAAAAAGGAAAAGATTAGAAAATCTTGAACAATCCGAGAAAAATAGATACAAGGGTATTTTGGGAATTTTTGAAATTTGAGGAGTATTTTGGGAATTTCCACAAATTAGAGGGGTATTTTGGTAATTTTCTCTTTTTTTTGGATTTTCAAGGGTTGTTTTTACCTTGCTGTAATTGTTGAGGTCTCCCAGGCAATATGCGTAGGACAAGGAGAGGGGTTGTGCCGCTCGTGTTGCTCGGTATTAGGGATAGCCAACAGGTGGTTGTAGAGGCGCCGACTAATTTGGTTCCTCTCTGATACATCCTACTTAAATATACTTAGGTCTCTCTCTCTCTCTCTCTCTCTCTCTCTCTCTCTCTCTCTCTCTCTCTCTCTCTCTCTCTCTCTCTCAGAAGTGTGTGTGTGTGGGTTTGTAGTGTGGGTGTGTGACAATGTGAGTAGAGAAAGGCCCAAAGCGAACGAATTAAGCGGTTAGGGTAGAGCTAGCACCCAGCTAATCAAGAATGCATGCCTGTGTTGCAGAGGGGAAAGAGTTGTACGCAATTGATCTATTGTTACAAACTCTGGGCTGCACGAGTTGCCATAATAGCTGTCAAGTACATGAAACAGGCAGTACCACCTGGCTATTTTGGGCCACCTCCACCTAATCTACACCCAACAATCAATGCTGAAATCGGGGTTATGGCCGTACCGAATGCCTACGGACCCGGCTAGTGCTGGGGAAAAATCATTTTTCCAAACATACAAAATTCCTTTCCTTGAATTTTCCAAGTGGAAATTTAAGAAAATTAGGTTATTTTTTACGGGTTCTTGCATGATTTTTCTCTATTTTGGGGTGAAAATTCTCCTTTTCCTCTTGCTCTCAACCGGCATTTTTCAAATTGAAAACGGCATGATATTAAGTTGAGACACATGAGAGAGAGAGAGAGAGAGAGAGAGAGAGAGAGAGAGAGAGAGAGAGAGAGAGAGAGAGAGAGAGAGAGAGAAAGAGAGAGAGAGAGAGAGAGAGAGAGGAAATAACTCTTTCTATGAACGGCTCAATCAACGAATACCTCTTGAAATTATTGTGGAGTTCAAATCACATTGATGCAACATGATCAAGGAGTTGGTGCACCATTGCAATTTTTTACCCAGGTCAAACTTTTGCATTGGTGAGGGGGAACCCCAATACCAGTTTGTAAATGCTTGCCTATCGAGGTGTAAGGCATAAAGAGGTATACCAAGTCTGGCAAGAACCTCTCCATCTTTCATGTCTTACATGGATGCTTCTTCGTCCTGTTTAAAGACACTGTATATTGTCTAAGGTAAGAAAATCTACATAGCAGGGTCAGAGGCAACGCCTCTCCCCGAACATGTGTTGATAGCAAGTTGATCCGGCCAATGTGACCTACAACCTGAGCGTCATAGAGAGAGAGAGAGAGAGAGAGAGAGAGAGAGAGAGAGAGAGAGAGAGAGAGAGTCTTTTTGTGCTACATGAACTGTGTGAGAGAGAGACTCTTTGCTGGTAACTAGCCCAATGTCCACTAAAATTTGAGGCCGCCCGGGACGGGGGTTGTCATAATAATCAATATCTAATTCTCCTAAATGATTTTCTCATGTTAAACTTATCAATTAATATGGGAAAGTTCCGAGGGAGAAAAAGCCCCCAAGGGATTCACTTTATATATATAATGGGATGCCACCTGCGAGTGGAAAACTTTGATAAAACCCCCCTTTCTACGCTTATACGACAATCAATGCAAAAAACTTTCATACCCCTATCTTACATATAAAATTTAGGTCTCACATGATCAAACTAAGTGAAATTATTCAAAGAGCATGTAGCATAGTGACTAGCAACGTACTAAGGAACCACTTCTATTGAAAACTAGATTTTCCCTCAATGTGTCTTAGCTTGACATTCAAACTATGTGCCCGTCTAGCTGCTCGTCCAATTTTGAACCATCTAAATTACTCAACAACATGGTTATAAAGTAGTGCTAGGTTCTCCATGTAAATTTTCATCTATACAAATTCTTTATAGCTTTCATCCCTCAACAAATAAACTATAATCACAAAACAATCAATTGATACAAATCATTGTTAGTTCTTGGATGTATCTTTGTAGCTATTGACTCACAAGTTTGAGGGCAAACTCTTTTGGGAAGCCATGATTTTGAAACACAAATACTTCCTCTCATTTTTTCCTTTTCTCACTTCTCCCGCCCCCCCCCCCCCCCAACCACCACCACCAATAAATATGATACCCCATCCCTTATTTTTAAGCTTGGGAGATAAATTATTGGGGCCTACCCCTAACTTATACGCTTATATAACTTGTAAAAAAACCCTCCTCCCCTGCACTTACCTGGTGCAGTAAGTTTTCCATGGTGAATCCCCCGGGGAAAAAGCTAGAATATTGGTTAAGCTAGCAGACCAGCCACAATAGGGATCAAAAGGAGGAAAAATAGTGATCCAAAAGGGGGGCCATTTGCAAAAGAGCAATGCGCACCAATGGGCTTAAAAGACCCTAAGGTTCAGCTCATTAAGACTTCCAAAATGCTAAGGTTCCAAAATTCAAAGGTTCTGTCCAAAGCTCAAAAGCCTAGGGAAATTGGATGCTTTTTGTGTGTCCCAAAAGTCTTCAACCATCCCTACATAGGAGGGGGCGAGCCCTAGAAGAAGGAGATGAGAGAGAAACTCACACACACACACACACACACACACACACACACAAGCTCCCTTTACACAAAGGGAATGAGGGACACATGTTAGCTCCCTAGGCCAGATGCCCACAAGGTGTACTCAATTCCTATTGGATGGCCTTGGAGGTGGATCAATGAGAATTAATCTAGAGTAAATCTAGTTTAATTAATTTAAGAACACTTAAATAAAAGAACCAATAAGAATTAAGCTCTCTAGAAGACTATTGGATAGTCTCCCAAGGAGTCCAATGAGCATTCATTAGCCCAATGGATTGCCTGATTCCTATTGGCCAGGAGGCAAAGGGGTCCAATGAGAGTTTAGCTAAATTAAGTAATTACCTAAAGCTCTCACAAAAGGGGAAAGGGGAACACATGTCAGAAGACTATCACTTATGCTGCTTAATTTCCATTGGCTAGGCTTCGGGAGGTCCAATGAGGTGTGAGGATGAGCAAATAGCAAGAGTGCTCGACCAAGAGAGAGAGGAGACTGAGTTTTTCAAGGCATTATCACACACACACTCACACAATCTCATGTGTGAAGCAAAGAAGACTCTCTCTCATTCTCAAGCTTTAACAGAAAGCTTACCACCTACTCCAAGCTTGTGAGAAGGGAGGCCTACACCAACAACTCTTGGCTTTGTGATGCAAATCCAACCAAGATCCAAGCTTCAATGCATGCTCATCTCCTCTACCATGCTAATTATTAAGCTAATCTATGATAATATGAGTGATGTACATCTTTCTTGTAAGACTACTCCTTGTTCCTCTCAATCTACTCTCATACCCCGCTAGCTCTCGCCATCTTTGAAGGTGTGTGAGGTCTTGGATCTGAGACTGTGAGGGAATTGATATTGTGTTTGATAAGTGTTTTGCTTAGTGTTTGAAGTTTCCATCTTCATTGCACTAGCTAGTATTGAAGGGACACAAAGAATTGTATTGTAAAATGTCTCTCTTGATGGGAGAAACCATAATACAAAGCCTTTTGAAGGGGGAATCGGCTCCATACAAATCTGGTCCTCAACTGCTGTCAATTGCTTAATTTATCTCTTTTTTGAAGTATTGTTCATGCTATCTAACTAGGTGTTATACTTTTTGTTGCTCTCTCCACCCAAGAACTCTTGTTATTCTCATTAGGAAGCTATTCTAATGAAATTCTCACTATGTTCATGCTATTTTTCGCTACACACAAGTTACTAGACTATTAAATGTTACATTGGTATCAGAGCACAAGGTTTCTCTTTTCTTGCTCAAGAAGGGAGGTCCTCAAGCTAGCTACAAATGGTTGGTACTATTAATTGTATGTGAGTAAGTAGAATTGGGATTTTTCAACCTTGTAGTGAGCCTGCCTTTGTGCAGTTAACGGGGCATCACCGTCGAGAGCTACGGTATTAATAGTGGACTCCTACGAGGCTTGCCTACGGCTTAACCACTATTGAGCTATTAAGAGCTTGACAGGAGCCGGTGTTGTTTTGGTGTTGAACCATCCTCTCTTCTATTCCTTGTAATTAATGGTATTTGGGCCACGGGTACAATAGCTTGAGTGCTTTTTCTAAAGGGGTAAAGAAGAGTAGCAACTAGGGCTTGAAGTGCCAAAGTAAACCTAAAAATTTTACACCTAGAAGTTGTTAGAATGGTTGACAATAGTAAAGAGAGTGAAACTAATGTTGATAACTTTGATTTTGCTAATGAGCAAGCTACTAATGATGCCCCGATGCTTGTTAACTATCTTGTTTCTAGGCTTCAACAAGCCATGGGCAATCCATTCCTCCAAAGTGAAGTGCAAAGGGAGCTTTGTGCTCATGGGATTCTCCAAGCTCCCCACCATGACGAGAGAGAACCTAGGAAGCCTCCTTGCGAGACTTCCAAAAGAGGCCTCTCTCCGATTCGGAAAGAACAAGAGGATCCATATGAAGGACTCAAAAATTTGCTCCTTGATTATGCATCTCCTTCTCAAAGGAGAATTCAAGAGCCTCCACCGAAGGAACGAGAAAGAAGTGAGTCTCATGTCACCTGGACGGAGCTGGCTCCACAAAGACGGCGGGCAAAACGCTCTCCATCACCTCCAAAACGGAGAAGACCATCGTATACTTCTCCACACCATACTTCAAAGAGGTATGACAAAAAGCAAGAGAAGAAAAAGGCGAGAAAGAGGACACCCTCTTCTCCATATTCTTTCATCCTCTTCCTCTTATGAAAGTGATGGTGAAGACAAAGAAGATCAAGGAAAGGAAAAGGCGAGAAAGAGGTCACCCTCTTCTCCATCTTTCTCAAATTCTTCATCTTCTGAAGAAAGTGATGGTGCAACCTTTGAACCATCAAAAAGAAGAGGCTATAGGAAATCCTATGCCGCGTGGAAGAGGTCGTTCAAGCTCAAGAAGTTCAAAGAGGGAGGGAAAAGAATCTCTTTCCTTACCTATGATGGCACCTTTGGTGCTACGGACAAAGTCTTGGCCTTTATCCAACAATTCGATGCAGCGTTTGGAGATGAGGGCTTCACGGAGTTCTCTAATCTACACCATGTAGCTATGCACTTTCAAAAGTCCTCCATACAGCCTAAGTCTATCCGGGAATATGGACGATAGTAGACAGGTTTAGTAAACAAGCTCATTTTATACCTGTCAAAAAGACTATCAAAGCCCATCAAATGGCAACCCTCTTCATTTCACAAATCTTCAAGTACCATGGCTTGCCAATGTCCATAGTGTCGAATAGAGATCCTAGAATGACCAGTAATTTCTGGAAGGGTCTCTTTGAGAATTTAGGGACAAGGCTAAATTTCTCTTTGGCCTATCACCCGCAAATGGATGGCCAAAGTGAAATAGCTAACTTAATAATTCTCGATCTACTAAAAGCCTATGTAACGAAAGTAGATTAAAGATCCCAATGGGAGAAGTACTTACCCTTAGTGGAGTATGCCTACAATAACACTGTACATACTTCCACGGGAAAAGCACCTTTTGAGATAATAGAGGGAAGATCAAAAAGTCCCTTGCTACTTAAGGTACACGGGAAGATCTTCGATGTAGATGAGTATAGCAGAGACCTACACGAATCTTTCCAAAAGATTAAGGATGCTATCTCTATCTCACAGCAAAGGCAAAAGGTTGTTGTTGACAAGCACAGAAGAGCCCAAGCCTTTAAAGAAAATGGTTGGGTCTTATTAAAATTTCCCAAGGCTTGATTAAGGCACACGACAGGCAAGAATCCTATGGGACACCAAGAGTACTATGCTAAGTTAGCAAAAAGGTATTATGGTCCCTTCCAAATTCTTAGGCCAATCAAGGAGATGGCCTATCAACTCAAGTTGCCCAGCCATTGGCTCATACACAATTCTTTTCATGTGAGCCTATTAAAGCCTTACAAAAGAGAGCCACCTCAAGGACCTACTATTGAAGACCCACCGGAATCGAGGACCAAGAAGAGGTGCTGCAGCTCGAATCCATTCTCCGACATGAATACAAGGTACTAAGAGGCGGTAAGACTATCCAAAGATATCTTATTAAGTTAAATAATTATCCTTTTGAAGATGCTAGATGGATGCAAGGCATACAATTAAAGGATAACCTAAACCTTGTCAATGCTTACAATGCTTCCCTAGAGTAAGCAAATATACAAATGTTAAAAATGAACAAACTTTTTGTCTTATAAGACTCTCTTTTTCTTTATTGTGCACAAAAATGAAATAGTATGCATGCTTAGATCAAGTTTGCGGAGACGAAGTCTCCCAAACATCAAGTAGAGCTTGTCACTCTACTATGGAAGATTGATAGGACTAATATGCAGACATGCTTGCATGGCAGCTTAGGCTCTCAAGCGCCAAATGGACTAGTCATCCATTCTTGAACGATGTTGTAGGGTAACATAGGGATCCTCTACCCGCTAGGAAAAAGGACTAATGAATATGCTTTATCTTCTCAACCCCATAGTTGAGGACGACTATGATTTCAAGGGAGAGGTAATGTCATAATAATTAATATCTAATTCTCCTAAATGATTTTCTCATGTTAAACTGATCATTTAATATGGGGAAGTGCCAGGGGAGAAAAATCTAGAATATTGGTTAAGCTAGCAGACCGGCCACAATAGGGATCTAAAGGAGGGAAAATAGGGATCCAAAAGGGGGGCCATCTGCAAAAGAGCAATGTGCACCAATGGGCTTAAAAGACCCTAAGGTTCAGCCCATTAAGACTTCCAAAATGCTAAGGTTCCAAAATTCAAAGGTTCTCTCCAAAGCTCAAAAGCCTAGGGAAATTGGATGCTTTGTGTGTGTCCCAAAAGTCTTCAACCATCCCTACATAGGAGGGGGCGAGCCCTAGAAGTAGGAGATGAGAGAGAAACTCTCTCTCTCTCTCTCTCTCTCTCTCTCACACACACACACACACACACACACACACACACACACACACACACACACACACACACACACACACACACATAGGAGGGGGCGAGCCCTAGAAGTAGGATATGAGAGAGAAACTCTCTCTCTCTCTCTCTCACACACACACACACACACAAGCTCCCTTTATACAAAGGGAATGAGGGACACATGTCAGCTCACTAGCCCAGATGCCCACAAGGTGTCATGGATGCTTGAGAGTCAGTTGCGCTGCCTACATCATCGCCTGTGTCATCGCCTACATCATTGCTAGAAGGCTCTAGAAGAATCTAGACAAATCTAGAAGATTCTAGAAGGTTCTAAAAGTATCAAGGAGATTCTAGAAGTTTCTAGAAGTATGGAGAAGATTCTGAAAGAATCTAGAAGTTTTTGGAAAGCTCTAGAAAGTTAAAGAAGGATCTAGAAGGTTCTAGAAGAACTAGAAGGATCAAGAAGTTTCTAGAATCTTGGAGAATATTTTGGAAGAATCTAGAAGTTTTTGGAAAGCTCTAGAAAGTTGAAGAAGGATCTAGAAGGTTCTAGAAGGACTAGAAGGTTCAAGAAGGTTCTAGAAGATTCTAACCTCCTAAGAAGAACCTAGAAAGTCCTAACCTCCTCAAGTAACCTCCTCAAACACTAGTATAAATCGGAGTCTTGGGCCACAAGCCTCTCAATGTTTCCAACACCAGTTGTGAGCCTCCTATGAGGAAATCCCTCTTCTAGTTCTTATGTTCAAGTCTTGTCCTTGCAATCAAGCCTTGTCTTGTACTCAAGTCATGTAATCCAAGTCTTGTATCTAGCTCTCTTAATAAAGTATTAAGTCTTGTAATCAATATTAAGCTTATCATCAAATCCAAGTTCTTGTACATTGTGAGCACCTCCTCTTGCTCTCTTCTAGCTCTATACGCGCTCATAACAGTTTGGCAAGACTCACATCATGGCTTACCTAGCCATGCAACAATATATTTTGGAAAGCATTACATCCACCTTGCAAAAGGTGCAACAACAAATTCAAGAGCTACACGCACATTGGAAAGAAGAGAAATCACACTTGCCAAGTCTAGTGGTGCAAGAGCTTCAACCCCCATCCCATTCCCAAGAGGTTCAACCCCCAATGCTCTTAAGAACCCCATAAAGCCACTATGTGCCAAAATCCACCCATGACTTTGGCTAGTCCAATGGGTCAAGTAGAGAAACCACGCTTTCCAAGTCGAGTGGTGCAAGAGCCTCAACCACTAGTCGAAGAAGCCAATATGTGCCAAAATTTTCTCGTGGTTTCAGCTCGTTCACCACAACAAAGGAAGGAGCATGAGGACAACCTACCTGAAAAGTATGATGGGAGAGGATCAAAGTTTAGAGGCTTCTTCCAACAAGCGGAGCTGTTTATATGCATGCAACCAATTTATTCGGATGGTGCTTCTCAAATTAATCTCATTGGCGCACTTCTCTCAACATGCTTTGGAGAAGTAGTAGTTGAAACCAAGCTTAGAAAGCTACACCAAGGCTATCATCCTTCTTCATTCATTGGGGAAGGAATGGAAAAGCTTTTCTTTGAGGATATTTACCGCTATCATGAGCTTCCATGTGACATTGTTTCAAACCAAGGAGAAAAGTTGATATCAAGATTTTGGAGAGGCTTGTTCAAGCTTCAAGTTGTAAAGAATAATCCCTCTCTATCCAATCATCGACAAAGTGATGGACAAACAAAGGGGGTGAATCAAGCCATAGAACAGTATCATCGATGCACAATCAACTACCATCAACACCTAAGGATGGATGTCCACATGAATCATCGAGTGAAGAATCGAAATTCCACAGATCTAGCCATACATCTCCAAAGCATTCATAAAGAATTGACAATGAATATTAGAAGAGCTCAACAAAGATATATGGTCAACACAGAGGAACACAAAATGCAACAACTACCATGCAAGGTTAAGGATCAAGTGTGGCCTCTCTGCCATGATCTACGTATGTTTTGCCCTTTTCAAAAGCTGAATTATCAAAGACTTGGACCATTCAAGATAGTTGGCCAAGTGAATTCACTCACATATCATCTCCAGTTTCCACAATCTATGCAAATTTATCCAGTCTTCTGTGTTTCAGTGTTGGATCCTTGTCATTGGTCCAAAGTTCATGAGTTCTATCAAAAACATCCATGGAAGCCCCAGTCAAGGAACACCACTGCTCCTCGTAGAACTCCTCGCTAGATGAGGGGGTAATGTCATGGATGCGTGAGAGTCAATCGCTGCCTACATCATTGCCTGTGTCATCGCCTACATCATTGCTAGAAGGCTCTAGAAGAATCTAGAAGGATATAGAAGATTCTAGAAGGTTTTAAAAGTATCAAGGAGATTCTAAAAGTTTCTAGAAGCATGGAGAAGATTTCGGAAGAATCTAGAAGTTTCTGGAAAGCTCTAGAAAGTTAAATAAGGATCTAGAATGTTCTAGAAGAAGTAGAAGGATCAAGAAGTTTCTAGAAGCTTGGAGAAGATTTTGGAAGAATCTAGAAGTTTTTGGAAAGCTCTAGAAAGTTGACGACGGATCCAGAAGGTTCTAGAAGGACTAGAAGGATCAAGAAGGTTCTAGAAGATTCTAACCTCCTCAAGTAGAACCTAGAAAGTCCTAACCTCCTCAAGTAACCTCCTCAAGCACTAGTATAAATAGGGATCTTGGGCCACAAGCCCCTCAGTCTTGCCAACACTAGTTGTGAGCCTCCTATGAGGAAATCCCTCTTCTAGTTCTTATGTTCAAGTCTTGTTCTTGAAATCAAGCCTTGTCTTGTACTCAAGTCATGTAATCCATGTCTTGTATCTAGCTCTCTTAATAAAGTATTAATTCTTGTAATCAATATTAATCTTATCATCAAATACAAGTTCTTGTACATTGTGAGCGCCTCCTCTTGCTCTCTTCTAGCTCTATACGCGCTCATAACACAAGGTGTACTCGATTCCTATTGGATGGCCTTGGAGGTGGACCAATGAGAATTAAGCTAGAGTAAATCTAGTTTAATTGATTTAAAAATACTTAATAAAAGAACCAATAATAATTAAGCTCTCTATAAGACTATTGGACAGTCTCCCAAGGGGTCCAATGAGCATTCAGCAGCCCAATGGCTTGCCTGATTCCTATTGGCCAGGAGGCAAAGGGGTCCAATGAGAGTTTAGTTGAATTAAGTAATTACCTAAAGCTCTCACAAAAGGGGAAAGGGGGACACATGTCAGAAGACTATCACTTATGCTGCTTAATTTCCATTGGCTATGCCTGGGGAGGTCCAATGAGGTGTGAGGATGAGCAAATAGCAAGAGGGGTCGACCAAGAAAGAGAGGGGGCTGATTTTTGCAAGGATTATCACACACACACACACACAATCGCATCTGTGAAGCAAAGAAGACTCTCTCTCCTTCTCAAGCTTTACTGGAAATCTTACCACCTACTCCAAGCTTGTGAGAAGGGAGGCCTACACCAACAACTCTTGGATTTGTGATTAAAATCCAACCAAGATCCAAGCTTCAGTGCATGCTCATCTCCTCTACCATGCTAATTACTAAGCTAAGCTATGCTAATATGAGTGACTATGTGAGGAGATGTACATCTTTCTCGTAAGACTACTCCTTCTTCCTCTCAATCTACTCTCATACCCCTCTAGCTCTCACCATCTTCGAAGGTGTGTGAGGTCTTGGGTCAGAGACCGTGAGGGAATTGATGTTGTGTTTGATAAGTGTTTTGCTTAGTGCTTGAAGTTTCCATCCTCATTGGACTAGCTAGTATTGAAGGAACACAAAGAATTGTATTGTAAAATGTCTCTCTTGATGGGAGAAACCATAAATACAAAGCCTTTTGGAGGGGGAACCGGCTCCATACAAATCCGGTCCTCAACTGTTGTCAATTGCTTTATTTCTCTCTCTTTTGAAGTATTGTTCATGCTATCTAACTAGGTGTTATACTTTTTGTTGCTCTCTCCACCCAAGGACTCTTGTTATTCTCATTAGGAAGAAATGCTCACTATGTTCATGCTATTTTCCGCTACACACAAGTTACTAGACCATTAAATGTTACAGGGGTGGAGAGAGAAAGGAGTGCATTCAACCTCATTCATCTGGCAGTGAGACAGAGGATCAACCAGTAGTTGGAGTGCAGCTCCTTGAGATTCCAAAGGTTGCAATCTACAGCTTTCACCAATGTTGTCCATGTTCACTACCATGGCCCAAGGTAGGCCCACGTATACACAATACCCAAGGCTCATGCAACTTAGCACTCTTCACACACGAAAGGCTTGAGGTGTTCTACTTTTCTATTAAAAAATTGGGCTAGGGCCTTGGTGTTGGTTCTCCAGTCAGTTAGTCCAGATGCATGGGGTGGCCCTTTTTATTAATGGGACATGGTAGCCTTGGTGATGGCTCTCGTGTCAGGTAGTCCATATGGGTGAATAGGTAAGAGACTCCAAGCAAGAGGGAAACACCTCAGGTGAGAGAGAAAGAGAGAGAGAGAGAGAGAGAGAGAGAGAGAGAGAGAGAGAGAGAGAGAGAGAGAGAGAGAGAGAAATGGAATGATATATTAACGTCTTCAAAATGCCAAAGTGACCTATGAGACAAAAAGAGTTTACAAATGGTGAATCTGATACAATGTCTGTGTACAAGACTAAAAAAGTGAAAATTGAAAAACTAAAATTGAACTGAGCTAAAGTGAAATGGGATGAAATGAAATGAGAGTGTGAGATGTTGGGATCAAGATCCTATCCTATGGTATCCAACATTGATCTTTGGCCCTCCCGCACGAAATACCTCTTCTACAAAAGAAAAATCCCCTAGGCACGTTGGAGAAGCCAAAAAACTGCCAAAATGTGTCCAAGGCGGCGAGCTCCTCATTGACTATATTGATGTTTGTGAAGGGATTGATATCTAGCATGGTTGCACCATGGATATGTACTACATAGAGATATTGTTTGAGAGTAGAAAATATCTATTCCCAATTTAAGTGGCTGTCTAGGGCATGTAGAACAGCTAAAAGCTCTTTTTTGTATATGCCCAAGAACCGTTCATCGGCATTTAGCCTTCGGCTCTCATATGCTATGTCATGCCCTTCTTGAAGTAAAATTATTCCAAGGAAATCACCACAAGAATCACATTGGACCTCAAATGGATTTGAAAGATTCAGAAGCATAAGGACTAGTTGGGAGCTAAGCTTCTCTTTAAGCTTGTCAAAATCATTTTTTTCTTTAGCAGTTCATGAGTAATTAACGTTCTTCTTTGTTAAGTCATGCAATGGTCCTACTATTTGAGAGGATTTTGCTATGAAGCATCTATAGTATGCACACATATCAATAAAGCTTCTTAGCTCATGTAGATTCCTTGGATTAGGCCATGCTTTTATTACCTCCACCTTTGATGGATCCATACAGATACCATCTTGAGAGATAATGTGACCTAAATATTGAATCTCTTGAAGGAAAAATTCACTCTTCTTTTGATTGATAAAAAGCTTGTTCTCTCTCAAACCTTTAAAAATTACTTGGAGATGCTGCTTGTGCTCCTCCAAGGACTTGGATTAGATGATGATATCATCAAAGAGCACTCCAATGAACTTGCGGTAGGGTCTAAATATTTTCTCCATCAAACAATTGAATGTTGTTGGTGCATTGGTCAAGCCAAAAGGCATGAGTAGATATTCATAAAGACCAAACTTTGTACGAAACGTGGTCTTTAAGATATCTTCATTCACTATCCTTATTTGATGATAGCTACTTTTAAGGTCAATCTTACTGAAGTCAATTGAATCTTGTAGCTTATCAAACAGAACTTTGACCCGCGATATGGGAAATTTGTTTCTGATAGTGAGATGGTTTAGCGCTCAATAGTCCACACACATGCAATATGCTCCATCTTTCTTTTGCACTAAAAGGATTGGAGAACAAAAAAGGAGAGGAGCTAGGCCTCATCATCTCTTTGTCTACCAATTCTTGTACTTGCCTCATGATCTCCTCTTGTTGAGCTTGGGAAACTTGATAAGGAGGCTTGTTAGGCGGTGAGCTTCTTCCTGGTGGGAGCTTGATTTGATTGTCATCATCCCCTCATTTTGGAGATAGGCCCATAGGGATATGATCAATGAACACATCTTGGAATCCATTTAGAAAAGTAGAGAAGTCTAACTCTTCTTTATTCCTACCATTTTCATTTGATAAAACATTAGCGTCATTATTAGTGAATTCTTTGACAAAAATCGTGTACGCAAAAACCAATCTTTTCATTGACTTATCAAAAGCAGGTGAATTTACAAGTAGTATAGTACGACCGGATTCACTAGCATCTATATACATGCTCTTTTCCCTGTAGGTGAAGTAGATTCTCCTTTCAGGGAACTTCATGTTGGCAGCCATGCGGTTGAACCATGGTGACCCTAGGATAACATCCTCATGTTGGAGAGGAGAGATGAAAAAGTCTTTTTTGTCAACATAGCTTTGAACATGAAGCCTCAACTTCCCAATCAAGGGAGTAACGGAGGCTTGTTGTCCCTTGAAAGCTCCATCGGTAGTTACAATATCTCCCATCTTGAAAGCTTGAATGCCCAACTTAGTGGCCAACTCCATTGATATGAAGTTGTGGGTAGAGCCAGGGTAAAACAAGATGAAGGCATCATGCTCCCTTACTTTTCCCCAAGCATAGGAGAGAGGTGATCCTTTGCAATGAGCATCCTCTTTTGGAGCTTTGATTGTGGAAGCTCTAGGAGTCTCATTCAGGCATTTCTCTTGGGGCAAGAACGATAGCCATGTCCTTGCTCCCCACACATTAAAAAAATGTGGTCCTTTCGAAAAGCTTCAAGCTCTTGAGGAGAGAGTTTATTTTTACCTTTGTAAACTCTCTTCTCCTCGGACCGATTGTTTTTGTTGTTATTGTTGTTGTTGTTGGAATTGCCTTAGGAAGAATTTTGGCCATTTTTTTTCCCCTTTGCATCACTTTTGTCTTTGCTTTCCATGGGCTTGGCATTCCTTCTAGCCCCTTGTTGGAAATTGATGCGCAAAGCAACCATAGTGTGGTGGATTACTTTGGTGATAGAACCAGGCCGTTGGAAGTTGACATACTTGGCCATCTCTCAGGTAATCCCGCATAGAATTGTTGCTTTTGCTTAGCAAAGTTTATCTTTTGAAAGACAATAGCCTTGAGATATAAATCCCAAAACTTGTCTATAAATTTGTGGAGAGACTCGTTGGAGAGCAGATTCAAGCTCCGCCATTCGGTAAGCACTTTGTCCTTTGCATCGCTTGCAAGGAATTGTTTCATGATGGAATTTTGGGGCCTTGTAGTTGCCACGAAGGCTAGCCCACCATTGACAAGAGAAGAGTTCTAGAAGTGCATAGCTACATGACATAGCTTAGACAACTCTGTGAAGCCCTCATCTCCAAAGGCTGCATCAAATTGTTGGATGAAGGCCAATACTCTGTTTGTAGCACCAAAGGTGCCATCATAGGTGAGAAAAGAGATACTCTTTCCTCTCTCTTTGGATTTCTTGAGCTTTTGGGACCTCTGCCATGCAGGGTAAGTTTTGCGATGTCCTCTCCTCTTGTATTCTCTAGGAGAATAGATGTTTCTTTTGTCGAAAGAGGAGGAAGGTGAAGAAGAAGGACAAAAGGGTGACCTCTTTCTTGCCTTTTTCTTCCTTTGCTTTCTCTCTTCCCTTTTGGAGTAATAAGGAGAAGGACTATGGGTTAGTTGTTTCCTCTTGGGAGGAGTTGGCAACCGTCTAGACCGATGTCTTCATGGAGCCACATCTTCAGAGGAACTTAGAGATTGGCTTCTTTCTTGTTCTTTGGATTCCTCCTCTCTTATGCGAGAGAGCCTTCTTTTGGGAGTCTCATCAAGAGACCTCCTAAGCTCTCTCTTCTCTTGGAGAGGAAGTGAATTCACATAAGCATGAAGTTGTTGGGTAACTTTGGCTTGCAAATCAAGGTTGCCCATATCTTGATGCAACCTAGTAACGAGATAATTAACAAACATGGGGGCATTATCATTAGCACCTTCATGTGAAAAATCAAAGTTATTAATGTTCATTCTACCCTCTTGGTTATTGTCAGCCATGCTAATTAAACTTATGTATAGAATTACTTTGTGCTTTGGTACCCTCAAAAACCTTAGTCCTTTTCTTTACCTTTGAAAATTAGTTCTCAAGGAGCCACACCCGTGGTTTAGACATTGCTTATTGCAAAGACTAGTGGAGAGGGTCTAACATTTCTTGGTTGATTATGGTTCCTATTGAGATTGCTCGTAGATCAATTGGTTAAGCCAAAGGCAAGCCCCGAGAGAATCCATTATTAAGAGTATAGGTTCCAATTGTGTACCTCAAACTAAGTCCTTCTCAACCACAATAATAGATCCATGTCCCACTTACCCTATTGCAATGAACATGTCCAAAATTTCATGGACAAGTCAACCACCTCTCTTCTTACGTAAGAAAAGAGAAACCAATAGCTCTAATACCAATGTAATGGAATTGGCCTATGAACTTTAAGAATAGCGGAATAAAGAGAATTAGAGTGAGCAGACTACTTGGAGAACATGGATGGTGAAGTTAATGAGTGGAATTAACTTGGCATGAACAATACTTTTGCAAGAGAGAGAGTTTGGAGAACATGAAAATAGTTAAGGAACGGATATATGTGGAGCCGGTCCCCCCTCCACTAGGCTTTTGTATTATAGATTCTCTCCTCAAGAGAGACTTGGTACAATACAATATTTGTGTTCCTTGTGACCTAGGTGATGCAATGAAGATAGAAAGATTCATGCATCACGAGCATAACAAATTTTTTTCAAAAGCATTAATCATCCCCGGCCTCAGTCCTAAGGCCTCAAACACCTTCAAAGGTGGAGAGAGCTAGCGGCAGGGAATGAGGGTAGGGAAGAGAAAGAAGAAGCATTCATTAGGAGAAAGAAATATTTCCTCACTTATCATCACTCTTGTTTCTTAGCATAGTCATGAAGATGAAGAAGATGGAAAGCTTAAGCAGCATTGAAGCATGGATCTTGGTTGGATCTGCATTCCATAGCCTACAGTGTTGGTGTAGGCTCTCAACTTCTCAACAAGCTTGGAGAAGAAGATGGAGCTCTTGCACTTTGCAATTCACACAATGAGAGTGTGTATGTGTGTGTGTTTTTGTGTGGGAGAGTATAAGGATGCCCAAAGCAGTCTCCCCCTCTCATGCTTGGTCCACCTCTCTCTCTCTCTCTCTCTCTCTCTCTCTCTCTCTCTCTCTCTCTCTCTCTCTCTCTCTCTCTCTCTCTCTCTCTCTCTCGCACGCGCGCGCGTGCATGCGCATTTAAATGATATATTCAATTATATCATTTGGACAAGTGTCCTCTTTTTCCTCTTTGGAGAGAAAGAGATTAATTATTTATTTAAATGCATCTAAATTCTCATTGGACCCCTTTAAAGTCTATCCAATAGGATTCAAGCACATCATGAGGGCAAAATGAAGAGGATCTTGACATGTGTCTTTTATGCTTCTTAAGAGATCATGTTTGAATTGAACACTTTAAGCACCTTAGCTCATGCTTGGTCCACCTCTCTCTCTCTCTCTCTCTCTCTCTCTCTCTCTCTCTCTCTCTCTCTCTCTCTCTCTCTCTCTCTCTCTCTCTCTCGCACGCGCGTGCGTGCATTTAAATGATATATTTAATTATATCGTTTGGACAAGTGTCCTCTTTTTCCTCTTTGGAGAGAAAGAGCTTAATTATTTATTTAAATGCATCTAAATTCTCATTGGACCCCTTTAAAGCCTATCCAATAGGATTCAAGCACATCATGAGGGCAAAATGGAGAGGATCTTGACATGTGTCTTTTATGCTTCTTAAGAGATCATGTTTGAATTGAACACTTTAAGCACCTTAGTCATTTAAGCATGACACTTTTTTATGCCTCTTAAGATATCATGTTTGAAGTGAACACTTGAAGCACCTTAGTCATTTAAGCATGACAAGCACCTCAAGCCTTATGCACCTTAGTCAGCAGCAAGCACGACAAGCACCTCAAGATTGGGTAGGGTTCCCACCTCAAGGTCAATCCCAACTTGCTTAAGGTCCTAGATCTAAGAACTTTTTAACACTAACCTTCGGAGGTCTTTAATGAAGATAACCCTAAGGTCTTTAAGCTCCATTAGGTAGCATTGCTCTTTGACATACCATCTCTCATTTGGACCCTTTTACTTTGGCCCCGTGTTGAGATAGATCCATAAGCACATTTCTATATCCTAACCCTTGTTCTCGTTTATTCTCCCACATTAAATGATCAATGTAATATGAGAAAATTATTTGGGTTCGTTAGATATTAGATTTTATGACAAATTGTGATGTATCCATGCCAATCCACATTGTGGAAAACACTCATGGTATCGGCTTACTTTGTAGGGCTTATCATTTTCTTTTCTACTTTGCATGTATGGCGTGCCAGTACGGTGGACTTAATTTCACCTCATCATTGTTTACACGCCCACTATAACACCAACCACTTTGTCAAGGACATCGTCAGATATTGAATGTTTAAAATCATTTAATCAAATGAGCTTCATTCATGGGTGAGGCACCAGAAGTAAGTCAATCTGATACAGTCATGATCACATCCAAGGTAGGTAGGTCAAGCTATGACTTATGTTTTTTGTTGCATCTCTATGAGAGAGCGTTGTACAAGCAAATGGTTGTACACTTATAGGATAAGCTACAACACAAACATTGTTTGCATAGAAGCATACATAAAGGAAACACACCACAATAGAATAAGGCTCAGTCTAGCATTTTCTCTCCCTCTCTCTTTCCTAATTCTCTGCAAGGATAGTGAAATTAGGCATGATTTTACTAAAATATTTCTACGTCAGTATGGTAAAAGAGAGGGCCACAAGCCATCTTTTTTGGAATGGCTAAGATCCGTCTTCTTATAATCCATCAGGGATTGCTTTAAAGATCAAATAGATCTATCCAGTTGAGTTTACATCTCCTCTAATGGATATGCAAGAGTCTTGCCATTAATGATTGTTTGGGTGTCACTTTCACACCATGTACTTTTAATTCAAAGATCAAGCTGAGCTTTTGATGTTCTTAAACTCGTACATGCTTATCTATACCATGGTGTATGGATGAGATAAGTGTTTCAGATAGCACGACTATCCATAAGAACTAAAGAGTATAGACTTTATGTCTAGTTGTGAATATGATTCCAACTTGAAAGGATCTCGCGCTTTTAGGCATTGGATGTGTCTCTAAGAGAACAACTTTTAGGGGCATGTCCCAACTTGTGATTTAAAAATCACTCTATACATGTTGTTGGTCATTTATTGGCCTCTTCATAGTTGTAATTTCAAGGAAAAGCATTGGTACAACCAAAGTGTGTCGACTCTAGAAGGTGTCATGGATAGATATGTGCAGGCTACCAGAAACATGGCAAAAGGCTGGAGCAGCAAGGAAGATCATGGAATGACAGGTACTGAGGCGGTCCGGGGCGGGCAACAAAAAAGGCAACCTCTAAACACCCCTCAAGGCTCCCGTGCTGCTCAATTGGGGCTGGGGCAACCACAAGAACAACAAAACAACTAACCCACAACCAAACCCAAGCAAGATAGGGGCACCACCTGGTTATGGTATGCGAACTAGGACGCAAGAGAGATTTTGGCACAACCAAGAAGATGCACCACACAACACACACAAGCAACCTCACACCAAGACACACACAAAATGGATCAGAGAGAGCTAGAGCAAAGGGGAGAGAGAGAGGAAAGGATCTTGCGCAATACCTTATTTGTGACTTGCAAATGGAGATGGTTCGTTATGATGCTATCATAGAACTTGTACAAAAAATCACTCAATGCTTAGTGATTGCTAAACATTGCCAAAACACACACACACACACTGTCTTAGGGTGTGGGAGACCTCTCACCACAATACCCTCTTACAATGGACACAAAATTGGCAATTGAAAACACACTAAAACACTTTCTAAAATCAAGATCAACCGATAAAAACTAAAAATACACAAGTCACCTTGAATTCACCAAACCGTATTGCACAAATGGAAGGACGAAGATTTGAACGTCGAATCACGCCTTTGATGCACCAAACCTCAATTTATTGATGATGAAGGAGCACATACAATAGTGATTTTGAGATTTGTGGAACTCACGCTCTCTCACTTGCAATGTGTATCTTGAAAGCTTCTCTCACACCAAGAGTGAAGCTCACAAGTGGTTGCTACACCTAAGTCTCTCCTCACGCATAGAGTGTTGGGGTGCTATGTGATATCTTGGAGGTTTTACAAGAAGGAGAGGGGCCTATTTATAGGTTGGAGACCCCTCATTAAGATTATTAGAAATCCTAATTTACAAGCTAACAAATCAGGATTATGATTTTTTTGAATATCAAAACATTGCGGGCCTTCTTTGTCTGCTTGAGTCATGGATGTGGGCTCAAAAAAGAGCATTATTGATGGTAGATAAGGTGAAAGTAAAGTTTTAAGTAAGGGGAGAGAGAGAGAGAGAGAGAGAGAGAGAGAGAGAGAGAGAGAGAGAGAGAGAGTTACTTTGTACATGTCTTGAGGTGAGGTGTCTTTTATGGTTAGGTCAATTCTATTTTGTGTTAGTATGTTAGTGGTTAGTGTTAGTAATCACTAGAAAGTTAATGATATATTTACAATGGGTAGAATGGGGTGGATGGTTGAAGTAAGATGGTTGAATGAAGTAATAAAATCCTTGTGATGGTGAAGCTTGAAGAAGTTTTGGACTTACTTGTGTAGATTCTCAAAATGACTATCGATCTTCTTCTTCGTCTTCCCTTCTTTACGCCACCGCCGCCAAGGTTGATTATCGTGATGAAAATGGTAATTCCGTTGATGAGATCTCTTGATTTGCAGAGGTTAAGCATGGTACACATGCTGAATTTATGTATATATATAAGGAGTAAGATGGAATTGTACTTTGGAGATAATAGAGAGAGGCATAGAGATGGTGTATGTACATGGAGAGCTCATATGAGAGCTATGGGAGTAAGTGGGGAGGTTAATGGTGAAGAAGGTGAGAGAAACCATTGAAAGTGCAGGTTTGAGTGAGGGATTGAGAGGAATGTGTGTTTGTGTGTGTGTGTGTGTGTAGAAGTGTGGAAAGAGGTGAGAGAAGACTATGGGCTACTTGTGGGAAAAGTGGACAGACTGGGGTCCACTTAAAAACTCATAGCTCACCGGTGGTTGCTCCAAAAATCACCAAAAGTTTTGAGGTGATTATTCAGCTTTTGTTCCACATTTTCTCTTTTGACCACCGTTCCAAATTCGGAGTGGAGATGGGTTCCAAAAATCTCACCATAAAGCCTGTTTTTTATGTCTGCAAAAGTCTTTTAGTGGCCCCCTCCTTTGTTGAATTTGTACAATGCATCCAAGAGTGAGCCCTTCCTTTGTCATATCATAATACAAAGCATCCAAGTTGCCCTTTACACATGCATGGAGGAGGATTATTGGTGAATAAAGCAATATATACATGGTGGGACTAGTGTATGGACTATTCATGGATTTTAGCTCAATGAGCACATGGTGTTAGAATAATGAGTAAAATAAAATAAAAAAATATGGAGGAATTATGGATATGGAAAGATATTGGAATCATATGATATGGTCCCTCTTTGTATTATTTTGGGTGAAAGAGGAAAAGGTATGCAAGTAAAGGAAAATCATATAATAAACGTGACTAAGGGAGTAGAAATCATTTTTTGTTTTCACGAGGGTGAGGGTGAAAATGTGGGAGTGATTTTTATAAAGAAAAAATATGAGGTTAGAGTATGTACATATTGGCAAAAAATATACTTATGGTGTAAGAGAGTGAAAGAAGGCATACACAGGTTTAATAAAACACACACCTAAGTAGAAATATTTAAATAAAATACCAAAATAATTATAAAAATCCCTATATTTAGGCCATATATACAATGAAATATTTACACACAAAGAGACCATAATATACTTTTATTTTTTAATTTTTTAATTTTTTTTTTTTTTTGGCTCAACAAGCCCAGTGATTAGCTAGCTGAGGATTTTAAGAAGATATGGGAAAAGCCCCCTAACTCACACACGCCTATGTACAATGAAAAGGTAAGAATTGCCACAGTGTTTAGGTGATTTTGGTAGGGTGGGATAACTCACTATGGCAATTACGGAGAGCCGAAAAACGGCTATCATTAGCCCTCCCCCAGGATGATGGTATATTCATGTACCATCATAGAGCATCTTTTCCAAAGAGAGTGCTTTAGAGTCCTTGACGAGATCTTCATTTTTTGGCCCCTCAGAATTTTGGCTGGAGTTACACTCATGCTTCATGTAACAATACTTACATGAGACAGCGGCCTCTTGACAGATCTTTGGTAGGTCCTTTGGTAGAAGGCGACTCAAATAGGGCTTCAAGCGATACCCGTTTACCTTCCTGGAGTGGTCTTTACCATTTAAGTCCATAAGTTGATAGTAACTTGAATTGAAAGCCTTCTTGACTATGTATGGCCCTTGCCATCTAGTTTCAAACTTGGTATCAAAACGATTGTTAAGTCGATTGTCATACCTTAGCACAAGCTCTCCTTCCTTGATACCTTTGTCCTTCAGTTTCTTGTCGAGCTTTTCTTTCGCTTGTGTGGCTTTCCTCTTGTAACACTCGTAAGCTTCTTCTCTTTTCCACTCAAGCTCCACTAACGTAAGAAGTCGATCCATCCATACCTCTTGATCATCTTGTGCACCTTTGCCATGAAGCCGCATTGTTGGAATGTTGAGCTCGATAGGCTGCAAAGCCTCTTGACCATAGACCAAGTGAAATGGTGTGAACTCCGTGGCTTCCCTATATGTGGTTCGATATGCCCACAAGTCACCATCCAAGAAGTCATCCCACAACTTTGTCTTGTTTTGCACCATCTTTCTAATGATTCCTGCAATGACACCATTAGCCTTCTCCACCAAACCATTTGACTGTGGGTAGTATGGAGTGCTATGACGATGTAGAATGTGAATCTCTTCACAAACTTCTGTGAGTAAATCCTTCTTGAACCCCGGACCATAATCCGAAACAATCTCTAGAGGTGTGCCAAATCTACAACAAATATTAGTGTAGACAAACCTGCTCACTGTTTTCCCATTTACCCTTGCCACACTTTGAGCCTCTACCCACCTAGTCATGTAGTCCACAGCCACTAGAATGTAGAGTTTACCATTCTTTGTTCTAGGCAGAGGACCCATAGCATTAATGCCCCATTTTTCAAAGGGTCCATTTGCAAGCACTATTTGCCTCGGGCCATGCACCAACCTTCTATTTCCATTTATCTGACAATTGTGACAGCTTTTACACCAATGTTGAACATCCACATGCAAACTTGGCCAAACATACCCCGCAAGCAAAATCTTCTTCACAGTTAATTCTTGGGAAAAATGACCACCACATGCCTCTTCATGCAAACCCTTTAGAATGGCTGGAATTTCCTCGATAGTTGGTACTCTTCTGCACACTTGATCCTTCCCTCTTTGATAGAGGGAGCCTTCTAGGAAGAGATAGAAACTTGTCTTCTTCATGAGTCTCCTTTTCTGAGCTTTAGTGAAGTCTTGTGGAAACTCACCCTCCAAAATGTAGCCAATAATGGGAGCCAATGACTCCAATCCCTGGTATCTCGGTTGCTTGACAGTTGTTGCCACCATGATGACCTGCACTTCTCTCTCAACACATGTAACTGCTCGTTGTGCAAGTAAATCGGCATCTTCATTTTGTTTCCTAGGAATATGATATGGTTGCACTCCTTCAAACTGATTAAACATCCTACGAATGGCATGAAATTTTGTCCTTAAGCTTTCATTCTTGCATACCCAAATACCTAAAATCTGTTTCACAATGATAAGTGCATCTCCCTTTACCATGAAACGTTTTATCCCTTGGCCAATGCACATCTTCAAACCATGAAGTAGTGTGTCGTATTCTGCTTCATTGTTGCTAGTTGAACCTGGTAGATTGACCTTCTCTTTCATGACCACCTCTCCACTTGGGTTGAGCAATACTAGCCCTCCCCCTGCTTTTCCTATGACTCGTCGAAAAGCTCCATCAAAGAACAAGGTAAAAGCATTAGGAATACTTTTAGGTGGTGGCAATGGTAGGGTCTTTACTTCAGGCACCTTAAACTCCTTCTCATGTACCTTATAAGTGAGAATCCCCGCCAATTGTGCACGCACACTATCTTCTACCTTGAAAGAGTATTGGAACTCTTGCAATTCCATAATCCACTTTGAGATCCTAGTGCTAAGATTCATTTGAGATGACACCCAAGGAAACAAATTTGCAGTGAGAATTACAAAAGGTTTTGGTAGCAAGTAGGATCTAAAATTTCTCTCCGCAAACATGAGAGAAAGCATCATGAGTTCTGCTTCTGTGTAGCTTCTCTCCAAGGCATTCATGACCCTACTAGCAAAGTAGATGGGTCGCATCCTGGTACTGTGGGGATCTTGTTGTAATAAAACTGCACCAATTGTTTCCTTCCCAATACTAGAGCTAACAAAGAATGTGTACTCCCAACAAGGAGGCATGAGTGTTGGTAGCTCTGAAAAAATGACTTTAATGTTACAAAAGTACTCTTCAAGCTCATCAGACCATGCAAATTCTACTTGTTGTGTCAACTTTTGCAAAGGATGAAGCAACTCCAAAGCTAAGTGAATAAAGCGTGATGGGAGCTCAATAAGAGCCTTTGCCTTTGAAGGATCCACCTCAATGCCTTTATAGGAAACCTTGTGACCAAGCAAGATCACTTCATCCTCACTTATGTGACACTTGTCGGGGTTGAGCTGACCTCCCATGTCGTAGAGCTTCTTGAAACCTTCTTCTACCCTTTGTAGATGCAATGATTTTGAGCTATAAATGCAAAAATCATCAATAAAAACCCTAATGGACTTTCCAAAGAATGCTTGAAACACCATGTTCATGAAACATTGGAAAGTTTTAGGAGAATTTGTCAGGCCAAATGGCATAACTCTAAAATCATAACAACCCCAAGGAGTGATGAAGGTTGTTTTCAATTGGTCCTCCAAAGCAATCCCTATTTGAAAGTAGCCTGAGTAGCCATCACACACAGTGTACTTCTCATGACCAGCTACCTCATTCAGTATCTCATCCTGAAATGGGAGGGGAAAGTGATCTCTTTTTGTTGCCTCATTAAGTGGACGGTAATCCACACACACTCTCCACTTGCCATTTTTCTTAGGAGTGACAAAAACGGGAGAGACCCACTCTGAATTCTCCACTGGATAAATAAAACCTGCTGCTAGAAGCTCTCTTACCTCCTTGAGTAAAGCCTGCTCCTTGATGACTCCTACCCTTCGTAGCTTTTGAGCCTTAGGTGTGGCCCCTGGCTTCAACTCAATTTTGTGTTGAACAGCATCTACTCCACGCACATCGGTGTAATCTTTAGCAAAAGCCTAGGAAATTTTCTTAACACACCTTTGAACTCCTCTCTTTCATCCTTTGTAAGTGTTGTGGACAACATACCTTCTAACATTCCTTCCTCTTCCACATTTTGGTTCTCTTGGGAACCTACCTCCTCCAAACCTTGACAAGAGGTCTCTTGGTTTGTTGGCTTAAACCTTACCCCCATGACTTCGATGGAAGACTCCTCTTCAGTAATGCTGTCGCTACTTTCTTCTTCTCAAGTGTTATCTATCCAATCTTCTTCCGTCTCACTTTGAGACGATTCTTCATGGAGCTCCTCTTGGCGTTGCTCCTTCATGTCAAAGAAAACCTTCTTATAATTGTCATTCCTGCAAATTAGCTTTCCACTCTCCCAATCCTGCAAAGCTCGCATTTTCATTAGCCATGGTCTTCCTAGGATAAATGGATAACCACTTCCCTTGGTCGACATAACATAAAAATCCACCGCCTTCTTAAAGCCAAAGGCCTCTACAAAGACATTTTTACAAATGCCTACGCACCTAGCCTTGCTATTGTTTGCAATCTTGACTTTGATTTCAGGTGTCTCAGGGATGTGCATGCCTAGTCTTTGCATGAGTCCCTCTGTCATGATGCAAATTTGTGCACCCCCATCCACTAGACCTTTCCTAACCAATCTCCCTTTTATGTAACAATCTAGCACAGGTGTAATGTCCTGATTCATTTCAGCTTGTGCAATTTTTACAACAGGCACACTCTCTTTTACCTTTCTCCTAGTGCTAATTGCCCTTGTTAAATCCCTCCTAACTTGTGGACATAATGCAAGAAATTGAGGCGATGAGATATCACGACCCTTACCTCTCATGTCTTCCAACAAGTTGTATGGAGCCATACCATGTCCAAGAGGGAAGTCTTGGAGGTTGATATGACGTCGCGTCCTCTTGGTTTCCTCGGTCTCCTTTGCCTTCTTTTCTCGTCCATGCTCACTTTGTGACGTGACTCCTTCTTTCTCCTTACCTTTTCCTCTGCCACGCTTAATGCCATTTGCTTCTAGGTCAACCTCATTGGAATTTGTCACCTCTACCACATGCACATTTGGGTCTGGCAAAGGCGGAACTCCTTCCACTCCTCGTGGAGGTGGTCTTGCTCCATTTGGCCTTTGTAGAAGCCGTGGTTGTTGCCTAGTTCCTTCACCTGCATTCATCACTGGGTAGTTCAAGTTAGGTCTCCCTGGCTCCCCACGGGGCCAAGGACAATTATACATCCCATGTCCAGACTCTCCGCAATTCCAACATTGCAAGACTCTCCTAGGTCGTGGTGGCTCTCGCTCTTCTGGCTTCTTTGCTTGTCCCTTGGGACCTACAATTTGTGCAAGGTGAATTGACAGGCTGCTTAAATATTCATTTAACTTCTCAATCACTTCCGTCGTTACCTCGGGAAGCTCCTTAGATGTTGATGTTTTTGACTTACCTTTGAGTTTCAGACCTTCTATTGGAACCTCTCCCCTTAAGCACTTGAGTTTTCTATATTTCTCAGCAGCCCTAGTTTCAGCTGCATCAAAGGTGGCAGGTGCACCCGCCTCAACTTTTACCTTAAGTTCAGGAAAGAGTCCGGCTATGAACCTCTCCTTCTTTAGGAATTCTGCACCATCACCAGGGTTAGCAGCATTTCGTATCCATAGAGCCCAAAGACGTAGAAACTCTTGCTTGTACAAGTAGTAGTCATCTAAGTCTTTTTGCTTATGAGAAACAATATCTTGCCATAGTTTTTGAGTGTTTTGGGGATCAAAGAAGTATTTCTTGAAACGATTCAAAACTTCTGTGTAATTCCCCTTAACTTCCTCAGGCAAAGAGTCAAACCAAGTGCTAGCATCTTTCCTAATGACCACCTCAAACATTTATACACGTTCTTGATCAGTTACTATCCTCTTGATACGACAAGACATCTTGAAATTTGCTAAAAATAATTATGCATCCTCTCCAGGCTCTCCAAAGAAAAGAGGATATCCAGACATTTGGCGTTGTCTCTCCATTGAATTGATTTTAAAGTGATGCATGTTTTTGTTTTTTCTTTCTTTAAAATATTTACACAATAATATTTTCTAGATTGCAACCTATTCTACAACAAAATAAAAATATTCACATCAAATGACCTATGATAATCAATGAGAGGTAGGATGACAGGGTTTGGTGACGCCATAATTTCTCCTACTCTTTGGGCACCAAACATGAACACCATACGTTGCTGAAAGTGGATCTTCCTACTAATTGCAACGTTTATTCTAATGTGTGGAGTGAAATGGAAGGGGAAAACCTCTATTTCTGGGCCATTATCCATGGTCTATGCATCACCTAATGCTTAAAACAAAACAAAAATATAGACGTCCAAACTAAGGTCGTACCTAATGAGAGGCAAAATAAAGGGATTTACTGATGCGTTTATCTCTGCCAACCTAAGGGGACCTAAAATTCTACGAATTACACATTGAAATTCCAACTTAGTACTAACAATTATGTGTACCCTTTGCCTTGCAATGGGAATAAAAGGATCATACAAATTCTCGTGATTCATGCAAGCTACTTGATTATGCTAAAGGTTGAGCCTACACAAAAATACACACGCCTTCCTTAGTGGGGGCACCAAAATTGAGGTGGTCCGGGGCGGGCAACAAGAAAGGCGACATCTAAACACCCCTCAAGGCTCCCGTGCTGCTCAATTGGGGCTGGGGCAACCACAAGCACAACAAAACAACAAACCCACAGCCAAACCCAAACAAGATAGGGGCACCACCTGGTTATGGTATGCGAACTAGGACGCAAGAGAGATTTTGGCACAACCAAGAAGATGCACCACACAACACACACAAGCAACCTCACACCAAGACACACACAAAATGGATCAGAGAGAGCTAGAGCAAAGGGGAGAGAGAGAGGAAAGGATCTTGCGCAATACCTTATTTGTGACTTGCAAATGGAGATGGTTCGTTATGATGCTATAGTAGAACTTGTACAAAAAATCACTCAATGCTTAGTGATTGCTAAACATTGCCAAAACACACACACACACTGTCTTAGGGTGTGGGAGACCTCTCACCACAATACCCTCTTACAATGGACACAAAATTGGCAATCAAAAACACACTAAAACACTTTCTAAAATCAAGATCAACCGATAAAAACTAAAAATACACAAGTCACCTTGAATTCACCAAACCGTATTGCACAAATGGAAGGACGAAGATTTGAACGTCGAATCACGCCTTTGATGCACCAAACCTCAATTTATTGATGATGAAGAAGCACATACAATAGTGGTTTTGAGATTTGTGGAACACACGCTCTCTCACTTGCAATGTGTATCTTGAAAGCTTCTCTCACACCAAAAGTGAAGCTCACAAGTGGTTGCTACACCTAAGTCTCTCCTCACGCATAGAGTGTTGGGATGCTATGTGATATCTTGGAGGTTTTACAAGAAGGAGAGGGGCCTATTTATAGGTTGGAGACCCCTCATTAAGATTATTAGAAATCCTAATTTACAAGCTAACAAATCAGGATTATGATTTTTTTGAATATCAAAACATTGCGGGCCTTCTTTGTCTGCTTGAGTCATGGATGTGGGCTCAAAAAAGAGCATTATTGATGGTAGATAAGGTGAAAGTAAAGTTTTAAGTAAGGAGAGAGAGAGAGAGAGAGAGAGAGAGAGTTACTTTGTACATGTCTTGAGGTGAGGTGTCTTTTATGGTTAGGTCAATGCTATTTTGTGTTAGTATGTTAGTGGTTAGTGTTAGTAATCACTAGAAAGTTAATGATATATTTACAATGGGTAGAATGGGGTGGATGGTTGAAGTAAAATGGTTGAATGAGGTAATAAAATCCTTGTGATGGTGAAGCTTGAAGAAGTTTTTGACTTACTTGTGTAGATTCTCAAAATGACTATCGATCTTCTTCTTTGTCTTCCCTTCTTTACACCACCGCCGCCAAGGTTGATTATCGTGATGAAAATGGTAATTCCATTGATGAGATCTCTTGATTTGCAGAGGTTAAGCATGGTACACATGCTGAATTTATGTATATATATAAGGAGTAAGATGGAATTGTACTTTGGAGATAATAGAGAGAGACATAGAGATGGTGTATGTACATGGAGAGCTCATATGAGAGCTATGGGAGTAAGTGGTGAGGTTAATGGTGAAGAAGGTGAGAGAAACCATTGAAGGTGCAGGTTTGAGTGAGGTATTGAGAGGAATGTGTGTTTGTGTGTGTGTGCAGAAGTGTGGAAAGAGGTGAGAGAAGACTATGGGCTACTTGTGAGAAAAGTGGGCAGACTGGGGTCCACTCAAAAAATCATAGCTCACCGGTGGTTGCTCCAAAATTCACCAAAAGTTTTGAGGTGATTTTTCAGCTTTTGTTCCACATTTTCTCTTTTGACCAACGCTCCAAATTCGAAGTGGGGATGGGTGCCAAAAATCTCACCAAAAAGCCTGTTTTTTATTCCTGCAAAAGGCTTTTAGTGGCCCCCTCCTTTGTTGAATTTGTACAATGCATCCAAGAGTAAGGCCCTCCTTTGTCATATCATAATACAAAGCATCCAAGTTGCCCTTTACACATGCATGGAGGAGGATTATTGGTGAATAAAGAAATATATACATGGTGGGACTAGTGTATGGACTATTCATGGATTTTAGCTCAATGAGCACATGGTGTTAGAATAATGAGTAAAAATAGTAATAAAAAATATGGAGGAATTATGGATATGGAAAGATATTGGAATCATATGATATGGTCCCTCTTTGTATTATTTTGGGTGAAAGAGGAAAAGGTATGCAAGTAAAGGAAAATCATATAATAAACATGACTAAGGGAGTAGAAATCATTTTTTGTTTTCACGAGGGTGAGGGTGAAAATGTGGGATTGATTTGTATAAAGGAAAAATATGAGGTTAGAGTATGTACATATTGGCAAAAAATATACTTATGGTGTAAGAGGGTGAAAGAAGGCATACACAGGTTTAATAAAACACACACCTAAGTAGAAATATTTAAATAAAATACCAAAATAATTATTAAAAATCCCTATATTTAGGCCATATATACAATGAAATATTTACACACAAAGAAGCCATAATATACTTTTATTTTTTAATTTTTTAATTTTTTGTTTTTTTGGCTCAAGAAGCCCAGTGATTAGCTAGCTGAGGATTTAACGAAGATATGGGAAAAGCCCCCTAACTCACACACGCCTATGTACAATGAAACGGTAAGAATAGCCACAGTGTTTAGGTGATTTTGGTGGGTGGGATAACTCACTATGGCAATTACGGAGAGCCGAAAAATGGCTATTAGTAGCAGCGGAAATGTATGACTGATGCAGTTTATAGGCCAAGGAAGGCTCCATGAGGGGCTAAATTGGGGGCAGATGAAGGAGGTGCAAAGTGCAGTCTTTGGGTCCAAGAATGAAGAGCTTGAAGTGCTAAAGGAGCAGGTACAAATGGCTCATCAAACCGAGCTATAGAGCTTAAGTTTTTAAAGGTTGAAGGTTCAATGTGTTGCAGATTCTTGTCAGACACGACAGCTAGGGATAGGTGGTCCAAGTGGTATAGGTGTGTAGTGCTCGAATTATGAAGCCCACCCGACTTTTCAGATTACAGATCAGAGCCACAAATTGCAAGTTATGGCCTGTTGAAATTTTACCGGGGGACTAGGTTGGTGCCCATTTGACTACATGGGGAATCATACCATCTGGTATCTTTTGAGCCTTGACAAAGCTCTAGAGTAGGGTATGCATCATGCGGGGCTAGTAGGAATTGATTGCACGTCAAACGGAGTCCGGAACGAAAAGATACTGAAGTCGTGCACTTGTCCGGGGTTGATTGCAGATGAAAGTTCTCACTTTTTGCGGCCTCGGTTCGAGGTCTTCCTAGATTTTGGATGAGGCAAGAGTTATGCGGCTTGGAGCCGGAGATACGAGGTCTTAGTTGGCCTTACTTCTTGGGAGTCAGCTCATCAGATGCAAGCACTGCAAGTTGGGAAGCATAAATAGGTTTTTTCAAAAATTTTAAGGGGTCTTGGAACCTTGAAAAGGTAAATGCATCTGGGACTGCCACGTGGTGGGCCATAATCCCATATGCAATTACCTAGCCCCGAAAAGGACGGTATAAGGGCTGGGGCGTGAAATCCCTTAGTTTTGTGTGAAGGCATGGTGGGAGCTTTGTGGTGCCTTGGCTATGGCCACTTGCCGGTTGGCGCTATGTGGGTGGTCCGCCGGTGGCGCGTGTGGCGATTTTGAGCGGCTCTGAGTGAGCGCTGGCGTTGATGGCCGGTGGCGGCGGTGTACTGCACTTGAGGAGGTGGTTGTCCGTAAGGGTCGATGCCTCCGCCTAATGGGGAAAAAGTTTTTTGAGGGAGAGGTCCCCCCCCCCCCCCCCCCCCCCAATAGCGACATCGCTATTGCCAATGGCGGGGAGGGGTCTTGCAGTGAAGGCAAGAGGTGAGAGGGGAAAAAGAAGATGAGCTCGAGGCCGGTCAAGGGGAGGATCTCACGAGCAAGATGCAGGAAAGAGAGGGTTCGAAAGCTTCAAGGAGCTGGCCAAGGGGCCTATCCCGCCCATGGGAGCCATAAAGGTTAGGTGAAAGGGGCAAGCAGACAAAGAGCAAAGATATGTGTGCCATGCAGATACCACACACCAAGAAAGTGCCAAGTGGTGACCATGCAATAAAATTTCTAAAGGAAGCTCCAGTTAATTGTACGAGCTAGATAGCTCCTTGTATTTTTCATTTTTAGCCTTAGCCAAGCCTTATAAAAGGGGATAGAAGTGTTTTTTTGAGGGCTTTTTTTCCAGAGAGAGTGATTGGAGTGTTTTCAAGCTTGTGTATTGCAAGATTGCCATTGGAGATGCATACATTGACTGTACTGTCTCCCTATGCAATAATACCAAACATTTGCCCCTACTTCTTGTGTTGCGTCTCCCCATCCTCCTCCTTTTCTCTCGCTCTTTGTGTACTTGCCGGTGCTTGCAAAGGGTTTGCATGCAGCTTGAAGGGTGTCACCAAGAGGGCAGAATTGGGTGTCTTGTGAGCCGAAAAGGGTGAGCTAAAGTGGAATTTTTAGTGCAAATTAGCCAATTTGAAGGTGTTATTAGAGAGGTTAGGGGTGCTCTGGAATTCCTTGGCTATAGATCAAACCACGGGGTTTGGATTGCTGAGGCAACACCCACGGTTAACATTTTAAATTTCTTTACCTTCACTAATCTCTATTTTTAGTGTTTAATAAGTAAAAGGAATTTGGATAATGTATCTTTCCAGGTGGAAATATGCAATGGCAATTCGGGTAACTGTAAGGTATTGTCAACCTCATCATAAGCATCTGCTTTGGTTCCATTTTATTTCCAAATAAGTTTGGTTACGCTCTATATGTGGGATGTATTTGTGAGTATGCTTCTATCCAATTTTCTCTTCAATGACATGAAAAGGTCATGTAAGAGCATAACATTTTGGGAAATTAGTGTCACTTTCTCTCTTACTTGTTCATCAGGATATCGTGACAAGTTCGTTCCCTATTGAAACAGTTACAGACCTACATGATAGGGTTCTATTTGACACATGTTGTTAGTCACAAGGTGTTCAACATGGTCCAGGAACTCATAGAGTTTAGTTTAGCCAATGTAGAGAAAAGTATATGAGGGTCCCTCTCGTACATGTCACTGATTGATTTTCCACAGGAGAAATCTCTAGTCTGTTTTCAACAAATGCAATCACCTATGCATGCAAGAATGCATGTGACTCTACACATAGTAGGAGCAGGACCATAACGATTATGTTCTTGGTACTTCCTTGGTTGATATGTATGCCAAATGTAGTGCGCTTTAGAAATATGTCGTGCTTGGCACTGCCTTCATCTTGAAGGCGTGCGACTTTGTCACGCTTTGTTAATCATGGCAAGCAGAATCTAGACGCAAAGTGAGGGCCTCTCTCCAGTTGTGGGATGTGTGCAACAAGAGCAGTGCCAGAGGGTGTTGAAAAAAAATGTTGTGCTTAGCATTGTCTTGGTTGACATGTATGCCAAATGTGGTGCACTTCAAAAAGCACAAAAAGTGCTTGAAGAGCTTCCTAGTCCGAAATGTCACCTCTTGAAATGCATTAATTGCAGGATGTCCACAACAAGAGCAACTCCAAAGTTTGAAGTGTGGGCTCTTTGATTGCATTGATTGCAAGATTCACCACAGGAGAAAGCTCTAGTTTGTTTTCAGCAAATGCAATCACCTATGCATGCATATTGAAGGCATGTAGCTCTACGCACAACACGGAAAGGGCCATAAAAATTTCATGCTTGGAACTACCTTGGTCGATATGTATGCCAAATGTGGTGCGCTTTAGAACGATGTTGCACTTGGCACTACCTTGGCCATTATGTATGCCAAACGTAGTGCGCTTCACAAATCACAAAAAGTGCTTGAGGAGCTTCCAGTTTTCCGGAATGTTGCCTCTTGGAATGCACTGATTGCAGGGTGTGCACAACAAGAGCAGGTCTAGAAAGATCTAGGCTATTTTCAGTGGATGCAAGCATTGGAATTCATTCGTCGTGGGATGCGCACAACAAGAGCAGGGCCAGAAAGTTCTAGGCTATTTTCAGCTTCCTATTGGGAGTGTGGACTCTTGGAATGCATTGATTTTAGGATTTGCCCCACAAGAGAAAGGTCTAGTTTGTTTTCAGCAGATGCAATCACCTACGCATGCATCTTGAAGGCATGTGGCACAAGATGCTGATATTGGCACAAACATTCACAATTATATTGTTTGTTAGAGTTTGTTGAAAAAATATTCCGTGCTTGGCAGTGTCTTGGTCAAGATGTACGCCAAATCTGGTGCGCTTGAAAAGGATGTCGTGCTTGGCATTGTCTTGGTCGATATGTATTCCATATGCGTTTCACTTCAGAAAGCACAAAAAGTGCCTGAGAAGCTTCCTTCCTGTTCGGAATCTTGCCTCTTGGAATGCACTGATTGCAGGATGTGTGCAACAATAGGAGCACCGGAGTCCAGAGTGTGGACTCTTAGAATGCAATGATTTTAGGATGCATCTTGAAGGCATGTGGCTCTACGCACAACAAGAGCAAGGCGAGAAATATTTTGTGCTTGTCACTGCCTTGGTCAATATGTATGCTTGTCGAGCTTCCCATCCGAATGTCACCTCTTAGATTGTGGGGATGTGCATAACAAGAGTAGAGCCAAAAATCCCTAGGCTGTTTTGAGTGGATGCAAAGCATTGAATGCATTGGTTGTGAGATATGCACAAAAGGAGCAGAGCAAGAGATCTTGAGGCTGTTTTTAGCTTCCTATTTGGAGTCTGGACTCTTGGAATGCAATGATTGTAGGATTTGCTCCATAAGAGAAATCTCTAGTCTATTTTCAGTAAATGCAATCACCTACACATGCATCTTGAAGGCATGTGACGCAAGATGCTGATATGGGTACAAAAATTCATAATTATCATTTTTTTTCAGAGTTTGTTCAAGAAAGATGTCGTGCTTGGCACTATCTTGGTCAATTATGCCAAATCTGGTGCGGTTGAGAAAGCCCAAGAAGTGCTTGAGGAGCTTCCTATGTGGAATGCCGCCTCTTGGAATGCACTGATTGCGGGCTTTGCACAACAAGAGTAGGGCAAGAAATCTCTAGGTTTTTTTTAGCGGATACAAAGCAAGTGTATCTCTCCAAATTTAGTCACCTATAATTTTGTTTTGAAGGCTATGCTTACATCTTGAAGGCATGTGTCTCTATGCAAGTGCTCGAGGAGCTTCCTGTTCAGAGTGTGGACTCTTGAAATACAATGGTCGTGAGATATGCACAACAAAATTAGGGCCAAAAAGTGCTAGGTTTTTTTTAGCTGCCTATCCAGAGTGTGGACTCTTGGAATGCACTAATTGAAGGATTTTCCACAAGGGAAATCTCTAGTCTTTTTCCAGTAAATGCAACCATATATGCATGCATCTTGAAGGAATGTGGCTCTACGCAAGATGCTGATATGGGCACAGAAGTTCACACTTATATTGTTAGTCAACAGCAGTTGAAAAAAGATGTCATGCTTGGCACTGTCTTGGTTGATATGTATGCCAGATGTGGTGCGCTTGAGAAAGCCCAAAAAGTGCTTGAGGAGCTTCTTGTTGCCTCTTGGAATGAATTGATTGGAAGATGTACGCAACAAGAGCAGGTCCAAAAAGATCTAGTCTAACTATTTTTAGCGGATGAAAGGCATTGGAATGCACTAGCCACAAGAAACGCACAACACGAGCAGGACCAGTTGCGGGATGTGTGCAACAAGAGTAGCGTTAGAGGCTATTGAAAAAATATGTCGTGCTTGGCACTGTGTGGGTAAATATGTAAGAATGAGGATTAAGAATGGTGCTCAAAAGCAGCCATGTCATAGCTGCTAGATTGATGCAAGTGAAAGGGCTTAATGATTTGTTAGTGAAGCTATCAAGTATCTGTCAGGCAAACATGTCTAGTTGCAAGATATCATATGTGCCTCCCGTGCTCATCTTTGTCCCCTACCACTACAAAGCTTTGATGATGCAACTTCAACCTTCACCTCCAGTATGCACCTACCACGTTCAAAATGGTCCTCTACCACTGTAAAAGAGCCCTTTTGGCTCTTCCATACCAAAGCTTGGTAACGCACCTTCAAGCTTTGTAATGTCCACTCTTCACCCTTTGCCTTGGCGAACTCACCTCCAGTATACACCTACCACACTCAAAATGGTCCTCTACCACTGTAAAAGAGCCCTCTCGGCTCTTCCATATGAAAGCTTGGTAACGCAACTTCAAGCTTTGCAATGTCCATTCCACATCCACTATCTTGTTTGTTTTGAGTAGTGCGTCATACGGAAGGTTAAATGCAACTTGCGTACATCAACGATAGACATTCAGTCGCATGGTGAGTAAGCATTACCATTTCTTGATTTTTGACACTGAGAACGTAGTTAATGAAAGCACTAAAAATTGCACTCTACCGTGAGATGGCACCATTAGGGAATTTGGCCCCATCATTTGGAGGGCCTTATTGAGGAGAGAGAAAAGGAGGCGCATCCAATGAACAACAAGCCAATCTATCATAGAAATAGGAGGAAATAAATCAAAAACTGCAAAAGAAAGAGAAGAACATGAGGTAAAACTTGTTTTTACGACGTTGAAGGTATCTGTATGTGGACCTAGGGTCTGAATGTAGTCATGGTGCTGAAAGACAGTTACAATATTGTATCATTCTCCCACCACCAAAAGCTCTTGCTCCATTAACCAAGCGTTCAAAACTGAATTTTCCTCCATTGGAAGCAAGTTCACACTTTCTTCTACCACGCAAAAAGAGCCATGGTTTCTTCTTCTTCTTCTTCCTGCCCTAATAGCTCTAGGGGTGGTTGTGCTCTCTCCCCAGAAAGTCTCGTCATCATTAGTCTCCCAAGGAGGCTAAGTCACCATAATCTCTATCACTATCTCAAACTCCATCGATATAGATAGTCAATGGCAACAACAGACAATATACAAAGGTTCTTAGGTTCTTATGCAACCAAGAAGGAGGAAAAGATCCTCAACAGCAAATCTATTTTGTTTAGCATGGAAAGCATGAGTGCTAGATTTCAAAGTGGAGGTGGTCAAGAAACTTGCTTAAAATTTTTTGGTAAAACATGTCTATAGTCATTCCGATGTGATTGCTAATGGCGAAGATGTCTCATTGGCTTATCATCCTTGATGCAACTATGAGTGTGTTTATAGCCTTCCATCTCTATTCTTACTTTTAGACCTTGCTATTCTCTTTATTTATTTTTTCTTTTGAAGAGGTAGAGCAATATTAACAGAGCAAGATCAATTTCTCATAAGTTCTTCATTCGATTCAGTAGCTAGACAAGGTGTCTTATATTTTTTTGTTGCAATTGCAGATGTCTATCCTTCATCATACGAGAAATGGGAGCCACTGGAGTGTATTATAGGTCTCGTCTTTGTAACCCACACTATTGATATTGGTGTTTTATAGTATGATGGAAGAACTAGCGAGAGTCTTGGTTTCTTCTATGAGCATTTCTACTAGCTCAACCAAAAAAATCAAAAAGTAATCTGGTTAAACTCCCTCTCTCTACCAATTGGAGCTGTATTGATTGGCCAGTCCCGGACACCACCGTGTGTGAGTCTCTCACAAGCAAACTGTTTAGGGATGTGCAAAGGTCCCTACAAAATTCAGTGCCCACAAAATTGGTAAAGATTGCTAATTTTTGTCTTATAAGTTTATTTGTAGAACTATTTTACACCTGCCACATACATGTTGCAAAGACAATGTTGGTATGTAAATCTCTAGATGCTTGCTTCTGTGACAAGCTACTTGATAGAGGCTGGTATGTTAAAGAGGTGGACGGCATACATTGCGAGGTTGCACTGGACACTTTGGTGGCCAAGTACATGATCAACACACAGTCCCTTATCATCTCCTTCTGGTACCAGTGCTCTCAAATTGTTGCAGGCCACTTTAAGTTTATTCCTATTGATCAAGAGTCAGTAGGCCTGGAGAACAATGATGTCATAGATGTGGAGGTATTCGACAAAGACCTCAAGCTTGTGACAATGGTCACAATAAGAGAACAATTCAACCTTCTGCAAATTTGGCACGACATCATGGACGAGTCCATGGAGAACAATCCCTCGTTGTTCTATTTCTTAATTGGTTGACACAAAGTAATGCAACGACGGGAAAAAGAGATTGTCTGTAGAGAACTAACTGATCAAGTCCAAATTGTGCCAATGTAACTTGAATGAATCTATATTCATGACTTCCATTCCAATGTTTCTTGCAATTTGGTTATGATATGATTCCCACAATTTGGCCATATCTTTATTTCAATGTAAGATGAGGTCTGTCTCACTACCTATGTCCCTTTGTTAGCTGGTAGTGTGATAATTGTATATTTTGAACAACATATGCAGAGTTTAATGTATAATCTCTTTCTCTCTCTCTCTCTCTCTCTCTCTCTCTCTCTCTCTCTCTCTCTCTCTCTCTCTCTCTCTCTCTCTCACACACACACACACACACACACACACACACACACACACACACACACAGATTTCCATGGCTCCACATTGAGAAGTACAAAGAATCATATTAATCTAGACAGCTATCACTTTGGAGAGTATTTGTAAGTCCAAATTCTGAAACAATCAATGGTCTGAAATACAAATTCTAAAGATAAGGGATCAAAATGTCCTCTAGATAATTGTCATGCTCATGACCTTCAAATGAGGGTGGGGTGGGGAGAGAGTGGTGCCCAGTGGATTTAGCAAGCCCTTATGGGATGTGTCATCTATCAACAAAGTGTTGATATCATCATGTGGGACATGGATTTGGAAAAAAACATCTATAGAATAGCAATACATTTGGTTTGGGAGGATTGTAGTTGCCTTCAATGTAAATGCACTCCTTCTACGAATACAAAAAATCAAATTGCGAGCATTCAATGTCCAGTACGTTGCAAACCATATTTACAAGGGGATTGAGGTTTCTCTGAAGCATAGAGGACCATATGGCAACCCGGAACCTTGTAAGTAGAAACTGTTTAAATTCCTTGGTTACTGGACACACAATACATCTGCGATCACATATTCTGAAGTTGTGTAAGTTGATAACTTCTGCATGAGGATCATACAGCTCCCAAAACAACAACAATCCGTTGACGTCCAAAATAATCAGTCTCTGCAAATATTTTGTAAAACAAATAAGTAGTTGGACAATAGCTTTTCATATTCTTTAATATAGGCTTTTACCGGAACAATCATAGGGATGTCTAGCAAGGGTCCATATTGGGTTTGCCTGCCATCGAGGTTTTCTTGTCTAGTGTTGAAATCTTGGAGCGTCTTCTCTTGCTCTTTTGCTATTCAAGACTCTTGTGTCTCCAGTGTTGAGGGCTCCATTTCCCTGAATTTGCTTCTAATGTGCTATGATCTGTTTGTGTGTCAGGCATAAAAGACTTTTGATTTTCAAGCTCAACAGGTGGAGGTGTGGCAGAGATATGCTCTGCTTGAGGGTTAGATCGTTCTTTCTCAGCCCCTCCCTCTGCATAAACTTCATCTTTTTGAAACCCTCCAAGTGCAGAGGGAGTTTCAAAATTTCTTTCTTTCTCAGCCCCTCGATTTGTGTGATCTTGCTCCTATGTGGGCTTTCCCTCATTTGGACTTTTCTCCTTGTCAAATGTTTGGAGGTGATAACAACATACACGTGCCCACCTAGCCAAGGCGCCCGTTGGGTTAGCCGGCCAAAGTTTTGATGTGGTCACATTATTTTTCCAATGTTTAATACATCAAACCCTGTAAAATCCTAATGACAATCGTCTATGTCAAGTCTAAGTCAAAGATGTAATTTTTCCAATGATGTATGTAAAGGTCCATGAGAAGTTGGCCACCGGCCACTTTAGAAAGCCCTAGGTATATAATACACTAAGGTTAGTGGGAAAGGGAGATTATTTTTTGAAGATAAGTGACTATTGATGTACGCACAGAGAGCGACCTCTTGGCTCCAACTTGTAATCATCGCTATTCTGGCTACGATAATCCAAATTCAGTTTTGTTTGTTGCATTGTGTTCTTCTTACTCTGCTCTTTCATTCAAGTGTAAGCATTCAAGATTCGGTGTAGGTATCAAACGCAATCGTTGTGGCCTTAAATCGATGTTTTAAGTGTTTATATGCGTATTTTATGTTGTTTTGACCCTAGGAGAGGCTTTAGAGACCCAAAAACGACCCTTTAGGATCATCCGTTTACTGTTTTTGCGTACTTTGGGACGAACGATCGCGATCCATGTACCCATCGAGAATGATGTGACAGTGATAGGATATGCTCCTAATAGTCCCCTGTAGCTTCCCTTCAAGTTTCGTGCGAATTCGATATAATTTTCAAGGTAAACAGGCGTGATGACTGTAGAGGTGTGTAGAAGGACATAGGCAGATTACTTGGCTTTAGTGCGTTTGATTTGCTTGTAGAGTTAGTAGTTGCATCTCTTTGAGTTCACTTCATTAGGATTGACACCCTAGTGAGTTTCCATGCCTCATCCAAGTCGCTTCCCTGGTATTGATATTTATGTTGATGCCTGAAGGCTATGATATGGATGTCTCTCGCGGCGACCCGCAAACATTGGCGCCGTTGCCGGGGAATGAATCTTAGGTGATGAGTGACCGAGTGTGTATTCATAGTTTTCTTATTGTTCCAAAAGATAATTTCCATTCCATTTACATTTCAGTGAAGCATCTAGACAGGGGTTTAGTGCTTAGTGGAGTCTAGGGTCGATGGACTGGCTAGATCTACTCTTGAGAGATATAGGGAGTTGTGAGTGAGGTTGCTTTAAGCATTTTTTCTCTTCAAATTTCTTTGTATTGATTGAGTACTGATCCATCATCCGTTTTTTATCCTGTTTGTTTTGTTTGATTCATTTTCTTATGTTCTTTCATTTCTGTACTTAGGAGTAGGATAAGTAAATCACATTCCAAAAATCACATTCCAGTCAGATTTGGGGCAAAAGATAGAGTCAAAAACACAAGAAAACCATAACTTTGGCAAAAGGGCCATAAGACTCTGAAATTAGAAAATATGACCAAACAGAGCTGAAATTAATTCAAATCACAAAGTGGTAGCACCAAACACTGGGAAATACTTGTCAGAGAGAGCCTATAAAATTTCATCAGATTTGGCTCTGGTACTATGATCGGGATCGGTGTACGTCAGTGTCAGAATTGTACAAGATTTGCCATGTGCCTTCCTGATAAGATTTTAAACAAGTTTGTCTAAAGCAACCGCACCCAAAAACATCAAAAATCAAGGAAATCATGCCACTTGGGTAAAACTAGCATGAAAGACCCAGAAACTGTAAAATCTCGACTTTTGGTGATCCAAATGCAAAAAGACTTGGGGGATAGCCTTAAAACATGAGTGTCTACAAGCATGCCAAATTTGGTTGAATTTGGGCTCAGAACTACGATTGCGATCGGTGTACCTAGACCTCAGAAATGTACCAGATTTGATGAGTAGACTCTTCAAGGGTATACAAACATAAAAGTTTAAAGGACCTAGGGTCAAAAACCACAAAAAACTTGTCAAAACCACTGAATATAGATCCAAGTCAAAAACTGCTAAACTGGCATAGAAAGTGACTTTCAATTGACCAAAACACATCAAAACTGGGAAGAAATCATGGAGAGGGATAGCCTGTACATAGGACAAGCCTAGGTATCTCTCAATCCCAAATCAAACATCAAAATCAATCAAACCTGATAAAATTGGAAAATCAGGCATTTCAGACCAAGAAACTGTAAATTCTTGACTTTTTTTAGTGCAAATACAAAAGTGTCTGGCAGGTTGTAGTCTTAAAATAGCCCAGTGAACAAGCTGGTGAAATTTCATCCAATTTGGGCTCCAAACTACGATCGCTATCGGTGTACCTCAGTCCCAGATCTGACCCAGATTTGACCCACACATACACCTAGGTTATATAAGATACGAGGAGATGTCAAAATTCAAAAAAAGTCACCAAAATAGCCAAAAACAGCAGACAATCAGAAAACCACTGCAGCAGACCAAGATCTGGTAAAAACTTGAGTTTTTTTTGTCCAAATTCAAAAATATTTGAGGAGTAGATTGTACACATCATTGTCTACCATATCCACAAGTTTCACTTGAAAAGGAGCTAGAACTACGATCGCGATCGGTGTACCCCAGTGACATTTTGAGTTGAGACTTGGTGAGTAGGTAGCTAACATCTAGTGCAACATATTTTCCAAAAGGAGCAAGGTCAAAAAAGCAAAAAAAAGTGGTCAAAAGTCCCAGTTACACAATCAGGCCAATAACCGCAAAACCACTTGGGATTTGGGTTTTCATTGGTCAAAACATCTCCAAATTCAAAAATACAAAGACACTTGGTATCAAGACATCAAGGGCTAGCTACTGTGCAAAAATCTTCCAAATCTGTGACCTGGGGTCAACGATCGCGATCGGTGTACCTCTACATAGTGAGGGTATTTGACTTCATAAGTTTGTAGATCTACTTGAGTACATCCCAAATCTCAAGTTTGAGAGAAAAATACCCTCTGGAAGCCAAGATACAAGCACAAAATCTCTTTGTGTCCTGATCGTGAAACTGTTTTGAGTGTTGTTTCAAGTGTAGTTTACCAAAACTGCTCTAACTTTTGACACACAACTCCAAACTGAGTCTCCTATAGCTAGGAAGAAAGCTTGTGAGATTCCCATTTACAAACTTTTAGGATACCCAAAACCAATATCCAAAGGTCAGTGGGGTAACAAAGCCTGACTTTTTAGAGACTTTGACCAGGGGCAAAAAGGGATTGTGTGCACTAAGCCAAGGTGTTCTTATCAAGGACCATCTTGAGAGTATTGAGTGAGGCTTAAACATGACAACTCATCCATCATTAGGGTCTCCCACTCAACTCAGAGCTATGCCACCTACACAAACAGCCAGAAATACTGCAACACCTATAACAAGAGGGTTGAGACAAGACCATGAGGCTTATCAATCATAACAAGCCAAACCTCAAGGCATGGCTCATAGATATTTGTCAAGTGATCATGTAGCTCATTGGAAGACAAACCAGTCAACTAAAAGGCGGGAGTTTGGAAGAGCAAAAGTGGAAATTGCTGGAGACTTAGAGGAGAAGCATCCTCTAATCAACAAACCCATCGTGAGGTTCATCAAAACCAATGAAGCCACGAGAGTTCTAACGGATTACACTTATGATGGCCTTTATAGGTTACCTATTGGGGATCAAAACAACTTCTATAGATGTTTAAATTCCATCATTGAAGAGTTGACAGACTATAAGAACCTCTATGCCTTCACATACACAGATGACCAGGGAGTGCAAGTTCTAATGGTAGATAAGTATGGACGAGAGTACAAACTTATTAGCCCAGTTGAGCTAGAAAGATATACATACATGGGTACTCCAATCTCTGCTTACTACTTTCAACCGAGTGTAAGCGTACCAGGGTTTTTTGAGACTGATTTGCAAGAAGCTAACATTGAAACTATGGAATCAAATGGACCTCAAACATCCAAAATAGCTACGGGAGTGTAGCTCCTACCTCATTGAGTGGAACCAAGAGACCAACAATTAGACTTACAAATCCATCAACATTTCCAAAACATGTCTCGAAGGGGATTCCACCAGGATTTTCTCCAAGAGGAGAAGAAGGAACAAGGGATGTCTTTGTGAGAGACCCCAACACGCTAAGATACATGGTTGAACCAGAACCAATGAGACCATATCAATTGGCCAAATGTGTCAAGAGGAAGTATGATGTATTAAGGGATCCATACGTACATGCATCCTTGTTCAAACAAGTGTTAAGAGCCAAATAAGTATTTTATTTTCATACACAGTATGAGGGATTTGGCTTAACCTTGGAAGGGATAGCATTGAATTGGTTCCACCCGTTGGACAAAAATGCCTTCTCAAACGTTGAACAACTGTTGCAAGAATTTGTTGTGGAGTTCTCTAAAAGGGGAATCAAGCATAACACAGTGTCCCAAATCTATGCATTCAAGCAAAAAGAAGATGAGAGAGTGAAGGAAGCATCGCTACGCTTCAAACAATATATAGAGAGATGTCCGGAACGCGAGTTACCATAGGATGAAAGATTATCAATTCTCTTCATAGAGGGTTTGAAAATGAAACTCTCAAGAAAGATTTGCACTTAAAAGGATGTACTTCCTTTGAACAAGTCACGAGAGAAGCGTTATACCTAGTTGACAATTGTAAGGCCTATGGTGAGGAAATTGGTGAAACAAAGATCACTATGGATAATGCTCCTTTAGCTTCTAGTGAAACCAACACAAGGCAAGTGGTTATGTCTCAATTAATGAACAACCTAGATGAGCTAGCAACGCAAGTAGCACAACGAATAAAATGGTGTGCCATTGAGCAAAAATGGACCAATCATGAGATGAGTGAGTGCTACTATAATCAAACCTACACGAGGGGGATACTATTTGGACTTCAAATAGAAAAACAAATGCCATTACCAAATCATCCATTATTTCAAAATAGGGTTGTGTCAAGGGCTTTACAAAGAGCTGAGGTATCACAACCTAGGCTAGGGCAAGAACCTATGAGAAAACTCTATTCATTGAATGAGGACACTCTGATGTTCATAGCCAATCAAGAGCGTAGACCAGAGACCATTCTGGCTAAGTAAGAACAACCATCAATTGTGCCACCAGTGACTCAACAAGATGGACCATGCAACAAGTGTGGAGGTAATCATTGGGCCAAGAATTGTTCTCGTGTAGACATAATTGGATATTGTTTGGAGTGTGCCATTACACATGTTGTTCCAAATTGTCCAAAACACCCAAAAAAATAGGGGAAAAAAACAATGAATGTTGTGGGAGTGTTAGCTTCTCCAAGTGGATCAGAGGCAGAACCCAAAATTCCTGTGAAGGTAGTGACTAGAGCACCACTAATGATGCAAGGTCAAGATCACAATTTATGGCACCTATCCCAAAGATAGATGAGCCATGGCCAAATGAATTGTGGGAAGCAATTAGAAGTGCAAAAGATGGAAGTGCGACTTTCCAATCTGCACCCATAACTGAGGTCAATACAGGGCATGAAGTCTATCAGGGAGACATTCAATCTCTAAATGGAGATGCACGGACGGAAGTTTCAATTGAAAGCAAACCAGAGTCCTTGAAGACCTTACCCTCATACATAGGAGAACATGAGGCAGACTCAGAGACTAGAGTGGTGCCATCTCAGAGGAAATCCATATCCAAGATGATGGATACAAAGAGTATGCAAGAGTTGATGTTAGCTCCAATACAGTGCACCATTACTCTATCTGGACTGCTTAAGATTAGACCACATGTATGGGATGAAGTAGGCAACAATTTGGGGAAGATGGTATTAAAGATACCTCTTCAAGATCTACCCTCAAATGAACAATCAAACAAAACTCAACAAGAAAGTGCAAACACTAAACCTGTGCCAATAAACAAGGTGGGGGAATATTGCAAAGGAGAAGAAGGAAACACCACCTTACCTGTGGAATACAAAAGATTTAAAACATTGGCTATACTTGATAGTGGGGCTGGAGTAGCCATAGCCACAAAAGACATTTAGGAAAAATGGGGTAGACCAGCGCTTAGGAAAACTAGAATGAAGCTGCAACTTGCAGATGGATACACGGAAAAACCTCTGGGTATCCTAGAGCAAATTATTGTAACTTCTTGTGGAATTGAATATGAACATACATTTGCAATAGTAGATTTTGGAAAAGGGAACAATTTTGATATCATTTTAGGAAGACTTTTCATGCGTCAACTTAAGATGGTTCAAGATTGGGGCTATGACTATATCTACTTGAGACATAAATAGATCACCACAAAAATAATCATAAAAGACCATAGCTATAGAGATGTGAATAGAACTCCTTTAGAAGGAATTACCTCTACTATAGTCAATGGGAAAGAGATACCTGCGTGGCTACAAACCAAACAAGAACTTTGGATGTGTGGTGCTTCAAAGTGTGGAAGCTCAGTGAAGGAGGATTGCATCCTAGAAAGATCAATGGACAATGAAGCTTACATAGCGGAACCCTTTCCAGAGAAATTATTTGAGCCATTTGGATGGACTCAAATATTGGCAACCTTGGATGTGTGTGTAAATGAGCTAACTCCAACCAAGTTTTGTGATGAAGGAGGCTACGACCTAGTTTCATGTTTTATGTTGAAAGTGCTGAGAAATGCTAATGAGATTTGTGAGAATGAAAATAGAGGGACAAATAGCCATGTCATGGAGGATGCTGCACAAACACAAACCAGGAGAGCAATACAACCATGTGGAGATGTCATCATTGACATACTTGAAGAGTCAACAACATCTACTCCAAAGAAACTAACTTCAAATGATGCAGAGTTGAAAGTACAGAAAGAATCAGATGTGCAAAGCTCCAATTCAACAGATGTTCTACAAACTCAAGATCAAAGGAAGAATGAGGAAGAAGCCGAAGATGAAAAATATCCCACATTGATCAAATTCAATTTATGCGGACAAACAGTGCTCAAGGTTACATGTTCGACCGCAATTGATCCTTATGCTACTAAGAATATAATGTCATATGGAACTTGGATAATGATGGGAAAGCCGACAATTAAAGAAGTGGAGGAAAGAGTATGCACCAGTGCCAAAACACCAATCCCAAGTTTTGGCATAAGGGAAGCAATACTCAAGTTGAGTCATGGGGAGTTCAAAGACAACTTCAACATAGTTGACTCACATCACATCAAAGAAAGTCTAGTCCTAACAAAGAGTTCGCAGAATATCTTCTTCGGGCAACAACAAAAAGCATCAACAACAACAACAAAGACGGTCCAAGAGACATCAACAAAAAATACACAACCATCTGCAGCAGAAAAAGCTAAGGCCAAACTAAACATTGAAGAAGATCATCCTCGCAAGTCAGTTTTACCTTCGCCAAGCCCACATCAAAGCTCAAGCAAAGCCTCTACGTCAAGAACAAAAGCTTCAACAATGCAATGGATCCCCAAACAAAAGGTTTTGCAACCTAAATCTCCATCGCAGCAAATTCTCCAAAAGAAGCAAAGAAATGTCAAGCAGGTGTTGGTATCCAAGGAACACATTAAAGTCAAAGATCCAATTTGGATACACTCTCGAGAACAATCTCAACAACAAAAGGCGACAGGGTGGGTGGCCTCAAATGATGTTTGGGCCAAAAAGCCCAAGGTAACGGCATGGAACTTCTCACCCTTACAAAGAAACCCCACAAAGAACAAGCCGAGCATTCAACACAAGACAACCAACTCAACTAGGAGAAAGAATATGCAAAAGAAAAGATCTTCAAAGAAGCAAACAATACAACAAATATGGGTACCAAAGTGAGAGATTTATCAAGCTACCCAACAAGGCCAAATGAAGACAAAGAATAGAATGGTTCCCGTCAAGCTACTTGAAGCACAAGGATTCCATGAAGGTAACACCCAAATATGGTTACCCAAAGTAGTTGCTCAACCTAGAGCCACTAAGACCAACCAAGTAGCAAAGGACCCCACACAAAGACAATCAACAACAACAAAAAGCCAATGGAGACTAAGCACAACCAAGGGAGAAACAACCTCAAAATGGATTCCTCGTCTTCTACTACAAAAGCGAGGCTTTTACAATGGTAATAGCCAAGTATGGATACAAAAGCCTAGTGTCCATCAAGTCAAGGGAGCAACTCATGAAGCAAGAACAAAGTGGGTCCCAAAACCACTATTGAAAACTCAAGCTCCTCACAAAGAAGAAAAAGTAAAGGTACAACAATGCGGCCTCCTTACGGAACATCCCATGCAACAAGAGAAGCTAGAGGAGTCAAAGTATGCCAACTTACTTGAAAATATGGTGGCATCCAAAGAACAAAGCAATGATAGAGGCCTTAATCTCAAGAACTTATGGCATTGGATTTCAGGCCATGAACACGTAAGTCCAAGTCGCCATTAAAAATACATGGCATAAAAGTCAAGAGTCGGGCAGCTGAGCCACTAAATGAGCAGGGCATTAGTCCCAAAGCTTCAAGTAATATTCTCTGTGGTCTAAGAGTCTTAGCTATTCTAGGTACTGCTCAAGGTGGAGGACTTTGTGTCGCTCATGCTGGTATAGGTGAGCATAAGAGTCCAAGTCTATGTATTTTAAGTTTGGTAAAGTGAAGAAGAGAGTCCAAAAGACACTCATGCACTATGCATAGTGAGTAATGAGTGGAGAAGCTTCAACATCAAAAACCCTTCTTGGAAATGTGGAAGCTATTGAGATGTCCTTGGATATCACATGTGCTACATTTGTTCCTGTGAAGCACCCAACAACTCATTTTTCACACCGCATGATTTTCTTGAAAGAACTCTTGGGTGCATATAGAGTGTCCCATAATTGGCACTTGCATTACGCACTCTTACTTTATTTCTCCCAAGCACTCACCTTGCATGAACAGGTACTCAACTTCCAAGTGTTCAACCCCAATAAGATCGTATACCAAAGGCATTTTTTCCCACTAGGTTTTTCCCTTTGGTCATTCAGGTTCTAGACCCTAATTTAGAAACACCCATCACTATTCTATTGTATATATTCCTTCCATCAAATGAAACCAACAAAGAATTTGTTACACGATCTTCAAAGAGATAAAGTGGGGCCACATTGTTCTCAACTACTCTTCGACAAGAGCATCTCTTATCTTCAAAGATACTAACAAAGCTCTATTGACAAAGTGGTAAAGAAAATCAAATTGGAGATGCCAGTGCACACATGTCAAAGTCTCAAACATTTTGAGATACAAGCTCCAATAAAAAGTCAACTGCACCAGGAGGCAAAGTATCCAAAGAAGCAGGTATCATCGACCAATTGCACAAATGGAAAGGTAAAGCTGGATGTACAACAACATGCACAAATGCCTCGTCCACAACATCCAAATCACAAAGAACACATGTTCATCAATCAAAGGCAAATGGGCACCCCATTTGAACAAGAACAACATGCCATATATAACTCAATCAAGGAAGAGGAGAGTCTCATCAACAAGAAGACCAGACTACAAATGGTCGTGTCAAGGGACGACACGAGCTAGGAAGGGGGGAGTGTTTGGAGGTGATAACAACATACAAGTGCCCACCTAGCCAAGGTGCCCGTTGGGTCAGCCGGCCAAGTTTTGATGTGGTCACATTATTTTTCCGATGTTTAATACATCAAACCCTGTAAAAGCCTAATGACAATCGTCTATGTCAAGTCTAAGTCAAAGATATAATTTTTCCAATGATGTATGTAAAGGTCCATCAGAAGGGTTTCCACTTTAGAAAGCCCTAGGTATATAATACACTAAGGTTAGTGGGAAAGGGAGATTATTTTTTGAAGATAAGTGACTATTGTTGTACGCACAGCGACCTCTTAGCTCCAACTTGTAATCATCGCTATTGTGGCTACGGTAATCCAAATTCAGTTTTGTTTGTTGCATTGTGTTCTTCTTACAGTGCTCTTTCATTCAAGTGTAAGCATTCAAGATTCGGTGTAGGTATCAAATGCAACTGTTGTGGCCTTAAATCGTTGTTTTGAGTGTTTATATGTGTATTTTCTGTTGTTTTGACCCTAGGAGAGGCTTTAGGGACCCAAAAACGACCCTTTGGGATCATCCGTTTACTGTTTTTACGTACTTTGGGACGAACGATCGCGATCCGTGTACCCATCCAGAATGCTGTGACAGTGATAGGATATACTCCTGATAGTCCCCTTTAGCTTCCCTTCAAGTTTCGTGCGAATCCGATATGATTTGCAAGGTAAACATGCGTGATGACTGTAGAGATGTGTAGAAGAACATGGGCAGATTACTTGACTTTAGTGCATTTGATTTTCTTGTAGAGTTAGTAGTTGCATCTCTTTGAGTTCACTTCATTAGGATTGACACCCTAGTGAGTTTACATGCCTCATCCGAGTCGCTTCCCTGGTATTGATATTTATGTTGATGTCTGAAGGCTATGCTATGGACGTCCGTCGCGGTGACCCGCAAACATCAAACTCTCCCTCTGTAGCATTTCTCATCTCGGAAGTCCCTCCCTCCTCTTGCTCTTGTCCTTTCTTAGTTGCTCTTATGGAATCTGTTTGTTGCAGTCCATCAACAGTCCATTAACTCTATAATGTGGTCATCCAATAGGGTTTTTTGTGCATCCATGGTCACAATATGTGAAACTGCAAGCAAATGTTGGATTAGGGTGGCACGGTATCGGTGCAAATACTCTATGGTTTACTTCTCCAATGCACTCTGCAAAAGACAAAACAAAAACAAAAGGGAATTGAGACACAACTTGGTCCGTGACTGTCACAATGTTATAGTAATGGTGTGCAAAATGCATACCTTTGACATGAATGGTTGTAATGCAAAAAAGCTCTGCAGTATAAAGTCAGCATGAAGGAGGCATCTCCATCCACACGAGTTGCCATCAGTCTGTAAAGGCATCGTGACTTCCTCAATTTCTAACTTGTGCAGCTCTAGATTCTTGCATAGCCTTCCATATACATGCAGCAGTCTTTTTATGCATTTGCAAACAGGAGGAGTTGGTACAAACCCAACACAATAACTGTCTCCATTGTCTATAAAAAATAAAACCAATTTATAACTATCAATACTCACAGTCTCAATTTTGGATGCGTTCCTCGAATTGAGTTTAGTGTCTAGATTGCTGGCTTGTCAAGTTCAATGCACACTAGGCTCCAGTGGTGATTTTTGTCATATGGAAAAATTATGGTTGTTACTTGCAACATTGGACAATGAGCAAGCCACTTCTCGAATGTGTCGATAGGGGTATTCTTCATTCTAAGAAAGGGAGAAATCTAGGAGTTAAATATATATATTTATGCATGGCATTGTGGAGGTAGCTGGCTCTTTATCAAACTACAAGACAGTTTGATGTTGTTAGTCTCTGGCCTCAAGGATGAATAAAAAATGCTAGAGCTGGTGAAAGCATCTTACTTTAGGAAGATATATACAATTGAATCTGTGATTTGAGAATTTGGATCCCGCAATATATTGATATCCATAGAATCTAATGCAAGTCTTATTATACCATCTTCTAGATGTATATCAGCTATTAATCCTTCCTCCATCGATGACAAAATTTTGTTGTTGCTGACATCGATTTTGTGTGTTACAATGTGGTAGCTGTTAACCGCTTCTTCTATAGCATGTGCTGCCTTTTCCTTCTCTTTCAGTTTATATAACTCCTCTGCACACTGATTTTCTTGTTCAGTCCTGGCTCTGGTATTCACATCGTGGGTGACCTTTACAATCTTCACCGCCTCTGGCTTTAATAGAGGCATAAGCAAAATTTCCTTCATTTTATTATCTATAAATTCGTTGGGTTGGAGCAGCTTATCATATCGATCTCCACCTTACTCTCTTCAGAGTTTCACTGTCTTTGTCCATTATCGTTATCCTGTGTGCATGTGTTGCAAAAATTGTTATTGCATTGAAATATTCAACACAAAATCCTCTGCTGTTGATAGCCGTTTTTTGGCTTTCCATAATTTCCATAGTAAGATACCTCACCCTACGAAAATCACATAAACATTGTGGCTATTCTTACCTTTTCATTGTACATAGGCATGTGTGAGTTAGGGGGCTTTTCCCATATCTTCTTAAAATCCTCAGCTAGCTAGTCACTGGGCTAGTTGAGCCAAATAAATAAATAAAATCAAAAAAATAAAATATATTATGGCCCATTTGTGTGTAAATATTGCATTATATATATGGCCTGAATATAGGGATTTTTATAATTATTCTGGTATTTTATTTAAATATTTATACTTAGGTGTGTGTTTTATTAAACCTATGTACACCTTCTTTCATCCTCTTACACCATAAGTATTTTACCAATGTGTACATACTCTAACCTTATATTTTTTCTTTTATACAAATCACCCCCACATTTTCACCCTCACCCTTGTGAAAACAAAAATTGATTTCTACTCTCTTAGTTACGTTTATTATATTATTTACTTGCATACCTTTTCCTCTTTCACCCAAAATTATACAAAGAGGGACCATATCATATGATTCCAATATCTTTCCATATCCATAATTCCTCCATATTTTTATTATTATTTTTACTCATTATTCTAACACCATGTGCTCATTGAGCTAAAGTCCATGAATAGTCCATACACTAGTCCCACCATGTATATATTTCTTTATTCACCAATAATACTCCTCCATGCATGGGTCAAGGGCAACTTGGATGCTTTGTATTATGATATGACAAAGGAGGGGCTCACTCTTGGATGCATTGTACAAATTCAACAAAGGAGGGGGCCACTAAAGACTTTTTGTGAAGAAAAAACAGGTCTTTTGGTGGGATTTTTAATATCCATCTTCACTCCAAATTTGGAGCGATGGTTGAAAGAGAAAATGTAGCCCACGCTCTGAATAATCACCTCAAATTTTTTCATGATTTTTGAAGCTATCAACGGTGAGTTATGAATTTTTGAGTGGACCCTAGTCTGCCCACTTTTCTCACAAGTAGCCCATAGTCTTCTCTCAGCTCTTTTCACACTTCTACACACACACACACACACACACATTCCTCTCAATCCCTCACTCAAAACTGCACCTTCAATGGTTTCTCTCACCTTCTTTACCATTAAGCTCCCCACTTACTTCCATAGCTCTCATATGAGCTTTCCATGTACATACACCATCTCTATGCCTCTCTCTATTATCTCCAAAGTACAATTCCATCTTACTCCTTATATATATACATAAATTCAGCATGTGTACCATGCTTAACCTCTGCAAATCAAGAGATCTCATCAACGGAATTACCATTTTCATCACGATAATCAACCTTGGCGGCGGTGGCGTAAAGAAGGGAAGACGAAGAAGAAGATCGATTGTCATTTTGAGAACCTACACAAGTAAGTCCAAAACTTCTTCAAGCTTCACCATCACAAGGATTTTCTCACTCCATTCAACCATCCACCCCATTCTACCCATTGTAAATATATCATTAACTTTCTAGTGATTACTAACACTAACCACTAACATACTAACACAAAATAGCCATTGACCTAACCATAAAAGACACCTCACCTCAAGACATGTGTATAGTAACTCTCTCTCTCTCTCTCTCTCTCTCTCTCTCTCTCTCTCCTTACTTACTTTCACCTTATCTACCATCAATAATGCTCTCTTTTGAGCCCACACCCATGACTCAAGCAGACAAAGAAGGCCCGCAACGTTTTGATATTCAAAAAAATCATAATCCTGATTTGTTAGCTTGTAAATTAGGATTTCCAATAATCTTAATGAGGGGTCTCCAACCTATAAATAGGCCCCTCTCCTTCTTGTAAAACAACCCCCAACATCTCACATAGCACCCCAACACTCTATGCGTGAGAAGAGACTTAGGTGTAGCAACCACTTGTGAGCTTCACTCTTGGTGTGAGAGAAGCCTTTGAGCTACACATTGCAAGTGAGAGAGAGCGAGTTCCACAAATCTCAAAACCACTATTGTATATGCTCCTTCATCATCAATAAATTGAGGTTTGGTGCATCAAAGGCGTGATTCGACGTTCAAATCTTCGTCCTTCCATTTGTGCAATACGGTTTGGTGAATTCAAGGTGACTTGTGTATTTGAGTTTTTATCGATTGATCTTGATTTTAGAAAGTGTTTTAGTGTGTTTTTCATTGCCAGTTTTTTGTCCATTGTAAGAGGGTATTGTGGTGAGAGGTCTCCCACACCCTAAGACAGTGTGTGTGTGTGTTTTGGCAATGTTTAGCAATCACTAAGCATTGAGTGAGTTTTGTACAAGTTCTACGATAGCATAATAACGAACCATCTCCATTTGCAAGTCACAAATAAGGTATTACGCAAGATCCTTTCCTCTCTCTCTTCCCTTTTCTCTAGCTCTCTCTTGTCCATTTCATGTGTGTCTTGGTGTGAGGTTGCTTGTGTGTGTTGTGTGGTGCATCTTCTTGGTTGTGCCAAAATCTCTCTTGCGTCCTAGTTCGCATACCATAACTAGGTGGTGCCCTTATCTTGTTTGGGTTTGGCTGTGGGTTTGTTGTTGTGTTGTGCTTGTGGTTGCCCCAGCCCCAATTGAGCAGCACGGGAACCTTGAGGGGTGTTTAGAAGTCGCCTCTCTTGTTGCCCGCCCCGGACCGCCTCAATTTTGGTGCCCCCACTGAGGAGCGATTGTGTGCTTATTGTTGTTGTATTGCATGAATGCTTGAATTTCAGCATAATCAAGTAGATTATATGAATCATGAAAACATGTATGACCGAGTCTAATTTCAAGGAAACAAAAATTGATCTAGAATATGGTTCGGATTATGCATAACATAATAAAGAAAAAAAACATTTTCACATAAGAATCTAGAATTCATGCTGAAAGACCTTTCAAAACTTTGTGTATTTAGTTGATGATTGTTTGGAACTAATCTTTGTGTGGTTCTAGCATTGAGAGACTATGACACGCTATACCTTTGAGGATATCCCAATCTTCTTCGGGAATCTAGAAGAAGATGTTGATGATTTTCTTGCTGATTTTAGAATGGTTTGTCGTATCCTTGGTAAAAGGGATGACATTGAAAAAGGGGATTTTCTATTGCTATGCCTTAGAGGCAACACTGAGCAATGGTTTTGGAGTATGTCTTCTCAGATTGAAGATGGGTATACCCAAATTTCCAAAGGTTTGAAGACCAGATTCTCTGTAATTCCAACAACAGAGACAGCATGGGCTTCATTAGGGAGACTTCAACAACATGGTGAAGACTACTATGCTTATGAGGATATTTTTTCTCGTCAATGGGGAGGATATGGGTTTAGTTCTACATTTCCAGATTATGTAAAAATGGAGCAATTTATTTCGGGTTTGTCTCCTTTCCTAAAGACTAAGGTTACTTGTAGTGGACCCTCTACCTTTGAAGAAGCGGTCACTATTGCCCGAAGGAAGTTTCACAAGTACTTCTACATCAAAAATGGTTTCCATCATGCTGGAAGAACCAACCATCATGAAAGTGTTTCTATCAAGGAGTCATATCCTTTGCCATACTTGTCTCCTTCTACTCCGACAAATGTTGAAGAAGTTACTTACATGCCAACTGATTATTCAAGTGCTAAAGTGTGTGGCCAATATTCAAATGTGGAATCTCTTTCTTCTACCTTTATCACAAGCATGCAAAAATCGACACAAGATATCTCAAATGGCATTGATGATTCAATAATGGATACATCCAACCTTTTGGCGGAGGATCAATTTCTAGTCCGAGCAGACGAAGCTTTTGTGCAACATGACTCTATGGAGAATGAAGACCTTGAAGGTAACCTTGATCTTATGGAATGTTCTAAGAGTGTATCTTGTCTAAAAGAAGAGAGTGAAGAAGAAGATGAGATCATAGGTGGGGAGATCATAGACCACATTGATCATAAAGAGATGATTGTGTACATGGAATGCCAACTCCAAAACAAAGTAGAAGAGTGTGAGTTGAATCCATGTGAGGATAATCTTGAAGAAGTGTTTGAGGATGTTGAAAAGCATTGGTATGACCCATGTATGTTAAGCATGGAGGAACCTATCATGCAAGGAGCCAAATGTTTCACAAAATCAAACAGTAATCCATCAACCTTTGAGGTGGTACAATGTGAGGAGTTACAACCTTGCCAAAGGGGGGGCTTAGAAGGGGATGAAGAACATGGCAGAGTAGTAAAAAATGAAATCATAAAAGGAAACTGTCAGAAGGGTATCATTCTCTCCAATGGTGTTTTAGTGGGTGGCTCTTCATTCATGGGACAATCTCTTAGCAAGAAAATCCAAGCTTTTGAAGCCCCAATCATCTTCACATTGGGTTTCACCTCTTCAAAGTCAACTTCTCCTCTCTTCACATATACCTTTCATCGAGGGCACCATACCTTCTTAAGTGGAGGAGGACATGAATACTTGGTGATGAATGGATGTTTCCAAACCTTCTTCATTTGGTTCTTTGGTGTATGGAGGTCGCACATTGTGATGCTTCTGGTCTTCATCATAGATGAAAAACTTGTTGATTGCTACATGTGGATATTTCATCAATCAGTACCAAAATCTATTCTCTTCCAATGTGTTGGAAGCAATAGAAACCTTCGTCTATTATCTACTTATGTGGTAAACTATTTGCAATACCTTCCAACAGCAGCTAGAAGCATGGCTCAAGCTTTCCTAAATCATGAAGGCCATATAATTTTTGACTTGGTTAGCCTACCCAGTTTGAATGAATTTTATGACCTACAAATCAGGAATTCGCTCATACAAGCTCTTGAAGATCGTAGCAGCTACATCAACTTTACACAGGAGGAAGAGCAACCAATCTTTTATATCACATTCATAGTGATAGATGCAATGATGGACAATAGTAAAATCTACAAGTTTCCTCAACCGAAATCAGTAAGTGATTCCATACCATACATCTCGCTTTGGGAAAGATATTTCAAGATCTTTGATCCTGGGGGTGCTTATGGAAACTTTCTCAATGGAGGAGGTTTACTCAGTCACTTCATTACATCCTGCTATTGGCTTTGAGAACCTTTCATATCACACAAGGTCTTTTAATCATACAACAAAGGTTCTTCAAAGATGAGAGCAGACAAAGACAGACGTTACACAATCTACATGTTGTATGATCAGATAAATGGTACATGAATGTACCATTATCTAAGGGGGGGGCTAATGATAGCCGTTTTTCGACTTTCCATAATTTCCATAGTAAGATACCACACCCTACGAAAATCACCTAAACACTGTGGCTATTCTTACCTTTTCATTGTACATAGGCATGTGTGAGTTAGGGGGCTTTTCCCATATCTTCTTAAAATCCTCAGCTAGCTAGTCACTGGGCTAGTTGAACCAAATAAATAAATAAAATCAAAAAAATAAAATATATTATGGCCCATTTGTGTGTAAATATTGCATTATATATATGGCCTGAATATAGGGATTTTTATAATTATTCTGGTATTTTATTTAAATATTTATACTTAGGTGTGTGTTTTATTAAACCTATGTACACCTTCTTTCATCCTCTTACACCATAAGTATTTTACCAATGTATACATACTCTAACCTTATATTTTTTCTTTTATACAAATCACCCCCACATTTTCACCCTCACCCTTGTGAAAACAAAAATTGATTTCTATTCTCTTAGTTACGTTTATTATATTATTTACTTGCATACCTTTTCCTCTTTCACCCAAAATAATACAAAGAGGGACCATATCATATGATTCCAATATCTTTCCATATCCATAATTCCTCCATATTTTTATTATTATTTTTACTCATTATTCTAACACTATGTGCTCATTGAGCTAAAGTCCATGAATAGTCCATACACTAGTCCCACCATGTATATATTTCTTTATTCACCAATAATACTCCTCCATGCATGGGTCAAGGGCAACTTGGATGCTTTGTATTATGATATGACAAAGGAGGGGCTCACTCTTGGATGCATTGTACAAATTCAACAAAGGAGGGGGCCACTAAAGACTTTTTGTGAAGAAAAAACAGGTCTTTTGGTGGGATTTTTAATATCCATCTTCACTCCGAATTTGGAGCGGTGGTTAAAAGAGAAAATGTAGCCCACGCTCTGAATAATCACCTCAAATTTTTTCATGATTTTTGAAGCTACCAGCGGTGAGTTGTGATTTTTTGAGTGGACCCTAGTCTGCCCACTTTTCTCACAAGTAGCCCATAGTCTTCTCTCAGCTCTTTCCACACTTCTACACACACACACACACACATTCCTCTCAATACCTCACTCAAACCTGCACCTTCAATGGTTTCTCTCACCTTTTTTTACCATTAAGCTCCCCACTTACTTCCATAGCTCTCATATGAGCTCTCCATGTACATACACCATCTCTATGCCTCTCTCTATTATCTCCAAAGGACAATTCCATCTTACTCCTTATATATATACATAAACTCAGCATGTGTATCATGCTTAACCTCTGCAAATCAAGAGATCTCATCAACGGAATTACCATTTTCATCACGATAATCAACCTTGGCGGCGGTGGCGTAAAGAAGGGAAGACGAAGAAGAAGATCGATAGTCATTTTGAGAACCTACACAAGTAAGTCCAAAACTTCTTCAAGCTTCACCATCACAAGGATTTTCTCACTCCATTCAACCATCCACCCCATTCTACCCATTGTAAATATATCATTAACTTTCTAGTGATTACTAACACTAACCACTAACATACTAACACAAAATAGCCATTGACCTAACCATAAAAGACACCTCACCCCAAGACATGTGTATAGTAACTCTCTCTCTCTCTCTCTCTCTCTCTCTCTCTCTCTCTCTCTCCTTATTTACTTTCACCTTATCTACCATCAATAATGCTCTCTTTTGAGCCCACACCCATGACTCAAGCAGACAAAGAAGGCCCGCAATGTTTTGATATTCAAAAAAATCATAATCCTGATTTGTTAGCTTGTAAATTAGGATTTCCAATAATCTTAATGAGGGGTCTCCAACCTATAAATAGGCCCCTCTCCTTCCTTTAAAACAACCCCCAACATCTCACATAGCACCCCAACACTCTATGCGTGAGGAGAGACTTAGGTGTAGCAACCACTTGTGAGCTTCACTCTTGGTGTGAGAGAAGCCTTTGAGCTACACATTGCAAGTGAGAGAGAGCGAGTTCCACAAATCTCAAAACCACTATTGTATATGCTCCTTCATCATCAATAAATTGAGGTTTGGTGCATCAAAGGCGTGATTCGACGTTCAAATCTTCGTCCTTCCATTTGTGCAATACGGTTTGGTGAGTTCAAGATGACTTGTGTATTTGAGTTTTTATCGGTTGATCTTGATTTTAGAAAGTGTTTTAGTGTGTTTTTCATTGCCAGTTTTTTGTCCATTGTAAGAGGGTATTGTGGTGAGAGGTCTCCCACACCCTAAGACAGTGTGTGTGTGTGTTTTGGCAATGTTTAGCAATCACTAAGCATTGAGTGAGTTTTGTACAAGTTCTACGATAGCATCATAACGAACCATCTCCATTTGCAAGTCACAAATAAGGTATTACGCAAGATCCTTTCCTCTCTCTCTTCCCTTTTCTCTAGCTCTCTCTTGTCCATTTCATGTGTGTCTTGGTGTGAGGTTGCTTGTGTGTGTTGTGTGGTGCATCTTCTTGGTTGTGCCAAAATCTCTCTTGCGTCCTAGTTCGCATACCATAACTAGGTGGTGCCCCTATCTTGTTTGGGTTTTGCTGTGGGTTTGTTGTTGTGTTGTGCTTGTGGTTGCCCCAGCCCCAATTGAGCAGCAAGGGAGCCTTGAGGGGTGTTTAGAGGTCGCCTCTCTTGTTGCCCGCCCCGGACTGCCTCACTTTCTCTTGTAGTGCTAGCAGTGCAATAGGTTTCCACCTCATGGTACCAAAACATGCTTCCACACATATTGCCCTGACTAGCCTTTGGAATGGAAGCTTTGGTACTAGAAGCTCGATACATTTATGAGCCTTCCTGGTTTCCTTAAACAGTCTGATGTGTCTTTGTAGCCTATTCATTCTTGGAGCTTTCAAGATTTTCATGGCCTTCCCTGGTCTCTTCTTTCTACTAGCAGATTTTCCTCCTGCTTTAGCAACCAAACCTGGTCCTTTGGCTGCCTTCCTCGCAGTCGCCTTTGTTCTTGCTATTTAACTGTAAGCCAATCTCTCTCTCTCTCTCTCTCTCTCTCTCTCTCTCTCTCTCTCTCTCTCTCTCTCTCTCTCTCTCTCTTAGAGTGGCATTATGGCGCGCGGGAACAATTTAGCAAATGATAGAATGTTATCCGCGTGCCATTGTGCACACAAGGGCTCAAGTTTTTTGCCACAACATTGAACTTCTTTTCTCTCTCTCTCTCTCTCTCTCTCTCTCTCTCTCTCTCTCTCTCAGAGTGGCATTATGGTGCATGGGAACGATTTAGAGACCGATAGAATGACATCCGTGCACCATTGTGCACACAAGGGCTCTAATTTAAACCACAACATTAAAATTCTTTTCTATCACACATAGGGACACACACACACACACACATCGGGAAAAAGTGTCAATATGGCACGCATACGACGTTTAGCTTAATGTAGAGTCGTCTCCGCACTCCATTGTGGAAATTCAGCAAATATTTGGAAGGTTGTCATTTTGGCTTGTGTATTAGTCCCAATAACATACCAGTTTGAGTTTAGCATTCACACAAACACCCACAACACTACTCTCTATCTCTTCTCTATGTCTCTCTCTCATACATGTAGGTGTATGTGGACAGCAATACCCTATGTGTTGTCACCTTGTGTGTTGCTCTCTGAGTTGTTGTCCTTCTCTGTATCTCTCTCTCTCTCTCTCTCTCTCTCTCTCTCTCTCTCTCTCTCTCTCTCTCTCACACACACACACACACACACACACACACACACACACACACACACACATACTCTAAGGTGCTACAATAAGCTTGCCAACGAATATTGTGCAACCAGTTAAGTGTGAAAGTGACCTCTCAATCAAAATCATACGGTGCAATAAATGCCCACTAGTTAGTTTTACCCATTTGACACGTGTATAGCATGTAGTTACTATCCATGCATGTCAGAAACGGTATTATGAATGATTTTTTAAAGAGAGAGAGAGAGAGAGAGAGAGAGAAGGATCTGTACATTTCACTAGGTTGAGAGAGAGAGAGACAGAGAGATTTCACTTAGGTAGATTTCAAAATTTTTAAGTGGGTTTACATTGAACTCGTACACACACACACACACACACACACACACACACACACAGAGGTATGCAGAAATAGCATCTTGAAGGTCGCTATGCCAAGCCCAGGAAAAGGTAACCCCTATGATTGTTCTTTTCTTATAGGCACGATTTAATGTACATTTTGAGAGTTAGTGAGAGAGAGAGAGAGATAGAGAGAGACGACAATTTTACTTGACTTATGGCATGTGGACGGGTCTTTTTTGTAAGCTGATTGTCGTTCGTGCGTCCTAAAGCACTAAATGGTTATGTTGGGTGATAGGCTGTAAGGACATGGGTCCTATGGGCAAGGCCATCGGCACGGCCGGACAATGTGTACGCTAGGGGGAGGCTATAAGATAGCATGGTTGGGTGGAGACTAACACACCCATTACCACAGCCCTTTCACTGCTATCCGAGCTATTTTTGGGAGGAGGCTAAAAGCGGCCTGCATGTGTGTACGATGCCCTGCCTCTCTCCCACGTTCACAGCGATTTCTTCGCTGTGCAGCAAAAAGAAGATAGGCACAGTTTTTTGTGTGAACAGCACGTGGAAAGACAGCGACAGTCAACCGCGACCGTCCCACCTACCAAGGCGGGCGACCAAGGCAAACTCGACCGGCAACTCGACGACACCGAGGCTCCGAAGGCTTCCGTTGGCTACGCACATAGGAAGGCCCGCTTAACCCTTGCATAAAGGAGGGTTGAACCCACCCCATGAGGGTAAGAGGCTAGCACTTTACCATCAAGCTATTGGCCCTTGTTGTGTATAATGAGGAAAGATAGTTTACTTGTGTTGAAAGGAAAACTAGAAAGAAAGGGAAAGCTTCAACCTTCAAGAAAGTAGTTTCACCCTTCCTTTTCACTTCTTCGAGGAAGGCAAGTTTTCCTCCAAAAATTCTTTTTTCCTCAAGGAGGTAGCTTCAAAGTGAAGAAAAGCCTTCACAAAAAATGACGAGTTTTTGTGAAAAATCATCAAAGGTGTTCTTACAACGAATGACAAGTGAAGCGCTCAAATTCTCGCAAGGTGAGGTTTGCATGCAACGCAAATCGCAGAGCATACAAAACACAAAGACTTCAATTTCTCAAGGTACAAGTTGTCGTTTTTTTTTCTCTCTTTGCATTAGTGTGTTTTTACCATGGCCAGTGAGGATATCCCACCTACACACACGTTTGATTTTGAGTACGTAGATCAAAATCAGGGCACCACGGGTGCTGCTGACACTAATATGCATGATGATGATGATCTAGGAGATCATGGGCTTGTAGATATGGCCTCTATCAAGACTTTGGAACATCGCCAAAGCATACTTGAAAACAACCTCTCTGCACTCAATGCAAATTCACACACGACTTAAGAAGCCACAAGTGGCACGGTTTAAGGGAACCAAGCTCGCATGACTCAAGGAGTCCAAGAGACAAGTGTTGCAGAAGATGCAGAAGGTAGCAATGCATTACTTAAGAATATCACCATTCTTGAGTTTCACAGGGAAGAGCATGATTGCAACAAGGATGTGGTCAATACATTGTCGAGAAATTTGCGGTCTTGCCAAGAAAGCACCGGGATTTTGGCTGTGAGAGTGTGTGAGAGAACTCCAAAAAACTATATGAAGGAGTTAAACCATAAATGCCATGAAGACTAGGGTTTGGAAGGAAGGAAACCCCACTCTTTCTCTCTTGCACTCACACACATAAAGAAAGAACACAAAAGAGAATATCAAAACAACACAAAGATGAAAATATCAAGGCTATGGTCATATCGTATCATGGGTAATATGAAAGGGTTAATAGATGAGTTAATGGCGTTCAATCTTTGTGGACCAAACAGGCTACGAATTGTTCCTTGAAATTGCAGTTTTGTGCTTACTGTAATATATATGTTTTGTTTAGTGATTGTGATTAATTGTGTGTACAAATCCTCTTGGTTCATAGCAAGATAACTATACTTACGTCAAAAGAAAAATTATAGTTTATAAGAGGTAGTATGATGGGATCCGGTGAAAGAAGTATTTCATTGAGCCTTTCTGAGCCAAAGAGAAACACTATACGTTGTTGAAAGTGTATTTTATGGCTAATCCATACATTAATTCTAATAGATCGCACAGAGTGGAAGCGATAGAAATTCTCATCATGTGGATTATTAATCTAGGATAGTATGTGAGAAATGTAGATATGAGAGAAGTGAAGAGATGAAAAGTTTCCCTCCCAAGCCCTATTCTTGTCCGTAGGCAAGAATAGGGCCCGTAGGCAATAAAGATACTGTGGGGTGAGATGTATCTGTAGCAAGGAGAACCTAGAATTTGTAGAGAGAATGAATTTCTAAGAGTGAGAGAAATATCTTTATTGCCCGTAGGCAATAAAGATACTGTGGGGAGAGATGTACCTGTAGCAAGGAGAACCTTCTTCGATACACCAAGTCCAAGACCTTCTTCAATTAGAGTTGATCTATTAAGGATAGCTTACAAGAATGGCTAGTCTTCCTCTAGGAGAAATGTAGGCTTAGGCTTATGTTAATGGCTAAGTACAATTAGGCATTACTACTCACTCCCTCATGAATTCCTCTCATCAATGGATTGAATGGTTTTCAAGGAGGAAGAGGTCCCCTTTTATAGGTGAAGGGAACCCCCAAGGGTTTACACAAAAAGAGAAGAGCCAGTGTGAACAGACACTGAAAAAGTTGGAAATGAGTTGTCCCTGCATGATGTGGACAGACTGGGGTCCAATATTTTGATCATATCTCCTTAATCGTGGCTCCAAATACAAAAGTAAAAATATGGGCAGAAAATTCAGCTTATTAGCGACTCCCATTTTATATACTTTTTCCGATTCGAATTGGAACCTTGTGTAAACAATTCATCAAAATAGAGTACAATTTTGGCAACAAAAGTCTTCTTGTGGTCCCCTTAGCTTAGACTTTTATTTGATTCCAATGGACATCTCCTGCCATATGAAAGAATGACATTGCTCCTTGACAAAGTTTTGTAATAATGCTTGCAATAATGCATTAAAATAGGGGTATCTTTGAGAATCATGGAAGCTAGTGTCCCACTAGCATTTGATTCCTTCCTAGTAGCTATTTAAAAGAAAATAATATAACAAAAATATGAAAAATACATAAAATATATATATATTGAAATTTACCCTAGATATAGGATCTAGCTAGGGTATAAGATGATAATGACATAGTAGAAATAAAGAATCAATGCTTTTTGCCCCAAGTTAAAGAAGCGGAGCTATTGATGCTTTTTCCATAGTACTTTTTGACGGTAAAGTAAAAATATGTTACCCTTGAGATAAATAATAGAATGAGATAAAAAGCTTATTATTTTACTTAAATATGTATATGTACATTATAGGAAATATAATTATGTATCTAAAAGTGGAAAGATAGATCTTGTAGCATGCAATCCCACTATGTACGTGTCACAGCACGACATCCACCCCCTCTAAACCTGCACATCCTCCGGTATGTCAGTATTTCTTTGTAAGGTCAGCCCGCTTGTTCATTTTCCTTGATTTCTTCTTCTATCACTAGATGATTCCAAAGATTCATCTTCACTTTGATCTTCACCTGTGTTTTGCTCTTCTTCCTCATCAACATCTTTTGGATCATTGTCTCCTCTTCTCTTAAACATTTTGATCCTTTTTCCTGCAAATATGGGAATCTTTACTTCTGTATCATCTAGTTCAAACAAGCTGTAAGTAGCATTTTCATGCACATGCTTTACAACATACGATCGAAACCATCTTTTTGAAAACTTACGCATGATTGTGTGTGGTTACCAAGGCTACTATATACACTAAAACCCAGTCACCTTTGTCAATTGCTTTGCTCCTGAGCCGATGTCGCTTATCAAAGTAGTCTTTGTTTTTCAACCTTGCATTTTTGAGTCGTTCTTTTGCAGCTTCAATGTCTCCAGGTCTTCTCTCTAGTTGCCTTATACGCAGTGCAAGGAGACCTTCCTTGCTAAGCCCCTCTTACCAAGGTAGTACATTCCATGTGGGAGTTGTATCTTCAATCTGCATCACTGGCTTTTGACCATACATTAGCTCCACAAGAATGTAGCCAGTTACTGAGCTATGTGTTGTACGATCAGCCCATAAAGCATATGGTAACAGTTTTGGCCACTCACCAACTCTTCCTTCACAAGCCTTGGCCAAAGCTTTGATGATAGGAGGGTGCCCTCTTTCACTCTTTCCATTGCCTTCAGGGTTGTAAGCTATAGTAAGAGAAAGCTTGATTCCTAATCTAGAAAAGAACTCCCTTGCTTCTTTGGCATCCAGTTCACCTCTGTCTGTAGTGATCTTTCTCACACAACCATATTGTCAAATCACCTCATCAAGAAGGAATTTGCACACAGCTTCTATGGATTTAGCTCATAATGCTCTTCCTTCAACCTGGTTAGACAAGTCCTCTCGTGCAAGAACCAAGTATCTCATTTGCCAGAGTCCTAAAGGCATTGTGACTAGATCCACAACCCATTTATAGTGCATGGCTAGTGGATATGTAGGGTGCAATCCATCACGATGTCGGACATTTGAATACATTTGACAAGTTACACACGACTCTACAAACTGAGATACATCTTTATACATACCCTTCCACCAGTATTTTTCTTTTAACTTGGAGACGGTTGCCCACACACCCCTGTGTCTAGCCCATAGACTCTCATGAAACTCTTGCATGAGCTTTACTTGAGTCTCTTTTTTACATATAACCCATTGTGGTGTAGCACCCTTTTGTTTAGGATGCTTGCACAAGTAACCATCCCTCAAAAGGTACCCATATGCTTTCCTACGTATCCTCTTGAATTCTTGTTCAGACCAATCATCCTGTTTTGTTAAAATACTCAAGTAGCTTCCAATAAGAAGCCAATCACCTTCATAAAGATATTTCAAGAACAATTCAAGTGAATTAGTCATGCAGACATTGTTACCTTTGACATGAGAGATAGAATAGAACTTTGTGCCTACATCATCTCCCTCGTCAATCATTTGTGGATCATCTTCATACCTTGCCCTTGATATCATATCTGCCACTGTATTGTCTTTACCTGCAATGTGATTAAACTTGGGATTTAAGGACTTAATGTAGGCAATCCACCACAACATAGCAATGTCTGGCATTGAGCAGCTTGTAATCATCCCAAGAAGTGGTAGACAATCTGTTTCTACAACCACACATGCACCAATTAGGTACTCTTTTCCATTTTTCAAGGCTGTAACCATACCCCATAGCTATCTCTTTATCTGTGGATATTTTCTTTGGCGAGCACTTAGTACCTTTGCTCCAAATCTTACCACACACCTGCGTCCTTCTTTGTCATCTTTCCCTATTGCCCATCCAAACCCTGTAGGACTAATGTCTACTATCACAATTACTGGCCTTTGACACTCATAGTCTATCTTTCTCAAAGTTGGTGTTGGCTGGAGTAACTCCTTCAGTTTTTTCATGGTTTTTACATGTGCTTCTGTCCATTTAAACTTATGATTCTTTCTAAGCAATTGATAAAGAGGATCAGCTACATGCGCATAATGTGGAATCCAAATAACATAAAAGACACATGGTCCCAGAAACCTTCTAACCTCAGTGATCCTAGTGCATGTTTCTTTTATTCTTTGGATGGAATCTACCTTTGTTGGACAAGGTTTCCTACCATATGGCCCGCACATGTGCCCCACAATGAGCACTTCATTGACACCAAACATAGACTTTTCCCTGACAAAGTAAGATTCACTTCCTCCAACCTAGACAAAATTTTATCACAATCATTTATGTGATTTACCACAAACTTGTGACATCCCTTGAGATCCAAAGCTTCATCTTTGTCACTTTATTCACATCCTTTGATAGGCAAATCATCAATGAAAGGCATTGTGATTTGAGGAATAAAGTCACGTAAGACCTTATTCATCCCATTCATCATATCTACAATTGAGTTGGTTGCTCCCTGTGTCAAGGTACACATCCTTACCAAACCCAAAGGTGTCCTCATGGTTGTCAAGTCTCTACTTTTGATTGCAAGCTGAAATTGATCATACCCTGAGTAGAGATCCCTCATTAAGTAGATTGCCCTCCCTGCAAATGCCTCTGCAAACTCATCCACAACTGGACCTTTACCTACATTTCTAATTGTCACCTTGTTCACTGGTTGCATATCTTGGATGAAGCATAGAGAACCACCTATTTGAGTATGGAGCACAAGAAGGCTCCAAGATTCCCATTTTGATTTTCTCATTCAGTAGCTCTACTAAATTTGGCAAATGAGCCTTTGGAACCGGAATAGGCCACAGATTCCAAGGCACATGAGGTATTGTGAAAATTACCATAGGAGCTACAATAGAAGGATCAACACATCCTACCTCACGTGGCTCAAATTCCAAGGCCTTACCATGCTTTGAAAGCATCTCTTTGAAGCACTTTGTCTCCTCCTATGTTAGAAACTCCTCGCAACCAATCTGCAACTCTTGAAGAGACTCCTTTGTGAAGGTATGCCCGATCTTTTTAGGATTCCTTAAACTTGGTTGCAAAGAATCTTTCTCAATCTTTTCTCTATTGTTGGGTGGTAGGGGTGAAGCTACTGGTTTCACCTTCTTTGCTACACCCTTGTATTTAGTTTCAACATGGACTTTTGGGCCAAGTTTTTGCTTGAAAACATTGGTTTTCTTTAAAGGCTTCTATGACTTCATACATTTCCATAGAGCATACTTACACAACTTCATTTTCAAGATGCAAACTAGACTCCATTATAGCATCAAGCTCACCCATAGTATCTACAAAAGAAACTTGCTCACACAAACCCAAAACATTTTCAGTAGGCTCTAGCAACCCACTCTCTTTCATGCCCATTTGTACATATTGTCTCTCACATCTCTTCAAATCTTCAAGTTTTGTAAAACATACTGATCCATTCCTTGTTACAAGGAGCCCATTGAGAAAGTTTCACCTATTTTTGGATCAGGCGAGACCCTTTTTCTTTATGTACCACTGCAATCCCACAATGGTACTTGGCCAAAACCCATCATTTCCCTATGGTCATGAAACTCTTTGCTAACATTTGATAGAGGATGCTCTCTGAGGTTGTCACGATTTCTTTCATGGTTCACACAAACTGTGAGAAATTGGACACGACGTTTACCATCTTTGCTACATATCCTAGCATATGTTGAACCATCATCCATTACCTTTGTTTCCATTCAAACTCCCACAATGTAGGGTTGTCCAAGGATGAGATGATATGAAGATGTATCTTGTACAAAGAAGTTTTGGTCAATCTTTACATCACCTATTGTCACCTTCACACCTGGACATGCTGCATACAATTCACCCAATGAATTGTTTGCCACTTTTACCATCCAACCATGATTTGTGTCCATCGGCCATTTGCACTTGTTGTAGAGACTCTTTGACATTATGTTTATTTCTGAACCATGGTCAATCAAGACAACAAATGGCTCTTCAAGATCACCTACCTTGACCAAAGTTTCTATAGTAGCCCTTGCCGAGTGACTTCGTGAATAGTAGCTCCTAGGAATAGCTTCAACTTCTTCATCATGATTTGAGAAATGCACTTGCTTCACTCTCCCACTAGATTGGTAGCATCCTACCACGGCTCCATTATCCTCCTTATTTTGCAACTGCATCCCTTGTGTCTTCAAGGTTTCTCCGTCACCCTGTGGACGAGCAACCTCAGCAAGAGTTTGCCTCTTTCTCTTGATGATGTCAATGATCTCCTCCTGGAATTCACGCTTTGCAATTCCAAGGACTTCTCCCAAAGTAAACTCAATCTTGCTATTCAAAATCCTTTCCTCCAAGACTTTCTTTAAATCTATAGCAACCTCAATATCAGATTGTAGTTTATAAGTTGGGCCTTTTGTCTTACCTTTTGTTGGCTCTTTCTTCTTTTTAGTTGTAGACTCCTCCATGAGTACTTCAGGTGGAGATTCTCCTTGTGTCGAGGGTGTTGGGGAAGGCATTGAGTCGCTTCTTCCCCCACTTCTAGAAGCTCTTGTTGATGGTCCTTAAATCAACATTCTCACGTCTGCGCTTCTCTTCTACAATAGCCTCATTTTGTTGGCATTTTGTAATGTAGGCATGCACTAACAATGAGTCCACTGGATCATTCCATCCTATTTCTAGACGTATGCAATCACCTGCTTCATGTAGAATCTCTTTTGTAAGCTTTTCCTTTTTAGCTAATTGCATGACATTTGGGCAAATTTGACCATGATGGTCAGTCACCTCTTCTTCACTAAGATGCTCAATTTTCACTCCATAAGTAGCTTCCTCAACTGAAGAGGTGGAATGGTTAGTTGCCATATCTTCAACTAAGGTTTGCATTTCCCCCTTCCCAAAGTTAGTTCTTAAGGGTAGACCTGTCTCTCTTAAGTGTATTTTACCATCCTTAAAAAAGACAACATCTTTTGACAAAGCATCACTAAAATCATCACAATCCCTTCTTACATGGTCTGTACTATCACACCAAATACATCTATTAACAACCCTTCTTTGGGCTGTTGCCTTTGCCTAGGAAGTGGCCCTATCGGTTGGCCTTTTTCTTCAAGCTTTGCAAGCTTCACCTTCAAGTCACGCATTCCCTTCACAAGCTCATCTAGCATGGACTCATCAAACTTAGGAGCGATAAAAGTAAGCTTTACCATTTTGTCAGAAGTTGAGGTGGAAGGACTTGTAGTGTTTACTACCATCTTGTCCCTTTTTCTTTGTCGTTTGGCAAGCAGTGAGACAACACCTTCAACCTCATTCCAGCCGGTCTTTAGTCCTTGCTCAACATCTTTATCTTCAAGAAGAAGCTCCAAATTTTTTTGAAACTCTTTACCTGCAGCTTGTAATAAAAGATCTATCTTCTCTACATCTAGTGTGGCCCTTTCTGTCCTGGTGAGTTGTACATAGCGCCGCTCAAATTCCCTAAGTAGCTCTGTTATTGATAGCCCTTGCTTTGGCTTGACTACCCATTCTAAGAATGTCCTTTTTGTCACTCTCTCAGATTACTCCATGAAATATTCCTCATTTACAGCTACTTTGAGTTCTTCCCAATTTCTCCCATGCCCATCTTTAATTCCCCTAACATGTTCTCTAATTTCTGGAGCAACAACTAGCTCAAAGCTTTGAATCATCTCATCTTCTGACATGCGATGCAGCTCCATCTCCTTCACATACTCACATATGTACTTGGTTACATCTTTGCCATTGAACTGATCCATTCTATTGATGACTGCTTGTATGGTCTTCGTTGCTAAAATCTCCATTCTTTCAGTGGCATGTTGTTGTTGCATGAACGTTGCAAATGCTTAAAACATTTGCATTGTTGCTGGGTCAAAATGCATACCCTGTTGCTCAACATGATCACCCATGGTTACCCACAAACTCTCACCCTGGCAGTTTCGCGTCAGGTTCACAAAAAATATGTCAAGAAATTTGTTGTCTTGCCAAGAAAGCACCGGGATTTTGGCTGTGAGATTTTGTGAGAGAACTCCAAAAAACTATATGAAGGAGTTAAACCATAGATTCCATGAAGACTAGGGTTTGGAAGGAAGTGCAATCAAAGAAGCCCCACTCTTTCTCTCTTGCACTCACACACACAAAGAAAGAACACAAAAGCGAATCTCAAAACAACACAAAGATGAAAAGATCAATGCTATGGTCATATCGTATCATGGGTAATATGAAATGGTTAATACATGAGTTATTGGCATTCAATCTTTGTGGACCAAACATGCTACGAATTATTCCTTGGAATTGTAGTTTTGTGCTTACCATAATATATATGTTTTGTCTAGTGATTGGGATTAATTGTGTGTACAAATCCTCTTGGTTCATAACAAGAAAACTACACTTATGTCAAAAGAAAAATTATAGTCTATAAAAGTAGTATGATGGGATCTGGTGAAAGAAGTATTTCATTGAGCCTTTCTAGGCCAAAGAGAAACACTATACGTTGTTGAAAGTGTATTTTATGGCTAATCCATACGTTAATTCTAATAGATCGCACAGAGTGGAAGCGATAGAAATTCTCATCATGTGGATTATTCATCTAGGATAGTATGTGAGAAATGTAAATATGACAAAAGTGAAGAGATGAGAAGTTTCCCTCCCAAGCCCTATTCTTGCCCGTAGGCAATAAGGATACTGTGGAGAGAGATGTACCTGTAGCAAGGAGAACCTAGAATTTGTAGAGAGAATGAATTTCTAAGAGTGAGAGAGATAGATTTGGTTAAGGAGATGAGATTAGATATATATATGTTGAATTAGAGATAAGAAAACAACAAGAAATCAACAAAATATCAATGTAGAACACATCTTACTTGTTAAACCCTTCGGCACCATTTTTGATGGAGAGAGAAGAAGAAAGAAGAATTCAACTTTGATTGATACATCAAGTCTAAGACCTTCTTCGATTAGAGTTGATCTTCCAAGGATAGCTTACAAGAATGGCTAGTCTTCCTCTAGGAGAAAGTGTAGGCTTACGCTTATGTTAATGGCTAAGTACAATTAGGCATTACTACTCACTCCCTCATGAATTCCTCTCATCAATGTCTTGAATGGTTTGCAAGGAGGAAGAGGTCCCCTTTTACAGGTGAAGGGAACCCCCAAGGGTTTACACAAGAAGAGAAGAACCAGTGTGAACAGAAATTGGAAAACTTGGAAATGAGTTGTCCCTGCATGATGTGGAGAGACTGAGGTCCAGTATTCTGATCATATCTCCGTAACCATGGCACCAAATACAAAACTAAAAATATGAGCAAAAAATTCAGCTTATTAGATACGATTCCCATTTTATATACTTTTTCCAATTCGGATTGGAACCTTGTGTAAAAAATTCATCAAAATAGAATACAATTTTGGCAACAAACGTCTTCTTGTGGTCCCTTTAGCTTAGACTTTTATTTGATTTTAATGGACACCTCATGCCATATGAAAGCATGACATTGCTCCTTGATAAAGTTTTGTAATCATGCTTGCAATAATGCATTAAAATAGGGGTATCTTTGAGAATCATGGAAGCTAGTATCCCACTAGCATTTGATTCCTTCCTAGTAGCTATTTAAAAGAAATATAAGAAAAATATGAAATATACATAGAATATATATGTATTGAAATTTACCCTAGATATAGGATCTAGCTAGGGAGTAGCTTTTCCCATAGTACTTTTTGACGGTAAAGTAAGAATATGTTACCCTTGCGATAAATAATAGGATGAGGTAGAAAGCTTATTATTATACTTAAATATGTATATGTACATTATAGGAAATATAATTATGTATCTAAAAAGTGGAAAGATAGATCTTGTAGCACGCGTTCCCACTATGTATGTGTCGCAGCACGACAACGTTCTTACACAAATGGAGTGATATTCATAGATTGAGACACACCCCGGATATAAAGACGGCTGTGGAAACAAGTCTATCTCTTAAAGGCAAGGCTATCAGTGGTGGATGACTGTGCGCTCCTTGCCGCACTGTCGAAGCAAGGGACTTGCCAATACACCGTGTGCGAGCCACAAACGGCTCCAAGCACACAACAAGCCTAAACTAGCAAGCTCAAGAAAACAAAGGGTGTGTCACTCACCGCTCTACGCTCGCCTTCGTGGTGGATTCCTCGCCGCGATGAAGAAGAAGCTGCAGTCGTGCCGCGCTCAACCGCTTCGCCGCCGTCGTGCCTTCGTAATGCTCGATCGCACACACACTCTCCATCTCTCTCTCTCTCTCACACACACACACAAGGAGGTGAAGAAGAAGAAGATGGAGATGGAGCAAGAGCACTCTTCAATTGCACAAATGAGAGAATGAGTAAAAATTAGGTTTAGTTGGCTTTTATAGGAGCTCACCCCATTCACACTTGGGCGCCCATGCTTAAACAACTAATCCCTTGAATGTCCAAGTTAAAGTGCGCCTCTCATCGGCGATCACTCTACCTTTCCCTATTGGTCCGACAAGCCCGGTACCTGACTCTACCAAATACATAATACGCGTCCATCGTAGGTGATGGGTGTCCGTGTGCCGTGAGGGTTAACATGCCCCCCTTCCTGATGTAGATTCCGTCCTCGGAAGCTATTGAGTTGAAGCTGGTTCGTCGAGGTGGAAGAGCATTTGAGATGAATGTCCTTAGCCTTCTTCAGTCACTGCAAAATCAAACAACATTGGCACAGTAATGGAATTCTCTTAAAAAGCATATGCAGTTTTAGGTAGACACATTGATTGGTCAAACAATTTGTTAGCAATGAACATTAAATTGCAATGTAATCAAATGCATAAACAGATGTAAAGGTAGAAAATTAAACAAGTCTGGGGTCGCTAATTTGACGGTCGAAAGGCACTAGAGATCAAGTATTAATACCATGGGTAAGCTTCTTAATTTTCTGTGGTCAATTAAGTTGTTTAATCGCGAGAGCCAAGTATTCATGTTCAAGGGCTGACTAGAGGCTATATCTAGAAAACCTTGTAGTTAAGCTACCATAAAAGGAATTTCTCATGAAATCATCGCCTGGCTGATTACTTTTTCTTTGACTCCCCAAAGTCTTTTCACATTGATTCAATTATGAAGTGGGTGCTTATTTTGTATGCCTTGGGTTTTTTGCTTTTCAAGGAAAAGCGCCCACACTGGGAACCTCTAGGGCTCTAGTACCATAGGCAATACATGTGAGTGAAGTACCAAATCAAGCTGAGATTTCTCTTCCAGCGTAAGATTTTACATTGTGGTACTTTGATTTTTTGCTTGTTCATTTTCAGCATTTAAATTTTGTAACTTTGGGGGGTCATAAAACATTGTTACCCTCCCCAGGCTCATCACATTAGTAAACTCCCTTTATAATACTTAAGCTAAAGGTCAATAGGGTCAAGCCCACTAGAAAGCCCTAGTACATTTCATACAATGCTGCCTAAATCGGATTAAGAACCTAAGTAACCATTGTTTATTAGGAAGGCATTCCCCATGGTATTAAGAGAAGATTTCTAATACCTGGCTTGGTCAAACTAGCTTAGTCGGACTGCTTGATTTTTAAACCTAGACAAGTGATTATGACAAAACATTACATTGAATTAAATGTTTGATACTAAGCCAATGCGCTGAATATTATGCTACCGATCACAATCAAAGCAGACAAACATGGATGCAAAAAAGATAAGGGCAATGCTAATGGATAAGAAACACCTGTTTGTGTTGATGGTCGCGCTTGATTTGAAGTGTGAACGAGAGAAAGGTTCCATGAAGGTCCAAATCCTATCAATAGCAACACGCTCCTGTACACACTAGGAAACAAAAGGAATACCTCCAGGAGGCACATCAGTGGGAAAAATTAAAACTCCTAAAAAACAAACTCAAAACACAATCTAGACCCCTAACCTACCTATCTGTCACCCCTTTTAGAATCAAGGAAAGAGGATATTATATAAACCGGGTGGCCACCCTAAGGCTAGGCCTCTATCCTCATCATCTAGATAAATAAAATCGTTGTCCGTGAGGCCATAGTCTTCCTCGGTCTCTATTAGTTCCTCTTCATCATCCTCTTGTGCAAGCATGCTAATCAAGAACCTCGTGATGCGTGGATACTCATCTTGTGCAAAAGAATAAGCATGTGCCATTGGAGACACATTCGCTACTGGGTAGGGATCACTAGTTAGCCATAGACGTATCAGCCATTCTAACTCCTCAAAATTTCTCTCACATGCAAGGCTCTCTATCAAATCCCATTCGCAAGAAAGTATAGGGTAGCATACGTAGAACACTTGTTGAAAAGACAAGGGGTAACTTTCATCAAAAATAGAAGTGCATGCCTCTGGTGAAGTAGCCATTTCTGACAAGACAGATAGATTTGGTTAGGCCTTTAAAACATAAGAGTTGTTTTTGTGTGTTGCTTGACTTGACACGGTGAATTTGGACTTATATATAAGATCTGATAGGGTGCTCTCTCATTGCTAGGCGCTCTTGCTCTTTACTATTTTTTTTTTTTTGCGAGTATAAGGCTTTATATGTACATTCCCTAAGATTGGAGATTGAGAGGTCAGGGAAAAAGGTTGAGAGGGAAACAAGTGAATGATGACTGTCAGCAAACACTCCCCCCTTCCTTGGGTAGATCATACCATTTGAAATGAGCTTGTCACCCTTTGAAACCAATTATTCCAGTTGGTAAGAGGTGAGGATTTTTTCCAGTAGTTTTCTATTACCCTAGGTGCCTTGTCAAGCTGCAAGGGTGGTAAGGTACTCTCCCAGGATCGAACTTGAAGTGGTTCATCAGGTGATTCTTGAACACTGGGAGGTGTGGATTCTTTTGTAGCTTCATTGAGGTCCACTACTATAGATGGAGGCTGTGTAGAATCTTTTACCTCTATGGATGTATTACATGAGGAGCTAGAATCTTCATGGGACTCCCCCCTTCCTGAGCTAGGTGGAACAAATCGTTCTTTCTTTGGTACCCAAACTAGCTCGGGAGCAGGTGTGTAGCATTCTGTGATTTTTTTCTTTCCACGATCATTGATTCGTTTTGGAGCTATGGGATTGGGCTCACTTGGGTCAGGTGATAGGTAAGAGCACAATCTACGTTTTGGCACCCAGATTTGATCATTTCCTTGATAGTAGCCTTGGGCTTCCAATAGTCGTTTAGGGATCCATCGCAACATTTTCTTACTTTTCTTGGAGCGAGTGGTACTTTTCTTACAAGGCTTTTGTTTTTTAGCACTAGCTATGGTCACTAAAGAAGCTTTAGGGACCCACTTGTATGTTTTCTTCGTTACTTTAGGATGAGTCTTGTCAGAAGCGATATGCATTGCTTGTAGCATATTTAAGGGTACATGCATTTCATCCCCCTCAGGTGTTACCCAGGTCGTCCCCCTATTTCCCCAAGTGTCTATGGTTGATGCTAGGTGGACCCAATCCACATTGTCTGATTCAGTCATCCCAGGTAGGATATCCATATAAGGAGAATCTTGGCCAATGTCTGTATCCTTCTTACAAGTGTAACAATATTGTAGTGGGGCCGAGTGAACTGTGGTTTCAGAGCGATGATCAATAATGGTGTTACTCCCTAAGGGGTGTACCTTACCAGTCACCAAATCCACTCTAAGGACAGAGTCTTGGAATTGCAAATAGACATGATTTTTAGACCAATCGTGAACCATTTGTGCTTCCCTCATGAATGGTCGTCCTAAAATCATTTCATATGACATAAGGTGTTTAGAGAAATCCATTACAATGAACGTATGTCGTACCTTGTGTCCTAGAACTTTGATCTTAAGATCCTTGAGCATCCCCATAGGTTTGGCTATGGTACCATTTGCCATCTTTACCACAATGTTAGTAACACTGAGGCGGGGTTTTCCCATGGATTCCCAACAATCTTTTGTAACGATGCTAACTCCCGCACCACCATCAAGAATTCCCTTTATAGTTAATCCCTTGGTAGTGATGGGTAGGGTCGTATTAGACTCGTCGCCTTCAAAATACTGCCCTAATTCGTTAATGGGTACCTCGATCACAGACTCGTGTCCATCTAAGTCAAGTGATTGCACATGATTTTCCTCATCAATCATAATCGAGTCAGGCCTATTTGGTTGCGCAAACTGCGGTAATCCCGTTCGTAGCTCTCCGTTAAGGAATGCTCGAAGTGCAAGGAATAACTCAGGATCTCCATACAGCTTTGCTATGATCGTGGTTCGGACCTCAGAAGACATGAAGTCCACTAGTTTGGCAACATTCATTGGCGTTTTGCAGGGTGTAGGTCCTTGATTAGGAACTGGTGAGGATGGAATCTCATATTCCTCAATGGGATCAGGTATTCCTTCGTTAAACATCCTTTCCAACAAGAAGGGTGTATGCTCACTTTCTGATGTCCTGTCCTCACTCCCTTCTTGGATGATACTAGATATGGCTAACGGTCTATGGTTCATGTGGGGTGGATGAACTTGCGTGGGAAACACTGTGTCATGAATTTTGAACTGCATGGGTTCTGGTTCTAGTTTCCTTTGAGTCTCCTCCACTAAACCTCTTAGATGTTTCACCTGCTCAATCTCGTCTACTGGGTTTGGATACGTCCCAATCTTCTTTTTACGATTTTTTCCTTTTTGCCCCTGCGGTTTATCTTGGGGGTCTTGGATTGGATTTGGAAACACTTGTGGTGTTTTCAGAGGCTCTTTATGGTTTTCTCTCATTCGGTTTTCATTTGGTTCCATGTTACGGTTTTCTTTGTCGGTCTTTCCCTTTGTGGTATTGGTTCTAGTCTCCATTGTCTCGACTGAATCTGAATCATCCTCGAGGTCATTCATATACACGGGGTCATCTCCTGTTCCTATGTTTGTTTTGGAACTTGGCTTTGAATTTTCCGTATTCTGCGACTTCTTCCTTCGTGTCTTCTTTTTCTTTGCTTGGATAACTGACGCGGTATCTCTCTCTTCGAGGATATGGCCTGGCCCTTGAAGCATGGACCGTGTAATCGCATAAGCGGGTGCAACGGGTGGTATTGGCGATGTCACACTAGCAATTTCGACCAAATTCAGGGGTGTGATTTTAGGCGCATTTGGGTTATAGGGGCATTGGGCAATCAAGTGATCTATGCCACAACGATTACATGTGAGTATTGGCATTGCAGACGTGCTCCCTTGATTCATTTGCATCTGTGCAGCATTCTTTTGCAGCCTAATAGGGCACTCCGCTACTCGATGTGGTCCACCACACTCGTAGCATTGAAGAGGTGGACTCCTAGCCTGGGTGTTGATATTTTGACCTCTAGATGCAAGAGCAGCAGCTTGATAAACCGGCTTGACTTGTCCCCAACAATCTTCCATGTAGTATATAGGACACTCTTCCAATGTATCAAGTCCGTAGGCAATACTAGTGTCTATTTCCTCCTCACAGCCATCTGGATAAGCATTTGATGGCTCGCAACCCACTTGGTTCATAGGGGCGACTCTTGGATGCGGGGGCTGCGGTCCTAGCACAGGAGGTGGTAGCGGTGTAGCTTGTACAACATTTTGAGATCTAGGGACCATGTGTTGCGGTAGTTGCTCAACAGGTGGAGTAGGCATCAATACAGGAGCTCGAGGCGCATCCGTCCAGGCTACAGGTGGTCTATTTTCCATCATACGTTTGATCATTAAACAATCCTTAGCTTGGTGACCATACCTACCACATGCGTTGCAAGTTCCATTAAATTTTACTCTAAACGTAGGGCACTCACTAGTGCTATGTGGACCTAAGCAAATGGAACACCATTGTTGCTCCCTTCTTGGATACATGTGACTATTTTGAGGGGGTCGATTATCCTTAAGAGACTCTTGGATTGCCTTGGTGAGGTCTGTCAAGAATGTCTCAAATACCTTTGGCTCATTGGCAATGGGCTTTGCAGTCATGGGTTCATACTCAATGGCTTGTGAGCTAGTGGATCTCGTGTCAGTAGACACCCTCATGCCTGCTATCATCAAGTTGTCCTCTAATTGGATTGCATTGGCAGTGACATCTTCCCAGGTTGTGATACCTCTAATCACTAGTCCATTATAGATTCCTTCATTCCTCAACCCTCGAATGAATCGATCAAGCAGTTGGTTATTGTTGAAGCGCTCATTTACAGGGCAGCGAGAGTTTAAGTGCTTTAGACGACTAATGAAGTCCCTTACTGACTCTCCTTCCTTACGTTCGGCCTTCTGTAGCTGAGATGCTACACCCCAAAGCACACCTTCTCGTATGTACTCCTTTAGAAACAACCTTCAAAGGGTAGGGTAGATTGTTTTCTCGTCCACCCTTAGGGTTCTATACCAATCTCCAGCCTTCCCACTTAATGTCAAGCTTAAGGCATTGCACTTATGTAGTTCGTTGCGTTCCCCTAAGGAATCACATACTTGTTCAAACACTTCAATGTGTTTCCTAGCATCTTCGTCCCCATTGAATTTTTGCGTGAGTTTGGCAATTTGTACTGCCTTACTTCTAGGCTCTCTATCAGATGCATGACGCATATTTTCCGCGATAGATCGACCTATGGTTTGAGCAAACGCTGCCAAGTCACCTATGTGAGGAGGCAGGGCCGGTGGAGGTACTCTTGGAATCATATGTGGGAGAGGAACGGGTACCGGTCTTGGGATATGTGTAGATGATGCAGGATATGGAACATAACCGGGCATAGGTCCACTCAGATAAGGGCTAGGGAGCGGCACTCGAGGAGCATAAGCAAGTGGTACAATTGGAGGTGTGGGGGCCATGTGTGCATAAGGGGCTAGAGGCACATATGGTCGAGGCCCCATATTAGGTACTATGACACTAGGTAGTGGCACTGCGCTAACCGTAGATGTCATCGGTACATTCTCTGTTAGGCTTATCCCTGGAGTGAGCACTGTGTTTTCCTTAATAGAGGGTTGAGCCAAGTTAGGGAAGCTAAAGTTTTCGCTCGGAGGCTCAGATTGCATAGAGACCCCAGGTGAAATGACGTAAGATGGGTCCATGGGGCTCATTAGAGGAGTCTCCATTTGTGATAGAGTAGGCTGTTGAGCCTTGCTCGTATCCAGAAATCTCATGGGGCCAGTTGAGAGTATATTTACCCCTCGGTTTTGCCTTTCTGATTGAATAATGCCATGGATAACATTACAGATCATTTTCTGTTGATCTTCGATGCTCGTGGCACTAGAGGTGGATTGTACAATCTCTATCCATCCTACATGGTAGGCGTAGCCAGAGTGTAGATCCGTCAACACCTCAGTGTGGAGGTCGTATGTCCAATGATCATTAATGAACCATCCTTCTAGAGTCGACGTGTTAACGGTTTCTTGTGAGGTAGAAGCAATGTTGCTCCCCGTGGTTTTACTTGTCACCAACGGTACTCTAGAGGGAACTTCTGAAGGAGGCAGCTCAACAGGGCCTTCTTGGTAAGAAGTTGGTAGGATATCCACATGGACACTCTTTGGGGGTGTGGGGTCCACGTGCGATGTGAAAGGAGAGTCCACTTCCCCACCCCCTTCGTGTGCTTCATTTGCATCAGGTTCCGAGCGAGTAGCTCTACCTAATGTTTCCATGAAACGGCTAAACATACTAGTACTAGGCTGTGGAGCTTCGGGAGGTGCATGGCCTTCTCTCTCAGTGTTTTGGTTAGGGTATACTTCCATGATTTCTGAGTCGGAGGAGGAATCACTAGCGGCTATTTTAGGGTCTTGGGTGGTGCTACCTTGTGTCCCCGCTGAGGGTCTAGAGCTTATCGTGGATGGGTAATGGGTGTCCGTATGAACAGAGGCACCCTCAATATGCTCGTGTTCTAGCACCCGCCCAGAGCGTAAGTGCATGTGCTTTTGATACCCTAAGGTGTCAAAAAGCTGCTCTAGGAGGCCTTGTGACTAGTTTTTAGCGTGTTTTTTGTTTGTTTTTTTGCTAGATTTTTTAGAGCGTGTCGTGGAATGGGCCGTGTGATAGCTCAAAACGAGCGTATCGGTCAGAGGGTCGTGCCGTGCTTTACAGCCCTCCGTTTGGTCACTCTATGCCCTCGGAATCCCTAAAACTGTCAATTTCCAGTAGGGAACTAGGCCCAAACTAGAAAGTCTAAGGGTGCAAGTGGGAAGAGAAAGGAGGAGAGTGGAGGACTTGTCCCACATGCTCTCATTCTCTCTTGAGGGAGTAGGGTATATATATAAGAGTGAGTCTAGTATATATCAGAGGACTGAGGCCTGAGGCCTGGGCCTGGGCTTGGGCTTGGGCTTGGGCTTGGGAAAATGATCCCGATCCCATTCTATCTTTTATACAAACCAACCCGTCCGTTTTAAGAGTCACGTTTTTTATTTTCGAAAAATTTCGCCGTCCGCTCACTCGCGTTTTTTTATTTCCGAATTTTTATTTTCTTTTTTTTTTTCCCAAATTTATTTATTTTTATTTTTATTTTTTTGCAGAAAATACAGAAATTGAAAACGCAGGTATTCAAAAAATGCAGAAAATTGCAGAAATTGCAGGAAAAAACGCAGAAACTGCAGAAATTGCAGGAAAAAACGCAGAAATTGCAGAAAATGCAGAAATTGCAGAAAATTAAAAAAACGCAGAAATGCAAAAAATTGTAGAAATTGTAAACGCCGAACTTGAAAATGCAAAAATTGCGGAGATTGAAAAAACGCAGACAATAGCAGAAATTGAAACTTGACAGCAATTGCAGAAAACGCAAAAAACAGAAATCTCCACACACTCCTTCCCTGCCTTTCCTATGATAGAAATTGCACCACAAGGAAGCGTAAAGTGCTAACCGAGCTTAGTGTAGGGCATATCCCCGGCAGCGGCGCCAAAAATGTGCGCTCCTTGCCGCACTGTCGAAGCAAGGGACTTGCCAATACACCGTGTGCGAGCCACAAACGGCTCCAAGCACACAACAAGCCTAAACTAGCAAGCTCAAGAAAACAAAGGGTGTGTCACTCACCGCTCTACGCTCGCCTTCGTGGTGGATTCCTCGCCGCGATGAAGAAGAAGCTGCAGTCGTGCCGCGCTCAACCGCTTCGCCGCCGTCGTGCCTTCGTAATGCTCGATCGCACACACACTCTCCCTCTCTCTCTCTCTCTCTCACACACACACACACAAGGAGGTGAAGAAGAAGAAGATGGAGATGGAGCAAGAGCACTCTTCAATTGCACAAATGAGAGAATGAGTAAAAATTAGGTTTAGTTGGCTTTTATAGGAGCTCACCCCATTCACACTTGGGCGCCCATGCTTAACCAACTAATCCCTTGAATGTCCAAGTTAAAGTGCGCCTCTCATCGGCGATCACTCTACCTTTCCCTATTGGTCCGACAAGCCCGGTACCTGACTCTACCAAATACATAATACGCGTCCATCGTAGGTGATGGGTGTCCGTGTGCCGTGAGGGTTAACAATGACATTTCTAATAGATGCTCGTCCTCCGTCTTGGGCTGCGTTTCAAGCTTCTTTGTCCAAAGAGTTTTTGGACTCCAATGAAGAAGATAAGAATTGGTTAGCATGGGATGCATGCCACATGTCTGGCCTCTCTCTCACACAGTACCTTTTGAAGTATCGAGAAATCATATTAAAACTAGAAGGTCTAGATGAATTCCAAAAGATTCGCGGTTTTAATAGGGGTCTTGACAAAGACTATCGTCTTTATGTCAAGACCCAACATCCAAAAACTTTGGAAGAATCCATTAGTCATGCGCAAAGATATGATGATGACCAAGAGAGGAAAGGAAATGTTCCCTACTCTAAGAATACTTTTGTTAAGAGCAATGTGGCTAAGAGCCAATGGCGAGATAGATCTCCTACACGTTCCAAGAGGAATAACAGACAATCTACCTCTCCATGTCCACAAAAGGCTAAGAAGCCTAAACAATCACGAGATACTCCGCGTGGGTCTCTCAACACTGCTGATTTTGAGCATGCAAAGAAACACAATTTGTGTTTTAGATGTCTTTCGGACCAACATAACAAGAAATATTTTCCTCTTTTGCAAGGCAAAGAAAAGGCCATGCACACGCTGCAACGCCTCACATTAGATTCATCTCCTAAATATTGTGTTGTAGAGGTTCTTCATCTGAACCACAAGAGACAGTTGGCTCGCTGCTGCTCCCTCGTGCTCCCCCCCCCCCCCCCCCCCCCCCCCCTGCTCTGCTACCCCTCGCCATAACCCCCCTTCGCCTTCGCCCTCGTGCTGCCCTCTGCCTGCACGATGTCTGCCCGCGAGCGATGCTGCGCCTGCACCCAGCTAGCATGCAACCTAGCCTGAGTGCAGCCCCGCCCGCTACCCCCATCTTGTTTTCTTCCCGCTGTCCTCGCCTCTCTAGCCCCCTTATCCTCACGCCCCCCCCCCCCCCCTCCCCCCTCCCCGCCGTTCCGAAGGCCTCGCTTGAACTGCATGGTAGTGGATTCTCAGTTGGATTCTTCTTGTAGAGCTCTCAAGCATTAGCCTTCTTGTCCGCCCTTCTCCTTCAGAGCAACAGACACTAATGGAGGCCCATGATCCACCCCAGAGGGACTCCTCTGAAGCCCCCTCGCCTGACTCCGTTGAGACCTCCATTCGACTTGCTCTTTCATCGACAGAGCAAGCGAGCCTAGCCACAGAGGTAGAGCGTTTGCAGACGACCTTGGAGAGGAGAGCTGCGTGACCTTCTCTAGGCCTGCCTTATCGTAGAGGTGGACAAGATCTTGGACGTTCAGATACTCGGACGAGGCTTCTGTCAGATCAAGTTTGAGGCCTCCGAGATGGCGTCCAAGGTCATCGCCATGAGTCCTTTGACATTCCGAGCAGCTCGAGCCCACTTTCGACAGTGGATACATGGTTTTGACCCTGCTTCGGATGTTCTGGTAGAGGAGACAGACATCCCCATTTTCGTCTGCTTCTCGGGTTTGCGGAGGAAGTACCTACCACTTTTGTCCAGGATGGGCTCAGCCATTGGGACAGTCCTGGAGATACCTCGCACGGCAGCTTCAGTAGCTGCCAAGGTGGCTGGCGTTCCCTCAGTTCGCATTTTGGTCAGAGACACTCGCACGCTCCCGAAGGTTATTCTTTTGCCTCGGGTGAGTGGGGGTTGGTTTAGACAGAGTGTGGAGTATTCGGGCCTCCCGAACCAGTGCTTCATTTGTCGACAGATGGGCCATCTAGCGAAGGCCTGTCCACGGAAGAGGCCTCGACCTACACCACAACCTCAGCCCCAGCCCCTGCAAGGGCTAGCCAGCAGCCACACACAGAGACACATCGCACACATGCAGAGCCACCCTCTGAGCCTGGGGCTCCAGCGATGAAGGGATGGAAGCAGGCACATGGTAGACAACATTAGGGGCCACAGCGTCAGCCTGGCACTTAGAGTGGTCCTTGGTCTTCAAGCGCCTACTCAACAACAGTGGGTTCCCAAAGGGAACCGTTTTGGTCCTCTTGAGCAGGAGGAGGTCCCTGCTCCAGCCCCCACCCCAGCTTCACCCTCGAGAGCCCCGCCCCCCCAGAGCTCCCCCCTTCTTCCTCATCCTCCTCCCCGCCTCCGGCTCCCGTCACCTCTTCCCCCCGCCCCTCTACCTTTGTCCCCCCCCTCCCACCCCTCCTCTCCACTGCTTCCCCCAACTCCTTCTCCCCCTCCTCCTGCTCCAGTTCCATAGTCGATCCGGGGGGCAGGGCCTTCTTCGATGGCTAGGAGATCTCTTGGCAGCACCTTTGCCATGAGTTGCCTAGCGAGAGAGGGTCAGCCTTTCTTACGGCCCCCTCTACAGGTACAGACATCTTCCCTTGCAACTATCCCTCGAGGTCTGACGAGCATTGACATCCGGCGCTGATGGGACTTCTTCGACTATGGCTTCACTCGTTTTCTCGGCGACCCCTCAGCAGACCATGAGGCAGCGTGCTTCAGGGTCCATGTTCTGTTCCTTGCCGCTAGGGGGACAGAGGCCTTGGATTCAGCAGTTGGTTTCTTCTTCCCCCTTTGCGAGACAGGCCCAGATAGAGTGGACTCTCGACTCAGTGTTGGGATGGTTGCACACACAGGTCCTAGAGTTCTCTCACCACATGGGAGAACTAGGAGTTACATACATGCTTTAGATGTTGTGGCCATTGGCCAAGTTTGCGGTGACACCTCCAGACTCAGCAGGATGTAGGCACATTGTGGTTTACTTCTTTGCTGATACACAGTGCTTGCCATGCTATGTATACATTCATGAGGACTCTTGGACAGAGGAGGTTGCTTTACGTACGGCTTACTCTGCTTGGGCTTGGGCTAGGCACTCGTTGCAGTCACGCATATCTAGAGGACGCTCGGATGCGGATCACTCCCCATCTAAGCCAGCCTCGAAGATAGCCCGTCTAGCTGCTGCGGACGCATCTGTTCTCTCTCGCTCCCCATGAGGATCGTCTCATGGAACGTGCAGGGACTAGGTGGGCCCCAGTTTTAGCATTAGCGGGGCCGACTACATCAGGAGCTTCAGCGTTGCCTTGTGGGAGGAGAGATTGATCTCCTTATGCTTTAGGAGCACCATCTATGTGAGAGCCGCATTAGACGTTGTGGTCAGATCTTGCATGGACGATATGATACTATTTGGTCAGCTGCTTTTGGACCTGGAGGCATCCAAGGTGGGGTATGTATGACTATTGCGAACTCATTGCAGTAGGCCATTGTGGGCAGAGGGATTATTGTGCCAAGCAGGGCTCATTGGATTACTATGCAAGTTCAGGGTAGCCTAGTGGGTTTCCTGAACATCTACGCGCCCAATGTGGTGAGTGCTCGTGCAGAGTTTTGGTCACAGATTGTTGAGTCTCTACTGCAGGCAGAACATTGGTGCATAGGAGGGGACTTCAACATGTTGGAGGACCCTTCTAACAGGATTGGTGGCAGCCATGCTACTGTGCATGGAGTTGAGTTGGCAGCTTGGGAGAGGTTTTGTATGACTCTGAGGGTCTCGGATGCGTGGCTGCACTCTGGTTTTGTGAGTCCCCTAGACAGTCTTGCCTTGTCTCGATCGGACCGCAGAGTGGGAGGAGTGAATCTATCACGGATAGATCACTTCTACACTAGTGACCACTTCAGTGACTTGGGAGGGTCAGTGGGCATCCTCGCAGGGACCTCCTTCTCGGACTATGCACCAGTGATCCTCACAGTGGCAGAAAGGCAGAGGAGTGGGAGCACAATGCTTCACATCCTAGAGAGGTTCTTGTTGGACTCAGCACTCAGAGAGAGGGTAGAGTCTCTCTGGATAGAGTGCATGGACAGGAAATATTCTCCTGCTGATAGAGTGGCCTCAGGCCTAGCTCACATTAGCCATTTATTTCTCCAGGAGTCTCTGGCTCGTCGGGCTGCAACGAGAGAAGCGGAGCAGCGTCTCAGACGGGGAATTGCTTTGTTACAGAGGATACAGGAGTAGCATCCTAATAGTCCTTGGTTGGAGGAGCAGTTACAGCAGGCTCGACAAGAGCTTGCTAGCACAGAGAAGAGGCGACATGAGTTTTTTTTCCACCGACAGGCATCTCAGTAAACCTAGGTGGGCGACAGAGTGACTGGTGCTTTCTTTGAGGCAGTGGGACCTCGGCACTCGTATGCCAAGGTCAGTCAGCCGAGGAGGCCTGATGGGTCAGTTGCTTCTGAGCCCGAGAATATACGTGCAGTTGCTACTGACTTTTACTGTGAGTTACTGTCTACAGAGCCCCTGTCAAAGCGTCAGGATGCTTGCAGGGATCTGATTTGGGCACATATGCCGTGTCTTGTGACTGCGGAGATGCGTCAGAGGTTAGAGCTGCCACTTCAGCTTGAGGAGCTACACACGGCTCTTAGGGCCCTCCCCCGTGGTAGCTGTCCAGGTGAGGATGGGTTGACTCCCAGTTTTTTCTTGGGGTAATGGGACCTGCTTGGCCCAGATCTCTGTAGTTCTTTTCAGTATATTTTGCACACTGGAGTGATGCCTGACAGCATGAGTGAGGGACTGATCTACCTCATTCCCGAGGGTGGCTCCTTGGATGAGATTCAACAGTGGCGCCCCATCACCATCCTCAACTCAGCCTACAAAATTATTGCCAAGGCACTGAGTTTGAGGATTCAGCCACTTCTAGAAATCCTTATACATGGGACCCAAACAGGTTTTGTTAAGGAACGCAGTATCCTTGACAACATCTTTACTTTTTGGGAGGCTTCTGCCCTGGCACGGCCCCGTGGTGAGGACCTCATGATTCTTCTTCTCGATTTTGAGAAGGCATACGACAGAGTTGAGTGGGACTTTCTAGAGGGCACTTTACACAGGATGGGCTTCTCATATGCTTGGATCAGAGGGGTGTCAACCTTGTATAGACAGGCTCATAGTCAGATACTTTTGGCAGGAGGTAGAGGTGATCGCTTCATGCTTACTCACTCGGTCAGACAGGGTTGTCCTCTTGCCCCTTCCTCTTTCTGTTCTATGCGGAGGCGATGAGCAGGTTTTTGGTGTCGTAGCAGGTTGGTCTACGGGGCTTAGCACTCCCTATTCGGGGAGATGAGCTACTGGACACTGAGTTTGCCGACGACTCAGCCTTGTACTTAGATGGCCAGGAGGCCAAACTTCACAGATGTGAGTAGGCTCTAGAGACCTTCTATTGTGCATCGGGTGTACTGATCAACTGGAGAAAGACAGTGGCTTTCTCGGTTGGTAGTGCTCCTATGCCAGATTGGATGCCAGGAGAGGGTTTGAGGTGGATTCCCCCAGGGACTGCAGTTCATTACTTGGGCTATCAGGTTGGTTTGGACTTGTCTCCCGAGCCGCAGATTTCTCCCCTTCTCCTCTCTATCAGGAGAAAGTTGTTACATTGGAGCTCAGCACGACTTTCTTTGGCTGGCAGAGTAGAAATTGCCAACCAGGTGTTGTTGGCAACTATGTGTTACATCACTTCCTGCTAGATCTTCTCGAGTTCTTGTATCAGTCAGGTAGAGAGACTGATCAAGAACTTCCTTTGGTCAAGACGTGACACTCAAATAGCTCGAGCCAAGGTGGCTTGGTAGGTCATCACTCTTCCTTGTTCACAGGAAGGGCTTGGGATCATTGATCCAACACAGTAGAGCAGATCCCTTCTTGGGAATTTCATCGTCAGAGGACTTCTTCCAGGTGAGGAGCCCTGGAAGGATTTCTTGCTATAGCGGCTTCGTGCTAGGGTGCCTCAATTAGGAGGCCCTTGGCAACCTTCGATCAGATGGATCTTTACAGAAATGCACAAAGTTGGTTTGAGCAGGAGACTAGAGGACCGCTTTGCTGTGAGTTTTCTTCAATCTTGGGAGCTCTTACGGCATGGCCTGGAGCAGAGACAGCCTACGTGCACGGAGGAGCGCCTACAGTAGCCCCTCGTCTGGAACCCCATGGTTAGCACTCAGAGAGGCCACTTGGTTGGTAGTCGGCCTCATGTTTCCTGGGGTCCCATGGCAGCAGGTCCAGCGCGTTCTTTAGGTGACTGGCTAGAGTTCAAAGGTTTGTCAGAGGAGGTGCAGGGGCTCCAGCTACAAGGCATTAGAGGGGTGCAGAGCATGTGTCAGGACATCTCAGAGTCAGTTTGAGCTGAGTGGCTCATGCCTCTCGATCCAGTAGCACCCTGGTGGATGGGAGCCTTCACATGACTGGAGGTTGTCATCTCAGTCAGGGCTTGCTCAGAGACTGTCCCAGCCTTGTTCTTTGAGCTTCAGGGTGGGGGACGCCTACAACGAGTTGCATTAGAGGCCCCACAAGCAGCAGAGTGCTGTTTTCAGAGGATCGGAGTAGTGGGCATCTGTGGGAGGACTTGTTTCATAGACCCTGACCCACCAGAAGCTCTTGAGACTGGACACTCGAGGCTGTGGGCTTGGGAGTGTTGTCCACTGGCACGAGTACAGTGGGATCCTGGTGAGTGGCTATGGGGGGATCCCTTCTCTTATGCAGAGCACCTAGGAGTCCCGTTCTTTCAGTACACTGTTAGACCAGGACGTCATATACTAGCAGCACAGAGAGAGGCCCGCGCCTGCAGCACCTCATTGGCAGGAGGAGGGTCTCACAGTTGAGTTCTTGGCAGCCTTTTGGGAGAGGTTGTGGGACTCCAGACAGCCAAGGCGAGTCACCTTGTTTCAATGGCTGGTTGCACACAGAGCTACAGCAATAGGGAGCTGGCTAGTGCATAGTGTTCTCTCAGCCACATGTGCAGCTTGTGACCTTTTGGTTGAGAGTCAGCGTCACTGTCTATGGGACTATCCCTCGGCCTAGCAGGTGTGGCTACGAGTTCTTCGGCTGATGCCTGCTCTCTCCAGGGCTCGACAGTACACTTGGGGGGCAGCGGCTTGGTCCACACTCACGGGCCCGGCACTTCAGTTTGAGCTATCTTTCACCACCAGCAGGATGATAGTGATGCAGGAGGGACGACCTACACTCTAGCCTACTACAGAGCTTACTCCACAGGAGTGGTGTAGTGAGAGAGAGGAGTGTTGGGAGCTCATCAGTCGCCTGACACTCTGGTTCATCTGGCGGGCCCGCTGCTTCCGCATCTTTGAGGCTCGCCCTCTACCACCAGCAGAGACTGTTCGTGATTTTTGGCTAGAGCTGATCCATACTCTCAGAGGACATCTTGAGGGACTACACGGCAGCTCCGACCGCATGCGGGAGCGCCGCGAGGCTTTCCTTCGACTCTAGCGTCCTGGGACTTTTTACACCATAGTCCAGGGTGTACTCCGATGGCATTACCGACCACCTGTGTGGCTCTTCCCTCCCCCCATTTCTTGATTTAGCCCCATTGTACATATACTAGTTTTTTTCATTGGGAGAGTCTCCCACCATGGTTGTTGTAGCCCTCTCTTGAAGAGGTGGTTGTAGCCCTATGGGAAGTCTCAGTAACTAATCGAAGGATCTTTTTCTTGAAAAAAAAAAAGGGGTTCTTTATATGGAAGAAAAGCACAAGTGTTGTGTGCCTGCTTCAATGTGGCAGCCCACCTTTGGCCCCCATGATTTGATTCGCATGCATGGCACTATTAACGGACAACGTGTTCGTATTTTAGTGGATGATGGTGCAACTCATAACTTCTTGAACTATAAGCTAGTCAAGAAACTGAAGGCTTACACAGCCTCCCTGCTCTCACAAGTATGTGGTGGAGCAGATGTCTGGGAATGATAAAGAAGTATGGGACATGGTAGTTCAAGGGTTTGAGCTCATTGTTCAAGATCTTACGATGACCCTTGATTTCCAAGGTATGAACATGGACCGTGCTAATGTAGTTTTAGGACGGGAGTGGTTGCATGGTTTAGGAAACACATTGCACACTAGTTATGAAAACAACTTCTTATCCTTTATGGCCAATGGTAAACATGTGCTTTTGCTTGGTGAGAAAAATATACGATCTGCACATCTTATATGTACAGCTGAGCTTTCTATTTTGCAGAAAGAAAATTTAATAGATGAAGTCTTTTTGTGTTACTGCTTGTCTCCAAGTTTTGTGAATTCTCAAGAGCAAAGTGCGGTGAATTCTAATAATGGTATGCAAAGTGCAATGAATTCTAGTAATGGTATGCAAAGTGCAATGAATTCTAATGATATGCAAATTGCAATGAATTCTACTGATAAACAAAGTGTTAACAAATCTAACGAGCAAAGTGCTCTCAATTTTAATTCTATAGAGCAACATGCAACTGTTGTAAAACAAACATTACAAGAATTACAAAATTCTCCATCCCAGCATAACTCTAGTTTACTTTCTCCTTTTGCATGGCAAAAGCTGACTCGCTTACTCACGGAGTATAGTGATGTGTTGTCAAGTGATTTACCACCGGGTTTACCCCCTACACGTGATGTGCAACATGGCATAGATGTCTTGCCAGCATGCACTAAACCGGAGAGTAAACCACCTTATCGTATGAGTGCTAAAGAAGCCAAGGAGGTTGAGAGTCAGTTGGCTTACTACCTTGCTCGTGGTTTCATTAGATCTAGCACTTCGCCTTGGGCATCACCAATTCTATTGGTAAAAAAGAAAGATGGTACTATGCGCATGTGCGTAGATTATCGCTGATTAAATGCGATAACCATGAAGAACAAGTATCCTCTGCCTTGAGTGGATGAGTTGTTTGATCCACGGGGTAAAATACTATACAAAGATAGATCTTCGTTCAGGATACCACCAGGTACGTATCCTACTGCAAGATATCTCCAAAACTGCCTTTAGAACACGGTTCGGGCATTTTGAATTTTTGGTTATGCCTTTTGGTCTAACCAATGCTCCAGCTACATTTATGACACTCATGGATAGTGTCTTACATCCCTATCTTGGGAAAATTTGTTGTGGTTGATGACATTCTCATCTACAGCAAGACTGAAGATGAACACATAGAACACTTACTATTAGTGTTTGATTTCCTACGAGCTCACGCACTGTATGCTAAGCAAATCAAGTGCAATTTCTTTAAAAAAGAGATACATTACCTCGATCTCTTATTCTGGCATCAAGATGGACACTGACAAGGTCGTTGCGATTCTTCGATGGCCACATCCCAACACGGTTGAGGAGCTTCAAATATTATTAGGCATGGCTAGATTTTATCGACAGTATATCCGTGACTATGCCAAAATCACTGTTCCTATGATGGATCAACTTAAAGCAAAAGGTAAGACCTTTTCTTGGGAAGAAGCCCAAAAACGAAGTTTCGAACAACTCAAGGTAGCTATAGCCACTGCTCCCATCCTAGCAATCGTCAACCTACTTAAGCTGTTTGTGGTAGAGACTGATGCTAATGATAAAGCCATTGGTGTGGTACTTCTCCAGGAGGGAATACCTAAATCCTTTGAAAGTAAAAAGATAGATAGAGCTCAACAGAATTATTATGTCTATGAGAGAGAGCTCTATGCCATAATTCACGCTTTACGAAAGTGGCGACACTATTTATATGGTGCCGAGTTTGAAGTAGTTTTTGACCATGAGAGTATCAAATGGTTTACTACTCAAACAGACTTGAAGGGCCGCAAAGCTAGATAGGCAGAAATCCTTCAAGATTCTGATTGTAAGCTAAGATATTGCAAGGGGCGATATAATGTAGTAGCGGATGCACTAAGTCGGATGCCTCAGATTAATTCACTTGCTTTCACGGAACTAAAGAGTGGATTTTTGGAGTCATTACATGGCAAGTGTGCACAAGATCAATCATATGCTAAAGTGTGGAGTGGAGTTTTAAAAAGGGATCCCTCACACTCACGTGTCTCTGAACAACCAGATCAACATGTCTCTGCACGCACAGATAGAAACTCCAACACAGAGAGCTCCACCCCTACTCAGGAAGAGCTTAAGCGATGGAGGAATTTTTCCATTGATGATGGCTACTTACTCCACAAAGGTAGAGTATGTGTGCCAAAGGACTCAGACACTAGGCGCCAAATCTTATTTGAGTGTCACGATAGTCCGAGTGCTGGTCATCCAGGTATTAGTAAGATGTATGCCTTAGTTCAACAGCAATTTTATTGGCCGGGCTTACATCATGATGTTCAAGAGTAGGTACTAGACTACCAACAGTGCCGAGTTAATAAGGCAGAGCGCCTGAAGGTAGGTGGCCTTTTACATCCTTTAGAGATTCCACAAGGAGTGGGAGAGTATCTCTATGGATTTTGTAGTAGGACTACCTACTACAAATCGTGGCCATGATTCCATTTGGGTAATTGTAGACCATCTCACAAAGATGGGTTGATTCAATGTCACTAAGACTACGATTAAGACACCAGAATTAGCACGACTATTTGTAGACACATATATAAACTCTACGGTCTTTGAGCTAGTATCATTAGTGATAGAGATTGAAAGTTCGATAATCACTTTTGGAGAGCTGTGTTCCAAAGTTGGAAACTAAACTTAATCTAAGTACTGCTGATCATCCAAAAATGGATGGTCAAACGGAAAGAGTTAATCAAGTGCTAAAGGATATGCTACGAGCGTACGTTAGCAAGAAGCAAACTACTTACCTATATTGGAATTTGCTTATAATAGTTCAAAGCATGGGACTACAGGGTTTAGTCCATTTATGCTTTTGTATGGATTTCAACCTAGATCACCCGTTACGGTGGGGTTGGCTAAGGAGAAGATACAACAAGCGAAGGATTTTCTCCAAGACCATTTTGACATGCTTCGAGTTGCTCAACAGAATGTTAAGCAAGCTCAAGATCGATATAAGAAGTACGCAGATGAGCACCGACGTCTTGCTACTTTTGAAGAAGGAGACAAGGTTTTCTTCAAAGTTTCGGAGCATTCAGAAAGTCTGAACACGGGAAAAGTTGCTAAACTTTCACCACGCTATTGTGGACCGTTTACCACTCTCAAATGTATAGGTCAAGTGGCCTATAAGTTAGCTCTTCCAGAGCACTCACGAGTTCATCCTGTTTTTCATGTTAGCCATTTACAAAAACAGGTAGGACAGAATGATACTGTCATTGAAACAGGTGTGTTGGTTGACCTTATCGCACCGCCAAGCATTCCTCATGAGCCCAAAAAGATTTTGGATTCTCATGAGCTTCGCACCAGACATCATGTCAGACGACAGGTGTTGGTAAAATGGCTAGATAGACCTGAAGAAGGTTCTACATAGGAGAATGTCTCTGCACTTAAGAAACGTTTTCCTACGTTTTCTTTTAAGGAGGAAAACAATTCTCGAAGGGGGGGGTGATGTAAGGACATGGGTCATGTGGGCAAGGCCACCGGCACGGCCGGACAGTGTGTACGCTATGGGTAGGCTATAAGATAGCACGGTTGGGTGGAGACTAGCACATGCATTACCACCGCCCTTTCATAGGTAGTCCAATAAGACCGACACAGAGTGAGAGAAAAGCCCCTCCCTCCATTTGTTGTCCTATGGTGTGCATATACGTAGTATTCGTCTGATGATCGTTCTTCGTGCGTCGTGGAGCATATAAGGGGTAGCAAAACGGGGAGAGAGAGGAGTTGGAACTCAAATAACCTCTGTAAAAAGAAAAAAAAACATGACCTATGAGACCAATCTATCATAAAGAGAGAGAGAGAGAGAGAGAGAGAGAGAGAGTTAAATGTTGGCGTGTCTTAATACTTATCTTTTTTTGCCTGTATTTTGTTTTTCATAGAATTAAGATCCCACACAATGAAGAGACAGAGGGTGGATCCAAAAATTGTCTTAGGTGAACAAGAAGCAGAGGAGAGACCACCTAAGTTGTTGAGAGGCTCTTTAAAGAGAGATGTGGACTTTGCTCTTGCTAAAGATACATTTCTTGGAGATGATGTTGTGGGGACAGAGGAACCCCCCAATGACTCAAAAGCTTCAAAACAGGAAGACGTTCTTGTAAGCCAGAAGCTTCAAGTGACTAGCACTAAAAAGAGAAACATTGATCTTTCTTCCGCCAGTGAGCCAGCTACAAAATGTAAGCAAGGGTTGAAAATCCTGCATTTGTGGATGAAAGACTTTTTGATTTTACAGTATCTGTAGGAGCTACTGAAATGTTCGAAAAGGTCTCTTCTATCAATGTCCCACTCATTCTGGATGACCTTATAGCTCAACACAACAATTTCCTCGTCTAAAAGAGACTAGTTTGAGCTTGAAATCCATAGGGGCAGGGTGGTTCTTGCTGACATGGTGGTGGTGCACTTAAAAGATTGTGATTTCACAAGATGTTCATACAAGAAGTACCATCATCTGCCTATTATCTATAGACCCTCACGATGTCCTATGCACGAACGAGAATGCAAGCTAGTTAAATAATCCTTTGGGTTCCTTCTATTCTTAAATTCTCTACTTGCTAGTCTATTGAATGATCCTTCAGAGGTAATGGATGAGGAGGATCTACCACCCGATGAACAAGATAATGAGGACTTGGAGTCCAATGAGGTTCTTGAGATTGAGGAGGATATTAATCTTGAGGTAGAGGCTAAAGAGGTGCAATGAAGCAAAATACTTACAATTCAAACATCTGACATCAAACTACCTTTAGATGTCTTTGGATTTTATGAGAAACAAGCCACATTGATGCTTCCCGGACTGCCAGACTTCAAATTTGGTGAGAGATCATACATTTTCCTCCATGACATTCAAAGTATATTTTCTTTAAGGGAGGAATTTGCACTTGCCACACTCTCCAAATTTCAAGAGGAGAGGAGTGGATTTGTATTTGATGACAACAGTGACGACAAGGCAATGGAAACCTCTAGTACCCGATGGAGTGCCTCAAACTCTGCTTTGACAAGGAAAAAAATTATAGAGAGACACTCCCAAATGAGGCCACATTCCAAGCTATCAAAAACAACCTCAAGCCATCAACCAATACTTAGGAAGTAGAGGACTGGTTTACGCGTCTCGCACAAGGGTCAACGAGGTCAGTGGACCTATGGAAGGATGACTTATATATGCAAGATGAGAGCTCTCTATAACTCATCCTTTTGTGTACAGTCATGGATTGCTGAAAAGGATGAATTTCTTCATCGTGGGACAAGAGAGTATCGTGGAAGGGATGTAGCACTAGGGCAATACCTTGCCAGACTCCGTGAGGCACCCATACTAGTATTTCACAATGGAACGTCCGAAGAAGAGGGAAGTACTGCAACATTCACCCTCAAGACGCTCTCACGCTTCCTAGGTGGACCAATGCTACCACAAAATGCAGACAAAGTTATCCTCATCGACAAAGTTTGCTATACAGAATGTTTTGGATATTGTCCGGGGTACACTTGTGGTCGTGCAACTTATTATTACACATACACAGCAATGGCACTCACTTTGGGGAAACAAAAGCCAAATGAACTAATAGATTATGGCAAACATTTAATGATCCGATACAAGGGTAATGTGCCAAAAGATATCCACATTCTGTAATCAAGTTGAGAGACTTGTGACTTGTACTGTATCTATTTGTAAGACAAGGGGAAACTAGGGTGTGAGAGTCCACCACCCAACCACCCTTTTAATAGGCAAGCCCCTGGCCCTTTGCCCTAGTTGGACTCTCCGTTCCACACCGCCAAGCCTGGCCCTACCCTTGTCTTGTCCGGCCTTGCCGATGTCCTGACATTACTCCCCCCTTAAGAAGAGTTTTCGTCCTCGAAAACAAAAGTGGGAAGGTTCTTCTTAAGAACACTAATGTTCTCTCAAGTGGCATCCTTCATGGATCCACCTGTTTGGTTGACCTGAACACGGTTCCGTAGGAGGTTCAATGAAACCAAGAGTAACATCTTGATTTTCCACATTGTTGTCCATTTGTAACCATCTAGTGTGTAGACTCCATTTAGAACGCACATGAGCATACTAAATGAGTTATCACGACAAAGATATACCTGAAAGTGTACCGCTTTTCACTTTCTGTGAAGTAACTTGCTGAACTAAATCATCAGCCAAGTATAAGTCCTTGACTTGTTCTCAAATTGCATCAGTAAACAACCCCACCCTAACAAGTGTGAAGGTTGAGAACCTGACTTATACATGAAGAGACTACCGAGTCGCAACATGCATTAACTGATAGTAAGTAAACTCCAAGGAGAGCAATAAATGCTTACTAATTGGATCGCTTGGTGCTAACGTACACACTTTGCTTATCCTTCAGCACAAGATTACTCTTTGTAATCTGCCTATCCCCTTGGATAACTGACAGTACTGAGGTGTGTTTTCCTCACGGTTTGCAGACAGTCGTTCGAGATGACTGGTAAACGGGGAATCATAGTAGTGTATAACATTGGTGAGGGATCAACAATGTCCAAAATAACCATCGTGGTTAACTTGAAAAAATCCACAAACACCCAAACCAAGCCATGAACTCTATTGGTGATTAGTAGACCCAAAAGTAATCTCCTATAGATATTGCACTTTGAGTGCAAAATGCTTCATAAGCAACAACTTAAGGAATATGCATGCCATTCCAAATCAGCCTTTGCTAAACACTAGGGCCCATAACACCTAGTGTGCATGCATTTAGCAAAAACAAACCCGAACCTGTATATCCATAATGATCCTTGCCAATACTTATGGCAAATGTGATGCGCCTAGCACACATTAAAAAGGAATGTAAATAGTTTTGAAAAAAAAAACTAAATACTTTCAGTTGCAATCTTTTGCAAGCCTTGCTGAAACGTCTCAATCACAATAGAAGGTGAAACATTGATCACTTTCAGGTACAGACAATGAAACTTTTTCATTAACAACTTATAGCCTTGCTATATGTATAAACAACCATCTGTAATGTTGTTTAGCAATACTTGTAGCTGAACAAGTCATTCTAAGTACCCGATAATTTTTTGCCACTGAAATTGCTCCTGATACGTCGTGCTAAAAATGGTCTAGAAAACAGATTTGACCAGCACTTAGTTGGACTTTGTCATGACACATAATTGAAATAATGACGCCAGTGTCAGTCAAGAGACTCATATTCTCCACATGTGGGATATGTCTCATGTGAGGATGTATATAAAAGAACATCCGTCAAGTACAAGATGTACTTGTGTGTGGAGGTAACTCTAAACACTCTACGACAAGAGTGAGAGGGATCCTCATTCATTGCTCCACACTGGCTAAACCAAACTCCTTGAGTTCCTAGACCATGTTGTATCCCCTGTGACAACATGTGCCAAATCAAATCCTACAAGTGGATTCATAACAGCATAAGGCATAAAGATAGATTGGACACTTGGCCCTTGTGCCGACATGCCCTTGGCATGGCTCTGTAACATTCAAGCGTACTTATACGTCTTGAAAAACCAAGAAAAGCATACTAAAAATGGAATAACACCAAATCAATAGATGCGTACCTGGAAATTTGAACGTAATGTTCACTTACCCGTATTCAAATGGAGAGGAGCACGTCTCCTACCTGAAAAAACAAACACCATTGCATTGGGAACCCTGGGTGTTACCTTTGCAATCCAAGCCCTTGGATGAGAATCTATGTAGTCAAACGCCTTGGTAAGACCCGTTGTAGAACTACGCAACTAGCAGGTAAGGGTAACCAACCTAGTTAACCGTGTACATAATGATGAGAATCAACTTAAAAAGTTGAATTTGTCCGCTACCCCATGGTAGATTACTAGCTTCTTTCCTTGAAAGTAGAACTGGGATATATCAAACTATGATCCTCAATGCCTATGGGGAGATGTAGCAATCACCCGCCGGGTCTTACCCCAAAACAGTATGTCCATAGGCAATCTGTAGTGCTATAGAGGGAGCTGGATATCCACACAAGTGAAATGGCTAGCTCTTATGGAAAGCCATGCTGTCTCAACCTATTACTGCGTCTATACTCCGTGGTAGAGATCAGTTGATGGGAGTTTAAGGTTCTCTAAAACTCAATCGAGCACCGCACTGAAAACATGTAGTGCAAAATGATACTCTAAACATCCATAATGGCAGGACTATTCCTTGTCAATTAACGACAATGTGTACTCCACTGGGTAGACCTGTTCGATCTTGAGAACAATCATCCAAGGAATACCAACAATTGGGTCTTACCCTAGATTTAACAATGGCTCTTAGCCAGCGTGTGTGGCTCATAGCCCTCATGGCAATTAGTGTTCAATCGTCGAACCAATGAAGACTAATGTGGATGGCATCTTGCCCAATTTCTAGCTGAGAGTTAGAGCATCTTGGCTCAGGAGGACTCACTAGTGAAACATGTAGCAAAAGCTTCTTAGAAAGTATGCAGTATTCTTCGAGAGAAATAAAAAAGAGAGAGAAAGAGAGCATGTTGGGCTGAGGAAATTTCCTTAAATTTGTAGAGTTTGTGCCCATAATGTGTGCTCTTAGACATCTTATGCCTGAATTGCTGCTTATCCTATACGCATACCACAATCTGTCGGTATGACGCTCTCATCGAGAGAGGCAACAAAAAACATAAGTCAAATCTTGACCATCGACAGTGTATGGGTCGTGACTGTGGATGACTTGAATAGGGCCCCTTGCCGGTGAATATAGTCAAAATTTTAGGTTCTTTGGAGTGTTGGTGTGTGTTGATAGCAACCAAAAATCATTTTAAACAATCCATCCTTAGTCTGTCCTTGACAGAGTTGCGAGTGTGTTAGCGGAAGCGTAATGCATGAAGCGGTAGAATTGGATCCACTTCACTAGCATGCCTCGCATGAAGAATTGTAAGCCCTTGCAGAGAGTGATGGCCTCAACCGTGAGAGCCAAAACTATAAGTACCTTGCACCGTTTAGACTGGTAGGGATTTTGTGAGCGGATATTCCCTATTTTTCCAGTTCCCTGAAGCCTTGCTTCCTGGTCATCGTTGTTGCAACCAGTTGTCATGAAATTTGGAAGGAAAAACTCGTTCCAAAACAGCTTATAGCCATATGTGCACAGACGCCATCATATATCCTACACACCTGTTTGGTACATAATGAAATAACGTGCAATATGAATCCACCTGCAAACACCTTGCCTATTCCTTCCCCATTGTGTATGCTCATAGCATATGCCAAACGTGACGAGCTTCAATGCAAGATGTAGAAATTGAAGCCTTGCTTCATAGAACTCTGTCTGGCCTCATTGCCAACAAATGCTATTGACGACAGATGTCATAGCAAAGAGAGTTTACCTTGTCATTCATGCACAAAAAATCGACCGTGTTGAATTGTAAATGTAAGTGAACATTAGTAGAACACGCACAAGTTATGCATCTCAGACCTGCCTGGTTCTATGAATGATAGCCGTGATCATCCATTCCATTGCATACGAGAGTTTATCAAGCACATGCTCAATAACTACTCTACTTCATGCTGTCAAGGGTCTTGCCAAAAGACATGATATTGAGAATTGTAACATTGCTCGATGCTTATCTACCGCTGAGCTATCAAATGTCAACTATTATCAAATACTGCTTGATCAAAGCAACAAGTAAACATACCTGTTGACTACCCTTGGTAGGGAAAGGCATAACATCCTATGTTATGGGTGTTGACTTAGGTTTTAGCTCATAGATATGGAATTAGATGATTGGGCGGGATCATGTCCCCAATACATATAGAGATAGTGGAGGACGGAGCCGTGCTCGTCGGATAAAACATGATTGATGTACTCCTTTTAGAATCAACCTTGTTGACATGGACTATTTTACTTGTACTCCTAGGCATCCTTGCCTTGTGGAGCCCATAACATTCCTGGTATGGGGTAGTGTTGTTGGAGACCTGCTCCGTAGTCCGAATTGTTGTAACGACCAACTAAATCGGACGGAATGAACTGACCATGGTGGTCGCTTAGGCACCATGGCCAAGATAATTACAGGCTCCTGTGATACCATCATATGCACAAAACTATGAAAAGACAAGAAGGTAAAACTCAAACCGCATAATCCATCCGTGTGCGGATGCACCATGAAGTATCTCCCAAATACAAACATCCTTCGATATGTACCAATTTTCGGCCAAAAATCCTTGAAGCCACGAACTCAATTCCCGCATCTTTTATCCGCCATGGGAACCCATGGATGAGCGGAAATTGTGCTCCCGCAGCTTGTGTTCGAGCCCACCATGGAAAAACCCTGCACCTGGGATGTCTTGCAAAGCCTGTGATGGTGGCCTTTGGTGACATGCAACAAGATGTGCATGCATAGCATGGGCTGCATCCCTTAGCAAGAGTGGGTGCCCAAATAGGGCACCCCAAAGACCCTTCTTAAAAAAATTAATAATAATAATTTAAAAAAAAGCGTGAACTTCCCTGGCTATGGCGGACTCGATTGCGCACAGGAGATAACACTATGACCCTGGCTTGCGTTGCTCAACTCAGCGCGCTCATGAAGCGAGTTTTGCTCCTCAACCCGGCGTGCATCTACTGCCTATCTCCTCGCCGATTTGCTGAGGACGAAAAAAATTTCCCTCCCGACACAGGGGTCGTTTCCCCCGTGGCTTTCAAGACTCCTCCCGATCTCTGTGTATCGAAGAGGCCATGCCCACGGCTTGCAGAATCTCCTTCCTTGCTAGGGGGCTTTGTCCACTCGTAGTGCTCCAACTAAATAAGGGTTCGTCCCTGTGCCCTGTTGACTGGGATCCCTTCTCCTCGAACCAAGAAGCCATGCCTGCCATGGGAAAGAGAGAGAGAGAGAGAGAGAGAGAGAGAGAGAGAGAGAGAGAGAGAGAGAGAGAGAGAGAGAGAGAGAGAGAGAGCTCGGAATAGAAAGAGAGAGAGACCATGCATGCAATCTTGGCTCATGCAACCTTCCTCCCCCCTCCTCCATGGCTCCTCCTCCCCTAGCTCTGCTACCAGTGTAAGACAAGGGGAAACTAGGGTGTGAGAGTCCACCACCCAACCACCCTTTTAATAGGCAAGCCCCTGGCCCTTTGCCCTAGTTGGACTCCCCGTTCCACACCCCCTAACCCGGCTCTGCCCTTGTCTTGTCCGGCCTTGGCGCTGTCCTGACACTATTATCTCATTAGGCATCTCTTGTACATGTTGTGACCTAAAATCAAAATCTCTTGATCCACCTATGGTTACCATATTGCATTGTCTCTCTCCACTTTCTCTGGCCTTCACGAGCACTGGAGTGGTTGAATGCCTCTACTCGTTTCCGTTTCCTTTGTTGCAAATTCCTAATTGCTTGTGTTGTTGCCGAACAGTATAATACATGTTTTTGCTGCAGTCGACGAAGGATTCTATGATAAAACCACTCGAACAACTCTGTCAAATTGTTTGCCTTATCTCGAGAGCCACCATGACGTGTGTGTCTGAAATATGCATTCTTGGCCATGTAATGAGACTCTTCCAAGCCTTGAGTGTTCCATATGTCTGGGTTTCCATACTTTAAAATGAAGTATGGTAAGTGATTAAAAATGATGTGTTGCAAATAAAACAATTTCTCAGAAATTTTAAACAACCTTGTAGCCCTTATCATTTAAAAGGGTGCGTTAACAATACCATGTAATGAGTAATCTGAGCTTCAATGCTGACCTAAATGCTTTCTTTAGTAACTGAAGGCTCTCCTTAAACTTGTTTAGATAATTTTGTGTCCACTCATCTTTGTACATTAGGAGAAATATGGACCTTGCATGGGCCTTGTAAGGAATCCTAATTTTTAGGAATTAAAGCTAATGGTGTGTCCCTAGGGTTCAGGGGACAAGGGCATTCAAGAAGCTAGTTTTGAGTAGGCTTTTCTAGCCTTTTTTTATACACATGTAGGATGTGGACCTAGGAGGTCACCTTCTCTCTCTACCTTTTTGAAAGTGAAGGGAGTAAAGAGGTGTGGCCACATCATAAAAAACGTGGATCACTAAGAGCCAAAATTTGACTTTTTAAAAAAAAGGTTATTTTTACTTATTTTTGACTGAAAACTCCCCCCCAACATATATCCATATCAAAAAATTATTTTTGTACCTTTTTTTAAACTTACAAGCACTAGAAGTTCAATTTTTCAAAAAAAAAATCCCCCCCAAAAAAAAAACCTTTGTTCTCTCTTCCTCCTCCCTCCTTTCTCCCTCTCCTCTCCCTCCCTGCCCCCTTCTCTCCTCCTCCTCCCCTCTCTCTCCCTCTCCCCCACTGTCCCTTTCTCTCCTCCCATGTTCCTCCCTCTCCCTCCCTGCGCCCTTCTCTCCTCCTTCTCCACTCTCTCTCTCTCTCCCCCACTACCCCCTTGTCTCCTCCCATGTTCCTCCCTCTCCCTCCCTGCCCCCTTCTCTCCTCCTTCTCCACTCTCTCTCTCTCTCTCCCCCACTACCCCCTTGACTCCTCCCATGTTCCTCTCTCCCTCCCCCCTCTCTCTTTTCATCCTTTGCTTCCTCACGCAACAGCTACCATGGTGCTCAAGGACATCACAAATCATATGCATACATATTTGCTTGTTCGCAACGTTTGCACCGAAGGCCGCACGTGAGGGTGAGCAGAGGTCATCCCAGGAACGTGGTACCATCGGTGAGATGAATGTTCATGGTTCTTCAATATCTTGCCAATACCATCACATATTTGAACAAAACACCCCTTTATGCAAGGTAACAATATACTTCTTACTTTTGATTGTGTTCTTCTTATCATAGACTTTGAAGTCTAAGGTGTTGCATCTACTTGTTTTGTAGTGCTTGGCACAAAGGTTGCTTTTATGCACAAATAGTGAAAGGCTGCAGGTTAGAGAGGCCAAGTGTCACCACTTTTCCTCTAAAACAGTCTTCTTTGTTACATCTTGCAGGTAGGTGTTTCAAATCCATGCTTATTAGAGATGGTAATCTCATCCTAATGTATATTTTAGGATTGTTTATTTACAGTTAGATAGAAATACTTGCAAATTTGTATAACATATACTTAACAAGTGTCTTTATTATACAGCTTGCAAATGTTGAATTCATACATGTTTTTGTTACAAGGTGACCTCTTGCTATGCTAGTTGAGTGGCGTTGTTTGCAAGAATGGCTCAAGGAACTGGCATAATATGAAGCTTTTACGGTGACACAAAGCTCTCCTCAGCGGCAATGTGGCTCCCACTACAACAAAAATCATTATGCTAACATGGAGAGATCCGTAATAGGACAATGCAAAAATCAACAGCAACACACCCTTTCCTAACATGAGGGCACTCCTACCAAAGATATTTTTATGTGATAGGTCACCCCATGAGCATCCCATGTCATGGAATGGATGTAAGAACTATGACCGCACTACTCCTTGTAAGTTGTCCACAGATGTATGTTTATCAAAGTTAATGAGAAGAAATTTGGACTTTTTTGTTTGTTGATGTGTAAGAGCACTCTAGGTCTACCATATTTTAGATTGTTTGGTAAGTTAAATAAGATTTGTAGTCATTTAAAGTGTAAGTTTGTTTTTGTTTGGTAAGATTGTACATGAGAAGACATGATAAAGTATAAGAGATCTTGACGGAATAAACCTCGATTAGATTCCTACCATGCACTTGTGACACCAGACCTCTCCTTGAACCCTTTGATTTCTATTGTTGTGGGAAGTCCAAGGGTAGTCTATTTTCAAATTTTTAGCAATAACTTTTTTTAAAAATGAAATTTTGGTTATTTTAAAATTTGTACACAGTGTATGAGTTCATTTTTATTGTTTTCCTTCAGTTTCAATTTTTGATCGAGGGTACTCTTTGGAAGCCACTTTTGAAGGTGTTAGGGTGAGATTTTGAGAAAGTTTTGTATGTAGGAAATACAGTCCTTAACACAATAAAAAACATTGGCTCTTTAATTATTTTCAGATTCCATGGTTTTAATGCTCGTTCGAGTCCGTAGATTAAGGAAAAAATAAGAAATGTCTGTTCTACATCATTTTTTAAGAAATTGCCAACTTGCACGTTGATTTTTGGAGAATCCGAGTAAGATATGATTTTTTTGCATCACACGATGGTCAAAGAGCGCGACAAGATGAACAAATTTATGTGAGACAAGCCCATACAGATCGGAGCCAATTGAACACTAGAAGCTCTTGAAAACAGCCTAAAAGTTCAACACTTAAAAAATAATAATAATAAATAAATAAATAACTTCCCACTTGAATTATAGCCATACATCAAAAAAACTCTTGTACTTGTCATTTTAGGGCCCCAGGGACCCTCAACATGAGGGGCCACAAGGGCGCGCAAATTGGCCATCCAAAATGCATTAACAAAAAGCTTGTACTTGCCATTTAAGGCCTCAGGGACCCTCAGCAAGAGGGGCCACAAGGGCGCGCAAATTGGCCATCCAAAATTTTTGGATGGCCAGTTTGCGCGCCCTTGTGGCCCCTCTTGTTGAGGGTCCCTGGGGCCCTAAATGACAAGTATATGCTTTTTTTAATGCATGGCCATGAGGTAGAACTGGGCAATTCAATGTGTTCATAGCAAGCCCCCCCCCCCCCTCCCCAAATGGCAGATACCTAAACCTTGTATCATGCTTATCAACCATTTTTTACTTCCTTGTGTCCATCCCCTGTTCTTGGAAATATCTTGGCCCCTATTTGGATGGCCATTTTGCGTGCCGTTGTGGTCCCTCTTGTTGAGGGTCCCTAAGGCTTCAAAATGAAAAATAGGGGCTTTTTTTTAATGTATGGCCATGAGATAGAGGTGTAGTGTTTGATGTCCGGAGTATTCACTATATAAAATTTTCCTATATCATGTGCGTTCACCACAATGGATTGAAAGTAGCCCTTATAGGCCTTACCTACACATGTTTCTGTAACTTTACAAGAATATAAATTCCCTTCTGTTGAACGCATGTGTTATGTTACATATACTTTAGTGAACTCCCAAGGTCAAAGGCCTCATAAATTTTTTGCACTCAGAACATTTAGCACTAGAAATCAACCAAACAAGGAGCCAATGTTTACTTCCTTGTGTTTACTTCGTGTTCTTGGGAATGTTTTGGTTAAGCCATTTCTTTGGTATTTGAAACCACATGTGACCCCTATTGTTATAGTATCCAACCAAAGGTTTCTTGATTAGCAGTTATATAGGTTCGAGTGATACATATCTTCTATGTTAACAATGCATGTATCTATAATTTATGTTTACACTTTCTCTATCCAAATGAGCTACATAGTAAAAATCAAATCCGCAATTCAACAATTAAGTTCACAAGGTGATAGCTATTGGTATGATCTTTAGCAATACCAAATAAATAGCTACCAATAGCGAATGAATAGGGATATTTAAGAAGTTTTGATACCAAAAACTTGTCAACACTACTCAAAAAGGTGGAAACTCAAAGGCTTTATAATATATATGATGAAGCAAGAATCAATAATAAGTCACCCCCATATATCTACACCTCCATCTCAAGTTGTCATTTCTCTAAGTCAAGCTTGGCACAGGCATAGTATGGAAACAATAACATTTTGGAAAGCAAGAATTTAGCTTTCTCAACTTTTGAAATGTTGCTATTGATATATATTCAACATCCCCAAACGAGGACATCTTGACAAAGGTTATGATCCACTTTAATAAGAATAACCATTAGTGATTAAACTTTCAAATCAAAATATTGCATGAATTTCTTCATGGTGGAATGATTAAGACTTGAAGCTTCAAACATCTTACAGGCAAATCAGAACATCCATAAAAATCAACAATATTTCTCAAATCTGTATGAAACTCTAGTAATCTAAATTAAATACTCTCACTCGGTGCAACACCATTTAACAAAAAGAAATATTTATATTGCATTTATAGAGGAATCCAGCCTCATAAAAATAATTACAAACGGAGACAATGTTGTTACTGTTAGGCTTCTCTTACAAGTATTTGTCTTTCTCATCTAGAGATTCATATACATGAGTATTTATGTGTCTATGACACTAGGGAAGATAGTAGTACTATAGGGATGGCTTTTCTAAGAGCTCCTAGAGAGTACCTATTGGTTCAAGATTCTACAAAAATCCTACTATTCTTATCAAAATCTTTTAACATGGTAGTGAAAGGTTCCTCACGGAACAAAAATAGAGTGATTTCCATCTCTGCACATGGTTGCTTGCTCATGTCCTCTCAAAACAAGGTTACTCTGTAAGTAAACAACAGATTATGTGAGCACAAAGTTATAAAGTACAAAATGATATCATTATGATAATCTAATGACAACTATACAAAGAATAAATTATAAGAAAAATCTTTGATGACTCTCCATAGATAACACAACTTACTTACATTGTGAGACTCAATCACATGCTACAAAACTATAGATGGCGCACCAAAGCCATCAACAAAATAGCACCACCCAATGTTATGAGGTGTGAAGCCTAACCATTGAAAGCCATAAAGAGGTTAATTCCCTCCAGCATGATAAACTTAAAGATGGAGATGATCTTAAGCTCTGAATGTAAGCTACAATGGTAGTTTTCTCACCATTCTATCTTTATGTTGGAGATGAATCCTTGCAAATTTGCCCATGCACTATTCACACCTCCTGTTTTTATGGTATGCAAGTCATGTGAGTTGATGCTTTTTCCACCTTCGGGAGTAGAGGTTTCCATGTAGTGCGAGTGAATGAAAGTAGAAGGAGTAGAATCTTGTTTCATGCTGTAATGGAGGTGAGAGAAGGGAGAGGAGCTAGCTTGGTGTGGAACTATGTGGTGGACAAGGGGAAGTTGAGATGGGGGAGAAGCTTGCTTGGTGCTACAATGGAGATGGGAGAAAGCTTGTAGAGAGATAATGCTGAACTATAGGGGGTGCATGTGGTTGTTGCAGCCATGGAGAGCTTGGAAAAGGGTTTGTAGAGAGAGAAAATCACTTTTTAGCTATAGAATAGGTTTGGAAAGACTTTGGAGGGTGGAAAATGATGTTTTGAATTTTTTTGGAAAATTTTAATTTTTTAGAATTTTTTAGTGCACATTTTTTACTTTTGGAGGTCAAAAATACTTTTTTGACCATGAAATAGATTAGGGGACCTTTTAAGGAGCGAAAACTTGAAATTTGAAATTTTTTGAAAATTTGAAATTTTTAGTGTATTTTTAAATCCGGGCCAAAAAGTGGGGGAAAAGAGGTCAAAGTGGTCCCCCCCGCCTCCCCCCCTCCCCTAGCCACCTCCCTTACCTTCTCACTAGGTAAGAGGCCATTAAGAGGTGTAAGGCTACCTTGTCCCCCTACGTTTTTGAGGGTATAGAGTGTGTCCACCACCCTCTTCCTATTGGCTGGCCTCTAATTAACCTTAATCCCGAAGGGCCCCTAGAGGGTTCATATTTTTCCTAATGAACACATCTGAAATACCACATCGATGGAACGCCACACTTCACCCTTGGCATTGCGAGTTGTGGGTTCCTGGTGCTTCACTGCCATATGGAGATTTTTCCATTGCTGGAACTCAATTTTGCTGACATAAGTGGACTGATATATCCTTCCACGTTTGGTTAGCTTCTTATCTTTGACGCCTGTTGACTTTGATAAAAAGCGACATGCTTTGACCCCACCAATAGATGGTTTGCAAGGTACATCTTTATCATTGGTTGACCTTTTCTCGTCCCGCTGGATTTTCACATTGCCCCCATGGAGACCCATCTTTGACAAAACTAGTTGAAGTGCCGCTACTGCAACCTGCTGTTCTTTTGAGTTCTTGATTTTCCAAGCAAACCCAATCTATATATACACAAATTTATTCACAATTCTGCAAAGAGCATGCATTATACAAATGTGGACATTGACAAATGTAATATCCATAACTGGGTGGAAATTAGGATCCTCATTGTGGCGAGTAGGTGCCTTTCTCCACCATTTTGGGTCCATCGTCTTTGCAGGCTCCATACAATACAAGCATGGAGCCTTTACCATAACATCCATTCCACAACTATGCATACACTTCAGTGTTTTAAGGTCACTTGCAAGATGCCATTGGACTTGAAAGTCTCCCTCCTGTTGACAACCAACACCTTTCCTTGATTCATTTGTTTATCAATGATATCAGGGATAGGGGTTTGATGGAACACCCAATATAAAATGTCGTGGTCTTCTTTCTTTACCTTCAAGATTAAATCTGCATGAGACGTTAAAGTAAATCTAAAATTAAATCTCAAGAGGGCTCACCAAGTTTAGACTTTACTCCATTCTTCACAAAAATGGAGGAGACAGACTACTGAATAGCTGAGTACCCTCTCTTACTCACACCAAGGGAGTCAAGTGTGCCTTGTATTTCACTTGCAGGCATTGCACTCTTTGTAATAAAACGGTCAACAATATCCCGCTACAAAACCTTATACTTTTTGTCATTCATTATATCCTTTGCGAGACCACTTGTTATCAAAGGCTTCAACTTCTTGACTATGTTTTCTTTGTCTGGATATATAGCATGTCTACATAGAAAATATAACAGAAATAAGAAAAAACAATGTATAGTTGAAATAAACTAAAAGGTTCACAATCCTGACCTCAATACTTGGATTCTTTTCTTGAGACCTCCACAGCCAACCTTCAAGGTTTCAAGATTCCATAGTCTCTTGTTTCTCACATGAGTACGTATCTTTTCTTTGTAAGTTACACACTTTTTCTTGCAGTTTCTGTGTTTCTTATGTGCACTGCAAAAGGGTTTTTTGGTCCTCACAATGCAAAGTAGAAAGTCGTATAATCTCATTTGCTTGATGGTGAACGATGCTTTTCTGAATTTCTGATTTCCCAGTTAGAGCTTTGAGTAGCCAAGTAAACCATTCTTTCCGTCACCTGCAAAGGTCAATAAAGTAGTCGGATTTACAAATTCTTTCTCCGTGTGTGTTAATGTTGTGTTTGTTTTACTTTGCTTGCATACAGGCTCATATTCAGAAATCAAATCAACGTGTAGATGATATTTATGATGTTTAGTGAGAAGGTTTGAGGGTGTGGATGAAGAAGCCATTAATACACAGTCAAGAAAGAAAGAGTATAGCACCATTACTACCTACACTACCTACTGCATACATCGTATGGAAAAGAAATTCTCTCTTATATGACGAGGTGCATTCAATATAACTGAAAGAGACATTCCATCAATCATTATGGCCGTTATTATGACTCTGTCAAAAGAATCCACTTCGAAGTACACTTTTTGAACTGTTGATGAGGACACCTTTTCTTTTACTACACCAATTTTCTAGAGAGAGAAGGCAAAAAATTGTATTTTCTTAGAAGACCCTCCAAATGACCTCCCAAATTCCCTAATGGTTATAAAAATTGGGAAGGATTGTGCAAACTCCCCATGCAAGGAGACTTGCATGTTTTCTTTTTTTTGAAACATAAAAATGAAACAACAAACAATTAATAACATTGACATCTTGTATGATTACCAACATTGAGCTTTACGAAACTCTAACTCTAGCTACTTGTGTTTTTTTGAGAGGTACACCTTTGAAACACTACGATCGGTATCACAAACACACTCTCAGGTAAAAAAATCTAACACATTTTAATGAAAACTCTCCCTCCCTCCATCTCTCCCCCTTTCATTTTAATGTCTCTCCTCCCAATTAATAAATATCTTAGACATAGTTAATAGCATCAAATAGTAGAAGTTGTTGATTTTTTTTTTCATTTGAGAAGTGTTGAAATGACATATACAGTTTTTCACTACTTTGCTCGATCTCAATTCGAGGCGAACCATGACACTAAGTGACACGGGGACGCACGTGGGGCTTGGTAAGGGGATCAACGACGGAGGAGGGTTGGCAGGCATCTGGAGGTGGAAGAGCGCCATGATGCGAACCATGGCACTAAGTGGCACGGAGGTACACATGGGGGTGGGTAAGGGGATCGACGGCGGAGGAGGGTTGGCAGGCATCCTAAGGTGGGGGAGCCCCCCCAAAAAATGGTGGCATAGGTGAGGAGCCTAGATTGGAACCCTTGACCTCATGTCCCAATACTTTTTGAAGCTTGCACTAACTACATCACCCGTCCGCGTGCATATGAAAGAAATGCCAATTTACATAGTGTTATAAACGATAAACTTCGATTGGCTTAGAACTAAACTCGAATAGGTCTTATATCCGGGTTTAGTTTTAACAAACCATCTACGATAGGGTAGAGGGGCCAGCAGCAAGACAGGTGCCAATAACAACACTAAGCACCCCCCAAAAGAAGCACACCAGCACTTGGGTTGTTGGCTTAGGGGAGCTGATGTGGAGTCTTGCCATTCGTTGAATCCATGGTTCAAACCCAGATTGCGTGTGTCCCTATTTTGGCCTCCTGCCAACTCTAATGTCTTGACGTCCTCTTTTTGCATCGATTATCATGCAAACCTGTCGCAAATGCTTTGTCTGACAGTAGCTTTGGAGCCACCTATGCCGTCTGAAAGCCCTACTCATTGCGCATCTTTTGCACCCCTTGCAGCTCAAAATTGGCCATGGAGCAAGAAATTCTGTTGCGTACAACTTATTTGTCCCGCTACTGGCCCCTCTACCTTACATATAGTCTCGACCGTCGCGCGTAGAGTTCCCATCCATTGATCCCCTCAACCCCTCCCGCCCTCTTAAATGCTCCGTGTCACTTAGTCATGAGGCGATGCGAACGCAGCTAACGAAGCACTGTAGTTTATGGCAGGACACTGTGGGTTCAAAAGTAGTCATTTCAAGCCATGTCTGTTTAGTATCGAGGCGTCGACATGGATATCCACTCTCAGAAGCGCCGTCGTGTCGATGCCTGTCCTGCACCTCTTCCATCTTCAAGCTTCACCTTCACTACACCTCACACGGCCTCCCTGAAGGAGCGCCCCCCCATTGAAGCTGGAGACAACATCAGAACCACACCAGAGCAGAGGTTGCTTGTTGAGGACGCGAAGCCCATCATCAAGCCGGGAGCAACCACAACAGACCAAGTGGGGCGGCTTGCAAGAGCTTCTTCAAGCCTAGCATGCAAGACAAAACTTGAGAGAGAGAAGGTCATCATCAACATCGAGGATGAGGATGCCGCCTCCCTGGTGTCATCGACCTCCACTAGAAACAAAGCATGGGCCAAACCTGATAGCTTCGCTAGAGTTCAGAAAGTAATTAAGCAAGAACCAGGTTCCACTCCTACCTTGCCCCGTCCGGAAACATCCTCTAAGACCAGGCTTGAGATGGAGGCTTTACGGAAGGAGCTTGCTCAGTTAAAGGCTAATGCTCGGGCTTCTCGAATGCATGAGATCAATCAAATGCTGCGCGCTGCACAAGCGCTTGATTTGGCCTTTCTGTTTGATGCAACCGACAGCATGCGTAGCTACTTGGAGGTAGTAGTCAGAAGTGACATGAGTCTGTGTGTGATATGCATGCACACATGATGACATGCATGTGATCTGCTCCTCACAGATATGTGAGAGAGAGAGAGAGAGAGAGAGAGAGAGAGAGTTTTGTTGTCAAATGCCGTTAGAAGATGCACGCTTTCAGTCAAGTTGTGTACCCTTTTTTGAGTCTCACATGTGTGTGTGAATAGGAGGAGGAAGGCCCGGGGGGACATGTTTGCTTAAACAGCTGACTTTCTGAACATCATTAACAGGTGGTGAAGACAAGAATCCTTAAGATAGTCCGCAGTATATCTGATGCCTATCCAGACAGCTATATCCGTGTTGCATTTGCGTTTTACCGTGATTATAATTCCAAGAAGAGCAGTGGAAGTTGCAATTTCACGACAAGCTTTAAAGGCTCTAGGAGCACATTTGTTGAGGCCCTTTCTTGTGTAGGAACCAAGAGTGGTGATGACACTGCCGAGGATGTGTTCAGTGGCTTGCAGGCAATAGCCCAGCTTGATTGGACTGCTCATAACAGAGTGGTATACCACATTGCAGATGCCCCTTGTCATGGTACCCGTTTTCATGATATGAAAGGAGGTGACGACTACCCTAATGGTGACCTTCATGGTCGTGACATTGCCGTGCTACTACATGATCTTCGTGAGGATTGCAAAATATCTACATATACCTTCCTACATATTGGACCAACAACGCACAAGATGCTTAAAGAATTCAAACGAGTGGCTCAACCTGATAATAGTTGGATTCATGAGGATGACTTCAATGGCATGTTTATTGAGGACATCCCTACAAAAGTAGCGATGGCGTGCAAATCATCCATATCTGAAAGTCTCAGCACAATATCTTCTTCAAGAATGAACCATTCAAATGTGAAGTTTGTGCCTCGTGATGTACAAGCAGCAATGCCACATTGGGGCTCAATCCGTGCTCAAGAAGGCGAGGTATACAAGTTCAGAAGATACGGTAACCTTGATGAAGTGTTATGTCGCATAGAGAACGGGATACCTTTGGAGCTGGAGAGAGCAGAATGTGTGCAAGTAAAAGTGGGGCATCATCCCTTTAGCAATGATGGGGCCTCTCGATGGCCATTCTATGCGCAAATAGTGACCCATGAATATGAGACAAAGACTATGGTGGTGAAGAGATTCAAGGACCGTCTTGGTGCAGATACTTCGAGGGTTCACGCCAAAGAGAAGTACATAGAGCAAATGGAAGTGCAGGCGGTTTCTTCTCAATTTGCTGAGGAGTTTGACTGCTGCATCCGCAATATTCAAGAAGCCAAGAAGGTGATTTACATTTTACAAAGAGAGTGTGTGTGTGTGTGTGTAGATTTACAAAAAAAATGTGTGTGTGTTTGTAAATTATTTGGATACAAAAGTTTTACTATTTTGATTGCTCAAAAACACAAGCTTCCCTTAATTTCGGTAAGACCGTCGCTTAAATGTGAAGAACTTAAGGTACCTTACAAATATAAAAATTGCTACAAAATTTTGGGCAATGGGACATCATGTCATGTGGGCATGGATGCTGGGAAAATGTACAAGCACTGAAAGGCACACGAGTGCCCTTGAGCTTGAAATTTCGATTAGATTAGAAGAAGTGATTGAAACAATACACAAAATAGCACAGGTCTTCATGGACTTGATTATGTAATGAGATAAAGGATAATAAGGCAAAGTGCAACAGAACATAAGTGGGTTCTAGTCAAGTGAAAGAGGTTGTAATTGCCCACCATATTCTTCTGAACATCAAATTTCTTGTGTGAACATTAGGTTGCATTTACTATAGTGTCGGCCTTGCGAGCGCAATCCAATATGTACTACAACATGGAGAAGGTATTGACGGGACTTTGGACGAAGTTCAATAGCAATGCAGGCTATGTCAATGGCAAGAAAGCTTACACAGATACATTACAAGTGAGCCCCCCCCCCCCGCCCCCTGCCCCCCATCCCGGGCACCCGCCTTCCTCCCTTCCCCCAAAACCAAAATTCATTCTTTATTCTGGCTTCACTCTAATTTTTCAAGGATGAACATGTCTTATGGACAAAATTCTACTGACTTGATGTTGATGTAGGCCTTCTCTCATTGGACTCATGAACGCTCTAAAGGGAAGGTCATGGTGACTGACCTACAAGGAGTCCAAATTTCGAGTGTGGGTACACGAGCATTTTTATTATGTGACCCTGCGATTCACTCCAAAGATGTGCTTCGTTTCACGCGAACAAACTTAGGAGAAAAGGGGTTTGAGCTTTTCTACAATTCTCATAAATGTAATACCATATGCCGAAGACTAGGTCTCAAGGCAACACCTCTTGTCTAAGAAGAGTTTTCTTGGACCATATGAAGAGTGTTGGGGAAAAGTGTATCTCAAGTTACCATTTTTCCGTTGAGCAGAAAAATGAGGATAGGAAAATTTTACTAGAAGGTACTTCCATAGAAGGTACACTGCTTAATCTACCCCATTGATTGTCCTGATGTGGGTATTTTTTCTTTGTTAAGCTCGTCATTCCAATCGTTTGTTATGGTAGCTTTTTGAAAGGACTTTCAGCTGATATAGAGGTTGATCATACTTGTATCATGTAAGCTTTGAACTTATGCAGCACTTTTTATCGACATGTGATTTGCTCTTTCTTGACGTGTTATGTATGTGATATAAAGCATGCATAGGGAAAAAAAAATGTAGGTGAATGCAAGTTGTGCATATTCATGCCTCCATAGGTTAACAAATGTACACTCAGGAGAGTGACTAGCCTTAATGAAATTAAATATCTTGCCTTGCCAAAAATAACTGAATGGAATTCAAATCTTACCTTTGGTCAATGCAATCTTGAAGGAGAGATGCTATGTGCGCTTCTGAGAAAGATTTGGATGAGTCTTGGGAGGCTTGAGCAGGCTCAAAAACATATATACCTACAGACATACACCTAGGCAGTTTTGAGCATGGAAAGCCTTATGTAGGCCATGAGGGGTGTGTGTGTGTGTGTGTGTGTAGGTGGAAAAGAGTTGAAGAGGCGGTGCAAGACGACTTGTGTAGTCTCCCCTTCCATTTAATAGTGCATGGAGCTGCTTAATTGAGGATCTCTTTCCTTTTCTTCTTTTGTAGATGGTCATGCCTATGATGAATTTTTCTTATGTGTTGCACATTGTAGGTACATTATATGGAAGCTAAGGCTCTTGGCAATGCATCAGTATTCGAGTTTTTGGTTGGTGATGGTGTGATTGATGTGGGAGACAACATGCACGTTGATGGAGTACTAAGGTCGCATGTTAGCATGTATTGAAATGCATTTTGTAATTGTTTTGGTTCTAGGTGGTTTAGTTTTGGTAGAGTAGGTTTTTCGTGTCATATGTGGATTGATAGAGTGAGGCTTACAGATCTCACTTGTCATTTCTAGTTGTGGCCTCGTCGAGGATTGAGGTGACTACATGTGTTGCAATTAAACAACCTTTACATAGATTAATTTTTGAGAGCAGTTTAAAAGAATACAGAGATAGTGCCTTTAGGGCCACGAGTGTGGAAGATTTGATTCTTACACCAGCTTCTTGATTGTTTTACCTTGGTTCCGGGTGCTAATTATTTTGCTATGGATTTTCATTTCGCTTAAGCTAATGTGCATGCTACCATAAAACACAAGTGTGTGCGTCCACCGCACGTGTCGGAGCTAGGGACTTGCCGAGCACCGTGTGCGAGCCATGAAGGCAGTAAGTACACAACTAGCAGGCCTAGCAAGCTCACAGAGAGCAAGGGTGTGTCACTCACCTCCCTGCGCTTGTCGCTGTGAAGGATTCCTCGCCGCGAAGAAGAGGGAGCCGTCGTCGTACTGCGCTCAACCGCCTCGTCGTCGCAGGTGCCGTCGCAATGCTCGATCACACACACTCTCCCTCAAGCACGCACACACACACACACACACACACACACACCTGTGAGCACACAATGGAGATGGGGATGGAGATAGGGCAAGAGCACTTCTTCTATTGCACACTGAGAGAATAGGTCAATTTTAGGTTTATGTGACTTTTATATGAGCTCGTCCCATTCACATTTGGGCGCCCATGCTTAGCCAACTAACCCTTGCGTGTTCCAGTTAGAGTGCGCCTCCAATCGGCGATCACTCTACCCTTTTTCTATTGGACCGATAAGCCCGGTGCTCGACTCTACTAAATAAATAATACGGCGTCCGTCGTAGGCGATAGGGTGTCCGTGAGCCATGAGGGTTAACATGCCTCCCTTCCTGATGTAGATTCCGTCCTCCGAAGCTATTGAGTTGAAGCTTGTTATGTCCATGCTGTAGAGCATCTGGATTTGAATCTGCAAGGCAAAGTCACTGTTTCAGCAAGCGGAATTATATGGCCATAAATCATGAGGGGAATGTAAAGTACGTGTGGAAATGAGTAAATGCAAGATTTATGAAATGTTAGACTGCCATTAAGGACAAATAAATCGCACTTTGAGTAAATTAATTAATCAAGAGTTTTGGGTTTATGGGTGAGTCTATCAATTAGTTAGCTATGACTAAGGTTAAAACAACTACTCTAGTACTAGCTAAGCTAAGAAGATTATCTAAATGCAAGATTCTCTAATTGTGCTTTTCAGCTTTTATTAGCCAACTAACTCTCACAATTGCAAACAAAAGCTTGAAATGTTAACTGTAAGCTCGATGGAAGTCTTTTAAATGTCATTCATTTTTTTCTTTTTTTCTTTTTTACTTTGGTTCACAATCATTTGACGTGTGTGCTTATATTGTATGTCCGGGGCTTTTTGCTTCTCAAAGAAAAGCGCCCACACTGGGTACTTCTAGGGCTCTAGTACCATAGACAATACATGTGAGTGAAGTATTAAATCAAACCAGGATTTCTCTTCCAGCATTAGATTTTTCATTTGTGACACTTATGTTTTTTGCTCCTATTTTTTTTGTATTCTCACTAGTGTTTTTGTTGTTTAAGTGAGCAAGCTTCTCTATGCCTTAAACATTCCTAAAGTCTCAAATACTCAGATAATTTTATCAGCTAGGCCTAGTGGTCAAGTAAATGAGTTAACCTAAAGTCACGGTCTCCTAATCTCAAGGCTCATCCATAAGATTAAACTCTAGTTCCATAAACTTAAGCAAAGACAAATTTATACATCTATAATGACAGATAACAAACATAACTATTGCACTCATTTCGTCGAAGCAGATATCCTCAGTCATGTGGATGGAAATCCATATAAGTCTTACCTAACACATCCAAAAAACAAGCACTATACCTTTAGGAGGCATGTCTATGTGAAAAAATTAAAACTCCTAGAAAACAAACTCAAAACACAATCCAGACCCCTAACCTACCTATCTGTCATCCCTTTTAGAATCAAGGAAAGAGGATATTATATAAACCGGGTGGCTACCCTAAGGCTAATCCTCTATTCTCATCATCTAAATAAACGAAATCATTTTCCGTGAGGTCATAGTCTTCCTCGGTCTCTATTATTTCTTCTTCATCATCCTCTTGCGCAAGCGTGTTAATCAAGAACCTCACAATGCATGGATACTCATCTTGTGCAAAAGAATATGCATGTGCCACCGGAGAAACATTCGCTATTGGGTAGGGATCACTAGTTATCCATAGACGTATCAGCCATTCTAACTCCTCAAAATTTCGATCACGCGTAAGTCTCTCTACCAAATCCCATTCGCAAGAAAGTACAGGGTAGCAGATGTGAAACACTTGAGAAAAAGAAAAAAGGTACCTTTCATAAAAAATAGAAGTGCATGCCTCTGGTGAACTAGCCATCTCTGAGAATACAGATAGATTTGGTTAGGTCTTTAAAACATGAGTTGTTTTTGTGTGCTGCTTGATGTGACATGGTGAATTTAGACTTATGTGTAGGATCTGATAGGGTGCTCTCTCGTTGCTAGTCGCTCTTCCTCTTTTACTTCAAAAAAAATAAAATAAAAAATCTTTTTTTTTTTTTGTTTGCTAGAACTAGTATAAGGTTTTACATATACATTCCCTAAGATTGGAGATTGAGAGGTCACGGAGGAAGGTTGAGAGGGAAGCAAGTGAATGATGGATGTCAGCAAACACTCTCCCCTTCCTTGGGTAGATCATACCTTTTGGAATGATGTCGTCACCTTTTGAAACCAATTGTTCCAAGTTGTTATGGGTGAAGGCTTTAACCAATAGTTTTCGATCGCCCTATGTGTTTCATCTAGTTGCAAGGGTGGTAAGATACTCTCCCATGATTTTATTTGCAACATTGTTGTAGGTGGTGAACCTACAACGGGAGGTGCAAACTCTTTCTTGCTTGTATGGATATGTACAATGGTAGGTGGAGGTTGTGTCGAAGCTTCTATTTGCGTATAGGAACTACATGAAGAGCAAGAAGCTTCATTTGATTTTCCTGTTCTTGAGCTAGGTGGAACAAATCGTTCTTTCTTTGGTACCCAAACTAGCTCTAGAGCAGGTGTGTAACATTCCGTGATTTTTTCCTTTCCATGATTTTCAATTTGTTTTGGAGCCACAGGATTGGGTTTACATGGGCCAGGGGACAGTAAGAGTACAATTTACGTTTGGACACCCATATTTGATCATTTCCTTCATAGTATCCTTGGGCTTCCAATAGTCATTTAGGAATCCAACGCAATGTTTCTTTACATTTCTTGGAGTGAGTGGGGCGTTTCTTACGAGGCTTCCGTTTTTTAGCATCAGCCATGGTCACTAAAGAAGCTTTAGGGACCCACTTGTATGTTTTCTTTGTTATATTAGGATGGTTCTTGTGTGTCTCAAGCTTTCTTTCAACTACATCAGTTGAAGCTCTAGAGAGTTGGGCTATGGGGACGTATGGTCAACCTCCTGGATATGCAATGTCTTGGGTTTTATTTCCTCAGGCAATATCTCAGGGACTATGGCTTGAGTGGTAGGGATAAGAGTTGGTTTTTGCGTTGTGACACCCCCAGTCCCCCAATCAATAGTGCATTTGGTGGCTATCATCCACGTGTGTCTTAGGTTTATATTACCCTCCATAGTTCCAGTAGGCATGACCAAAAAGTCTTGAGCTACAACCCCATTGTCATAACTGACAGAAGTGTGCCAGATTCCAAAAATCGTAGTTTTTTTCTTGTTGACACCCTTGACTTGGATAATACTCTTAGATAGAGGTGGCTTTCCTAACTGACACCACACCCCATATGATAGCAGATTATATTTAGCACCCGTGTCCAATAAGACGTTATATAGCACTTTTCCATAGGCACTATTTAACTCAATAGGGTATCGTAGAGGCGTGTCAGAGTCCAACCAATCATCCTCTGTTTCAACGTGGAATGCATGTGTAACGCCAAGGTTAGCCTCTCGCTGGCGTCTTATGCGTTGTTGGCGCTCTTTCGCCTCAGCTTGAGCTTGTATCTTTTTCAATTCTGTTTGAGCCTTGGCTGTCTTTTTCGTATGGATGGCACGTAACTTTTCAACTCCATCAAGAGTCTCCACACGAATGGTTCCTTGTGGGGTGATCTCACATACTCTATATGGTCCTTTTCCCGCATATTTCAACTTTTTCTTTTTGTTACGCACTCCATACATAAGGACTTTATCACCAACATTGATATCTTTGTTCTTTAGATGATGGTCAAACCATTTCTTCCTCCTATCTTTCTCCACAAGTGCATTTTGCACAGCTAATTGCCTCTCTTCATCTAGCCTTTCAAGGATATATAATCGCTCAACTAAAGGGTTACCATCCCAACCTTCTTGAGAAGCTACTCGAAGACTAGGAACGACAAACTCCCATGGCATAACCGCTTCTTGGCCATACACCATCTTAAACGGTGTGCAATTAATGGCAACTTTGTACGCAGTACGATAAGCCCATAAAGCTGAAGTTAACTTTAAATCCCAATCTGTGCGATGAGCTTCCACCGTTTTGGTCAAGATAGAGATTAAGGTTTTATTGGTGCTCTCAGCTTGGCCATTTGCTTGCAGATAATAAGGTGTGGACTTATGGTGAGCTATCATGAAGTTAGTAGTGAGTTCTGTGATTACTCCATTTATAAAATGAGTACCATTGTCACTCACAATCTCAAAGGGACAACCAAATCTTGCAATAATGTTCTCAAAGAGAAACTTGGCAGTTGACCTCGCATCATCCTTTTGTGTCGCCCTGGCTTCCGCCCACTTTGTTACATAGTCAGTGGCAACGATAATATATTGAGATTGAGTGCTACAAGCTGCCGGACTAATTGGGCCTACAAAGTCCAAACCCCATTTTTCAAATGGTTGAGTCACTTTAACAGGATGTAAGGGCATCCTATCCTTTCGTTGAGTGATCTTGTAACGTTGGCATTTATCACATCCTTTTGCAAAAAGTGATGCATCCTTAAATAAGGTTGGCCACCAATAGCCTGATTGCAGCACCTTCCTAGCTGTTAGTCTCCCCGAGAAATGTCCTACGACTATACCCATGTGGGCTTCTTGCAGGTTTCGACTAGAAATAGAGAAGTATCGGATAATTCATCATCGACTCCAATAGGGGCTTCACCATTGGGTATGCTTGACAAACGATCCGCCATGACATGTCTTTTACCAGGTCTCACCACAATGGTAAAATCAAACTCAAGGAGAATTAGCAACCATCATGTAATTCTTCCCGTGGAACAAGGTTTATTTACGAGATACAACAAGGCTTGATGATCAACATAGAAAACAAACTTGTTGGCCAGAAGGTAGTCGCGAAATTTCTTCACTGCATAAATTATACCTAAACCTTCTCGCTCTGTAGTGGTGTAGTTTCTCTCGGCATCATTCAATTGACGACTTGCAAAGCTGATGGGGTAGTCCAATTTATGTTCTCCTGGTTGAGCTAGAACACACCCAATAGCAAAGTTTGATGCATCAATATGCACATGAAAAATTACATTCAAATCGGGCACTCGTAGAATAGGAGCGCTAGTCAAGGTCTTTTTCAATGACTCATAAGCATAGTCAGACTCCGCAGTCCAGTGGAACTCAATAAGAAGCTTGTACAAAGGACGAGCTATCTCGACAAAGTTTAAAACAAACCGTCGGTAATAACCAACATGGCCCATGAATCTTTGAGCTCCCTTATAGTTTGTAGGTGGTGGCAATTCAGCAATGGCTTTAATTTTGCTCTCATCTGTGGAAATCTCATTTTTGGACACTATATGCCTTAAAATGACTCCATGTTTAACCCAAAATTGGCATTTGAAAGGATTTAAGGAGATGTGATACAATCTGCACTTCTCAAACACTTTTCGTAAGCATGATAGATGTTCTTTCCAAGAGGAATAAACACAAAGATCATCTAAGAAAGCTTCGCAAAACTCCCTCAAATATTCTCTAAAAGTAGTGTTTATTAACCTTTGAAAGGTAGCAGGGGCATTGGTTAAGCCAAAGGCCATAACACGGAATGCAAACACTCCAAATTCGGTTATAAAGGTTGTTTTAGCTTGGTCCTCTAGTGCAATTGTGATTTGATTGTAGCCAGAGTACCCATCTAAAAAGCTATAAGCTTCCTTCTCTGCAACTCTTTCAAGCACATGTTCAGAATATAGCAAGGGGTAATGGTCCCTCCTAGTGGTGGCATTGACCTTCTTGAGATCTACGCACACTCTGAGTTTCCCATTCTTTTTTGGCACAATCACTATTGGAGACACCCATTCTGAGTGCTCAATAGGGTATATGAATCCGCATTCCACAAGCTTTTCGATCTCTTCTTGAACGATCTTTGCATATTTAGGATTCATTGGGTAGGGTCGTTGCTGAACTGGTTTAGCCATGCTATTCATGGGGATTGTGTGCTGCACCACGGAAGGTGGAACACCTTTCATATCATGATATGTCCAAGAAAATATATCCCTGAATTCCTTGAGAATTTCTTTAAGTATACACTCCTCAGTCGCTGTCAGATCTTGGGCAATGAAGACAGGTTTAAACTCTTCTCATGGGTCTGCTAACTCTATTTCCTTAACTATCGTTGGACCATCATAGACTCCATTTCTCCCATCGATAGGTTTTCTTTGGGCCTTTGTATACACAACCTTACGTTCCTCTGTGGTATAGGATTTGAAATGTTCAGGTGCAGGATGTAAGTCTGTGGGGTCCTGTTGTTCTGTGGACTATGATTTAACTTCTGATTCCTTTTGTTGTTGAGGTAACTCTCGATTTTGTCGTCTCCTTACGGTACGGCTCAACCTTGGCTTCTCTGTAGCCTCTAGTTGTGCGATGTCAATGGGTTGTGGACTACACTACATAACGCTTTGAAGGTATTCACCCCAGTTATCTACCAACTTTCGATGAGCATCACATGCCCCTATATAATTAAGCCGTTCGGCGGTAGATTTCTTTTCATTTATTCTAGCAGATACATTTGCTCGATATCGTCGCCTCTTATATATCTTACTCTTCTTGTTTAATTCTCGATTACGGTCGATTTCTAGTGAAGACTCACTAGATGAATCACTACTTGTGTCTTCTGCTCCCTTGGATAGATTATCATCTAGGTTACCACTGGGCCCTGAATGGTTTGTCCCCACATTTGCACTAAGATTTAACTCAGATTATTCGTCCTCAGAGTCAATTTCAACTGATGATACTGACCCCAAATCGTGTGGGCTATAGTCTTGTGAGGCACTACTGGTTTCAATGCTAGTCAAACTTTCATCTTGTAGATCATCAGAAGCTATATGCATTGTTTCTAGCATGTTTAAGGGTACAAGTGGTGGTATTTCATCCCCCTCAGGTGTTACCCAGGTCACCCCCCTATTTCCCCAAGTGTCTATGGTTGCTGCTAGGTGGACCCAATCCACATTGTCCGACTTAGTCATCCAAGGTAGTACATCCATATAAGGAGAATCTTCCCCAATATCAGTGTCCGCTTTACACGTGTAACAATACTGCAATGGGACCGAGTGAACTGTGGTGTCAGATCTATGATCAATTATAAACCTGTTTCCTAGAGGATGTGCTCGACCCATCACAAGATCCACTCGAATGACAGAATCTTGGAACTGCAAGTAGACATGGTTTTTAGACCAGTCATGCACCATTTTTGCTTCCCTCATGAAAGGACGTCCTAAGATCATCTCCGATGCCATAGTGTGTTTGGAGAAATCCATAACAATAAAGGTAATCCTTATTTTATGTCCAAAGACCTTGATCTTGAGATCTTCTAGCATCCCAATAGGTTTAACAATAGACCCATTGGCCATCTTCACTACTATGGTTGTGGTCGCAAGGTGAGGTCTTCCCATAGTTTCCCAGCAATTTTTAGTCACAATGCTAATCCCAGCGCCACCATCAAGGATTCCCTTCATAGTTAATCCCTTAGTAGTGATTGGTATGGTCGCATTAGATTCATCACCCTCAAAGTATTGTCCCAACTTGTTAACAGGTATTTCTATAACAAGGTTCTCATCTAGGTTGGGTTGTGGATCTAAGTGTTCCTCCTCTATTGGCATCTCCCCAGCTCCATCGATCCATCTGTGCAAATTGTGGTAGCCCAAACTCCAGTTCTCCATTGAGGAAGGCTCGAAGAGCTGAGACTAGCTCGAGGTCTTTATATAGTTTGGACATGATGGTGTTTCTAACTTCTGAAGACATGAAATCCATCAATTTGGCAATGTTTAACGGCACCGTTTGGCCTTGAAAGACATATTTAGGAATTTTGGGAATTATTCAAGTCCCATTTTTTATAATGCTACTAGAAAACGTAGTTATTATGTGTAGTTTGAGGTATCCTCTTTTTGCGGGCACTCTCAATTCAATTCCTTTTTTTTGGATAGCACCTCATTTTGTCATAGTTTAGCTATTTTAAGAAGCTCATCACTTAATAATATTCTCTGGATGATATGATGAACTTTGCTCTAGTCATAAAATAATAAGGACTTTAAGGCACTTAGAGGTCAGTTAGAAGAAGTTGGATGATTGTTAATCAGTTCAATTTGGGGCACTTGGAGTTATATTGGAAGGAGTTTGATGCTTTTTGCCTATAAAAATAACTCCTTTTTAAGTGATTTTTTCGGGCACAAATCTAAGAAGTTGTTAAAACTAGTGGCTTTTTTGGAAGGAAAAAACATATATTTGGTTCTAGTCAAAAGTGGAAAAATGAATCTATACATAGAAACCAAGTTATTAGCATAGAGATTTTAGATATGATAAACAATTTCTAAAGTGTTGAGCCTCTACCATGGCATGTACAAAAATGTGTGGCTCGAACTTAAGTTCGCGAACTTAAGTTCGAGCATGCACGTGTACAAAAGGGTGTGCAAGCTTGGACTTAAGATCGAGCCTCAGGCTCAAACTTAAGTTCGAGCCTCCACATGCACAAAAGGGTGTGCAAGCTCGAACTTAAGTTCAAGCCTCTACTGTGGTCGCCCTTGGAGATAGTATGCAACAATATCAATAGTACATGGTTGCCAACATGCTTAATCCGGAGCCAAATTCAACATTTGATGCCTTGGGAGTATCCATGGAAGGTAGGTAGGTGAAGAAATGTATGTAGAGAATCACTACTATTGCTAAGCAGACTGAGCCTCCTATGATGGCAGTAGGATTGGCATCATCTGGCACCACACATACATTATCAATACATATACCAGCCACACAAAACCACCCTCAACGACAACCCTACACGAAGAAATCAACAAGATTTCATGATAGACAAACCCGGACATGCTATCCCGGCCACAGAATGAAGACACGATAATGCATCATAGAAAAACTTTCATAATAGATAGACCCCCAGCGCTTGCTATCTTGGCCACATAATGCATCATAGAAAAACTTTCATACTAGATAGACCCCCAGCGCTTGCTATCTTGGCCACAGAATGAGACATGATAATGCAACATACAAGGACAAGATACATCCTTGAATTCTTCCTTAGTCTTGCGAGGCTCTAGGATCTCTTGGAGAGGGAGGCTATATGGGACATGTATTAAAAGCTAGCGAAATCATCAAATTAATAGCAGAGGGCGACGAGATAGAGCTACTATTCCGCAAGGCAGTGCATATCATGGCCTAAAAGATCTTGGTCAAGGAGCTCTCAGTTCATGAAACAATCTGCAAACAAGCGTTGGGGGAGAGATCCACATCATGCAACAAAGCTAGCTAGAGAACCAATCTGCACCATGCAGCCCTGTCTACTTACCACAACCTATTGCTACAGGGCCCCTACTACCGCCCAACGCCCCCAATCTGGCCTGCGCCATCGCCAATAATTTTCCCAGCAGCCCCAACACCATGCCCATCTGCTGTGGAGGACACCATCCCGCAATTACAGAGGACGGGGGCACCAAGATCAAGGGTTTCGGGATCAAAGCCAGACTTGGTGGTGATGGAAGTACGGAGCTGGTGATGGAAGTACGGATGCAAGGGACCTTGGAAGGAGAAGTAGAAGGATGAAGAACCCTCTGCTGAGGCTAAAGCATTTGGGCAATGAAGAAGCACATAAGAACTTGCGACCACGACCACTGACATGGTTGAATTGGAGCTTAACCTCACCATAGATGATGGAGTGCATCCACCACCACTTGCGCCTGCTACTACTACAACGCTTGCAGCAGTAATTCCAGTAGTGGGGCTCCATATTGTGTACGTGATGATGGGAGTCTCCATGGCGATGGGAGGCCGCCCTGAGTGGCGATGGATTTTCAGATATGCAGTGACGGCATGCCCGCTCCCACTCGTCATATTTGACGTCCGTCATCTTTGAATTATACGCTCCCACTTGTCGTAATTGGCGTCCATCATCTTTGAATTCAAAGTAATGTTGACTCACATCAAACAATACGTGAAAGGATTGGCTCGGCCCCAAGTTCGAATAGCAAGACTTCGAAGCACGCTCAGCCAGTGTTCGAGAAAGTATTTTTTCCTAGGGATCTGGGTTTCCTCCTTGCCAAGATGCAAACCCAAAACACTAGTAGAACTTTCACAATCTGCGGGAGTTTTGGACTAGTTTCTTATATATTTTTCTGGTTATTCTTTCCTTCACATTTGTTTGCAACCAACTAATCTTGATTCTCAACCATCTCAAGGGTAAGCTGAGGCAACCAACATAGTGCTCAACCTCAAGCTCGAACGAAAGGGATAGGCTGAATATTGTGTTTGTTGTTTGAAAGGGATCGCCCTCAAGTTCAAATGAGCAAGCCTCGGAAGCATGATTTGGTCTCTGACTCCACAGGTTGGGAGCATGCTCCAACCTTTGGACTCTCCACTCTAGAGTGCTTATACAATGGCTCTTAATCTCAAGTTTGAGCTAGAGTCTTTAACATTTTCTTGTCACAACAATTTATTTCTAGCAGAGGAGTGAAATTTGGGTTTGTGTCATCAATGAACATGTCTAGAGTGTGTAGAAGTTAATTACCAAGACTGTGTATAAGTGTAACACCTTGTTTCATCTTTGTCAGCACAACAAGGATAGCCACATGGTTGAATGCCATGAACATTAGACAATGCTCAGCCTAGAGTTTGGGCCAAAAGTTTTGATAGAATGCCTACTCGTAGAGGATCATGCTTGAGGATGAAGATTCAAGAGTAGTCATTTCTGAACAAGTTTTTAGTTATGAGGCTCAAAATCTTAGCGACATATGTGATTTGACTAGTCCATGAAAAACACTAAAACTTCACACAAACACAATGTGCATTCTACAACATTGTTTTCCTCTTCTCAAGAAATACCATAGAACGAGAAGAATTGTCCCGTTTTTGTGCATTTTTCCCATAATTCCTAAATATGTGTTTTGAGTCCCTTGACGTGGGGAAGATGGGATCTCCATTTCTTCGATAGGATCAGGTAGTCCCTCTGTAAACATTCTTTCCATCAAGAAGTGAGTACGCTGACTTTAAGTCACTTTCTTCTTGGATGACAGTAGGTATGTCCAAGGGTCTATGGACTTGGTGAGGTTGTTGTTGCGTAGGGAACATGGTGTCTGTAATCTGGATCTTCCTAGGTGCTGGTTCTAGATCCCTTTGGGTATCTTCTACCAAACTCCTTAATTGCTTGACTCGCTCAATCTCCTCTGTAGGGTTTGGGTAAGTTCCTATCTTCTTTTTGGATCCTGGCCATTGTGGCTCATGAAGATCTTCCTTGTTGGTTTCTATGTTAGTGGTCGTTTTGGTCTCCATGGTTTCACTTGAATCAGAATCTTCTTCTGCGTCGTTCATATATACGGGGTCATCACCAGTCCCTATGTTGGTCTTTGAACTGAGGTCTGACTTCGCTGCTTTTTGCGATCTCTTTCTTCGTGTTTTCTTCTTTTTTTGAGATTGGGCAATTGATGTCGTGTCTCTTTCCTCAAGAATATAATTTTGTTTTTGGAGCATCAATTGTGTGAGTACGTTTACTGGTACCACGAGTGTACTTGGTGATGGCTCCTCGATAACTTCAATGAAGTTTAATCGCGTGATCTTCGGTGCATTTGGATTATTTGGACATTGGGCAATCAAATGATCTATGCCACATCGATTACACATGAGTATCGGCATTGTAGACGTGCTCGCTTGATTGGTTTGCATTAGTGTGGCGTTCTTTTGTAGCCTAATAGGACACTCGGCTACACAATGTGGACCTCCACACTCATAGCATTGAAGAGGTGGTCTCTTAGCAGTGTAGTTGATATTTTGGCCTCTTGTCGCAAGAGCAGCTACTTGATATACAGGTTTGACTTGTCCCCAATAGTCCTCCATGTAGTATTGTGGACTTTCTTCAAGCACCTCCATCCCATAGGCGATATTAGGATCTATAACTTCCTCATAGCCTTCTAAACAAGAAATAGATGACTCACAACCCACTTGATTCACAGAAGTGATTCTCGGATGTGGTGGTTGCGGTCCTAGCACTGGAGGTGGTAAGGTGTTTGTTGAAAAACATTTTGGGCCCTAGGGACCATATGTTGTGATGTTTGTTCAAGAGGGGGGCCGGCATCAATGCAGGCACTCGAGGTGTGTTTGTCCATGCTAAGGTTGGTCTATTGGCCATCGCACGCTTAAATACTATGCAATCCTTAGCTTGATGACCATACCTCTCACATGCATTGCAGTTCCCATTGAATTTTACTCTAAAAGTAGGGCATTCACTGGTACTATGTGGTCCATAGCATACTGAGCACCATTGTTGCTCCCTTCTTGGATACATATGAGTGTTTTGTGGAGCACGATTGTCTCTAAGACTCTCTTGAATAGCCTTGGTGAGATCTGCTAAAGTTATCTCAGATATCTTTGGCTCCTTAGCAATAGGCTTTAGGGTCATTGGCTGATGCCCTGATGCTTGCGAGCTAATAGATTTAGTCTCAACAGACACTCTTTCTCCTTGAATCATTAAATTATCCTCCAATTGGATCGCATTGGTGGTGACTGCTTCCCAAGTGGTGATACCTCTAATGACTAGACCATTGTAGATATCCTCATGTCATAATCCCCTAATGAATCTATCAAGAAATTGGTTATTGTTGAAGCGCTCATTTGGATTACAACAAGAATTCAAATGCTTTAAGCGACTAAAAGTCTCTCACCGACTCTCCTTCCTCTCGTTGGGCTTTCTGGAGCTGAGAGGCTACACCCCAAAGCACTCCCTCTCGTATGTATTCTTTTAAGAACAGTCTCCTAAGAGTAGGGTAAATCGTTTTTTCTTCCACCCTTAGGGTTCTATACCAATCCCCAGCCTTTCCACTTAAGGTTAGGCTTAAAGAATTGCTCTTATGTAGGTCATTGTGTTCTCCTAGAGAATCGCATATTTGTGTGAGCTTGGCTATTTGTACTGCCTTACTTCTAGGCTCTCTATCAGGCGTGTTACGCATATTCTCAGCAATAGATCGACCAATATCTTGAGCAAATGTTTCCAAGTCACCTAAGTGAGCACGCACTGCGGGTGAAGGCGCGCCAGAGACTACATGTGGAGTAGGTATTGGCATTGGGCTTGGCGCATAGGAAGCCCTTGGGTTCCATGTTGGGTACGATGTTGTGCCATGTGGTGGTCCATAGTTCATATGAGTGGCCCTAGGCATAGCAGACGTCGGATGTGACATGCTAATGCTAGCCGGTATAGTCCCATGGAAATAAGAACTTGTGTATTGTGGTTGTGGAGCATAGGTAGTTGAAACAATGGGAGGGGTAGGGACTACATGAGTACGTGGACCCATAGGTGCATAGGATTGGTACGCACTTGTAGGTACTATTGCAGGCATTGAGCTTCCATGTAGCGGTGCTTTACTAACAAACGAGGTCCATGGTGGGTTTCTTGGCATGCCCATCATTGGGGTAGGCATGGTATCCGTGGTGTCATCATCCAGGGTAAGATGAGCTAGACTTGGAAAAGTAAAGCTATCACTTGTGGGATCAGATTGCATTGAGACCCCTGGTGAAACAACATATGGGGGATCGATGGGACTCACTGGGGGAGTCTCCATTTGTGATAGAGTGGGTTGTTTCCATTTGCCCGTGTCTAAAAATCGCATAGGACCCGTCGAAGGTATGTTAATTCCTCGATTTTGCCTCTCGGACTGGATAATCCTATGGATGACATTGCAGATCATGTGTTGTTGTTCCTCTAGACTAGTGGCACTAGATGTGGATTGTACAACTTCTAACCAACCCACATGGTATGTGTAGCCCATGTATAGGTCGGTCAAAGTCTCCGTGGGTAGGTCATATTCCCAATTTTCATTGAGAAATACCCCGTCCAAACTTGGTGTACTAGAGGGTTGTCGTGAGGTGGATGCAATGTTGCTTCCCGTGTTTTGACTTTTAGTCACCGCTACCTTAGAGGCGACTTTGGAAGGTGGTAGCTCGGTAGGGCCCTCATTAAATGAGGTAGGTAGAATGTCCACGTGGACACTCTGAGGGAGTGTGGGGTCTACAGGAGATGTGAATGGTGATTCTACTTCCCCACCCCCTTCGTTTACTTCACTAGCCGTAGGTTCAGAGCGCGTAGCTCTACTAAAAGTTTCCATCAAACGGCTAAAAACACTAGTTCCAGGTTGTTGGGCCCAGCTAGGTACGATTTCATTTGTTCCCCCGGGGCTTTGTGTAAGATGCTCTTCCATAATATCGTAGTCATAGGAAGAGTCACTAGCCGCTATATTTGGGTCTTGGGTTGCACTACCTTGGGTCCCCGCCGAGGGCGTAGACCTTAGCGTGGAAGGATAGTGAGTACCCCCGTAAATCCAAGCACTAGCTAGTTGTTCGGACTCTAGCACACGACCAGAGCGTAGATACATGTGCTTTGGGCGCCCTACAAGTGTCGGCAAGTACCCTCAAAGGTTACTTGCTTTGTTTTGTGGGTGTTTTGCACCCCGTTTTCTACTTGATTTTTTCTTGTTTTTGATGTTTTTTGAGGTTCGAAAAACGGATTGGGACGTGTGATAGCTTGAAACGAGCGTATCGCTTAGGAGATCTAGGCGCACTTTACAGAACACTGCTTGACTATTGGAAGCTCCCAAAGTCCCTAAAAAAATCAATTTCTCCTAGTTTCTACTTGGGCACATGGCTTAAAATAGAAAGTTGAAGGGTGACTTGTGGAGGGAAAGGTGAAGGCTTTGCTCCACATGCTTTCTCCTTTCACTTGAGCACTAGCCTATATATAGTGAATAGCATTTACCTTATATTATAAGACCAAGACCAAGCCCAAGCCCAAGCCCAAGCTCAAGCTCCCGAACCCGATCTACCTTTTTGGACAAACTTAGAATATTCCCCCCCCCACCAATAAATCAAATTTATTTTTTAGCCATTGCATTTTTTACATTTTCTGTCATTTTTGTTTTCTATTTTCTGTTTTTCTGTGCGGAAAACGAAATTGTTTTTTGCAGAAATCGAAATGGTCTAGCTGTGCAGAAAACGTAATGAGGAAATATTCTCTATTTTTGTGCAGAAAACGAAATGGACTAGCTGTGTAGAGAACGAAATGAACTAGCTGTGCAGAAAACGAAATGAACAAATATTCTTTATTTTTGTGCAAAAACCGAAATGAGCTAACTGTGTAGAAAACGAAATGAGCTAACCCACGACACAGCACAACCTTCCTACTTAAGCTTGGTGTCTCCACAGGGCAGCACAGAGTGCTTCCCGGAGCTTGGTGCAAGGCAACTCCCCGGCAGCGGCGCCAAAAATGTGTGCGTCCGCCGTACGTGTCGGAGATAGAGACTTGCCGAGCACTGTGTGCGAGCCACGAAGGCTGCAAACACACAACTAGCAGGCCTAGCAAGCTCACAGAGAGCGGGGGTGTGTCACTCACCTCCCTGCGCTTGTCGGCGTGAAGGATTTCTTGCCGCGAAGAAGAGGGAGCCGCCGTCGTACTGCGCTCAACCGCCTCGCCGCCGCAGGTGCCGTCACAATGCTCGATCACACACACACACTCTCCCTCTCTCCCTCAAGCGCGCACACACACACACACACACACACACCTGTGAGCACACAATGGAGATGGGGATAAAGATAGGACAAGAGGACTTCTTCTATTGCACACTGAAAAAATAGGTCAATTTTAGGTTTAGGTGACTTTTATATGAGCTCGCCCCATTCACATTTGGACGCCCATGCTTAGCCAACTAGCCCTTGCGTGTTCGAGTTAAAGTGCGTTTCTCATTGGTGATCACTCTACCTTTTTTCTATTGGACCAACAAACCCGGTGCCTGACTCTACTAAATAAATAATACGACGTCCGTCGTAAGCGATAGGGTGTTCGTGAGCCACGAGGGTTAACAACAAGGATAATACACTAAGCATGAAAACAAACACCATAAGAATCATGTTTTTCAAGAATGAGATTATATTATGTTGAGTAGATGTTGAGAATTGAAAAGCGTAGGATTCGAAGTGTTGATACTAAGGCTATTATTAAACTTGCTCTTTGCTTTTATGGACCTTTCCCCATTTCACATATCACCAATAATGTTTCATTTAGAGTTGATTTTACTTCTCACGGGCATGGAGACAATTCCTTTCACATTAGTTTATCAAAACCATTTGAAAGTTTGATATGAGTGATTAACATAGCTATCATTTTCCTACTTCATAGCAATTTACTTCTACAGCTATACCTACTCTACTACCATTTTTATATCCACTTTCAAGAGTCGATACATATGAGCCACTCGTGTGCTTATACGAAAGGCAATTTTTTCCCATTGGTTTTTTCTTTTTGGTTGTTGGAATATTCAAGCCCTAGTTTGATTTTAATAGCACCTTTTGCCTTTTCTTTTGTATCAATAAAATCATAGCTTCTCCACAACCAAATGATAATGGATGACACCCAAGTTGTACTTCTCCTCAACTTTCCAACAAACCTGTAAACCAATTCTCCATTGGCAACCACCTATGTCTACAAATTCTTTGGCCAGATGAAGAACAAAGTGGTACTGCAATTCATTGGCAAACAAGTCCTTTTATACTTGGTTTCCACTTCTCTCTCCTCCCTTCATACTAGAACTCCATTGGCATCATTCTTGCTATAATCAAATTAACGACCATGGCATGCAAAAAATAGTATAATATTCATGACCATTTGAGGCATATTCAATGAGGCAATAGAAGATCATTATGGTGTAAGCTCACATCTATCAAGCAAATCCTTGACAGGTCGCATGTACTTGAAGATACTACCCAGAAAGCAAGATCAAACGGGAGATTCAAACTATTTAATGAGGTAACTCGGTTTGGATTTTGTATTACCAATCCTTCATGAATTTGCGGTCCGGAAGATTGTAGCAGAATAGGAACCCCAACATCTTTGATCAGGGAGTAATCACTTGACAGAAGAAAGTGTGAATTAGAGACCATTGCCGCCTTTGGAACCCATTTTAGAGGAGAGTTTCTCTGACACTTCGTCTGAGAGATCATACAGCCTCATGATTGAAGATTCTAACAAGTCAAACCCTAAGGGAACAGCTTCAATGGGTGCAGCTCCTTCTCAGCATGCATTTGATGTAAAATTGTTGTATTTGAAGTTTCAATTTAAAAATGTGCTTAAGGCCAAAATCTATAAGGATGGAATGAATCGCTATTGTGTTAAGTTGGAAAATAAGCCGAGCAAGTTCAGAGACCTTGTAGATGTTGATTATGACGGGGATAGAATTTTTGACCGAGAGGGAGTAATGTACCTGGTGGTTCATAACCCTTTTATTGTGGATAAATGGGGAATGAACGACACCAAGGACAAAGTAGATAGTGAACTGGCCGATGCACCACCCAAAACGGAGAAACAAAATGTGGTACACAGACACACCAATGAGACAGAGCGCCTTAACACAGACAAAACATATGTGGGGCTTTATAAGTTCAATAATGGAGACAAACACTCTATTACAGATGTGACGAGCCCCGCATCAAAGAATTGACATACCGAAAAAACTTGTATGTTTACACATACACGAAGGGCAGAAGTATTCAGGTGGGCATAATGGACAAGTATGGCCGAAACTACTCTCCAATGGATCGAAAGGAGTTAGAGAGATATACATATTTTGGAGGACCACTCCACCAATATTATGTAAATCCAGAAGAGGTAAAAACCACGACTACGCACACCAGACCTGAAACTATAACCGTGAGTCCCTTGAGAACTAGGGTAGAGGATTGTTATGGACATGAACGAGTTTAAAAAATAGAACCTTTAGGATCGACGGTGTCTAGGGCTTCCATGAACACACATAGGGGCAGTACTGTTCCTGAAATCACTTACACCATTGGAATCCCTCCGACTATTACACAAGATCGACTTGATGAACGTATAGCGGATAGGATACCATTTCTAGTACCAAGAGGAGATTATGAACCTAGAGAAGCCACACCAGGCGGAACAGGAGTTGTTAGAATGGTTGTAGAGGCCAGACGTATTCGACCATCTTAGGTGGCAAAATGCGTATCCAAAAAGTATAATGAATCCGGAGATCCGTATGCCCATGTTTCAATCCAACCTAGTGGTGCAACCTTCAACAAAGGCCATGAAAAAACGCACAACAAATATTGAAATTGTGTTCTACAGTATAAAAATGGACAAACCATGAAACTCACGAATGTTTCTATAATCGGAACTATGTTAGAGAGAGACAATACGGACCACATGGGGGGCAACAACTTCCGCCCCCTACCAAGTGGGGCAAAATAACGTAATCTTGGGGCAGGAAAAAGCTCAACCTGTTTTGGGACATCAACCTCCCTTACCCCAGGAAAATAGGGCTATGGTAAGGATTTCTCAACCCATAGAACCACCTTTTGATCAGAGTATGATCCAAGTAGTCTCATATCAAGAAGATTCAGACAATACTTATGAGAGGGGATTTGATGAAAATGCATATGCTCCAGAGGGACATAATCCATGGATAATTCCAAAAGAAATGCCCGAGCCGTCATACATAGCACAGCCAACTAAAAAACATTATTTGGTCGATGAGAATATACTCATGTTCATGGAAAATAAGGGCTACAAACTTAGGGGCTACCCTCCTAGAACAGGACAACCAATGGGAGCTCCACAAGCTTCTCCACCACTTGTAGGACCATGTTATGAATGTGGCAATGACCACTGGGCTAGAGTTTGTCCAAACAAAGGAGAACGGGTGAAACTTTTTGGATTCTATGATAGATGCACGACCGACCATCTCATTCCACATTGTCCAAAAAACCCCAAAAACAAAGTAAAAGCAAACATCAACAAAATGGGGATTCTGCCAAGCTCGAGTGGATTAGAAACAGAACCAAACATTCAGATAAACGCGGTCACTAGAGCTCAAGCACATGAGGCAGCAAGAAACGTCCCAGCTAGCCAAACAGAGATAAACAACTTGTTTGTCCGAACCCCTAGAAAATCTTGGAAGGCAAAACGAAACAAGATGAAAGCCAAAAAGGAAAATGAAAAAATATCCTTGGAAACCAAATTGCTGAAAATAGAGGAACAACTCAAATGGGAAAGAGACCTTAAGGGCAACAACGAGATAAAAAAACCATCGGATCTGCCATCAAGAGGGTCAGTCTTGGTAGACAAGGTGTTCGAACCTTTGGACACAATTTTGAAAGCTTACGAGGCAAGGCTAAATCCTAACCAAACCCAATAGGATAGGTGGTTAACGTACCCTCATCCAGGCTATGAGAAAGAGAGGCTAAACATGTGCAAGGAGCTCATCCAAGCCGCTCAACCGCTTACAGAACCATCAGTTCCTATGGCTCCAAAAACCGAGGTACTAATCTGAGAAAAGATTCAGGAGTTAGAGGGACGGGGAATTGAAGAGAATAACCTACCAAATCCTGTAGACGGAACACCATTGGATACCAGGGTGGTAGCCAATACAATAGATGGAACGTATTCTCACGTGTTGAGATGTCGAGCTCTACACCTTGAGCTGGCATCCACTACGGGTCTTGGCCGCTTACGGCATTTACTCACTGGCGCGTTAGGTGACCGACACGGAGGATCTCTGCCAGTGATTCTACAGCTGGACTACACTTATAGTGCCAGCCTAGTACGCTTCTAGCGAGTTCACACTTAGTGACCGCATGTACATATGTGCTACTTTTCAGCTTTAGCACTTAGTCATTTTGTACTCTCTTTTCTGTGAAGAAGAAGAAGAAGAAGCTTTCCATCTCTGTGTGCTTTGTGCTTGCCTTGTGTAGCTCTCTTGCATCCTCATTCTTTACATGGTATCAGAGCCTGGTGCAGGCAAGAGAGGCTAAGAGAGTAAGAGCATCACAATCCCTTCGTTCGCAATCCACGACCAGATGCCGAAGGCGCCTCGCGCAACGAAATTTTTTTTAAGGGGTTTTTCGCACAAGTTTCTGAACAGGTCTCCAAAGTGCAGTATACAGAGATTTACTGTACAAGTACAGTGGTTGTATGTACGCTCGATTGTGGACACTCGTTGAGTGTAGAAAGCGTTACAGGAACCACGATAGCAGGTTCAGCAGATTTGCAGGTTTTTGCAGATTGCAGCTATTTTGTCTTAGTGCTTCAAGATGTCTGACGGTTTCAGTCAGATTGTTACTGAGAAGCTTGAGAAAAATAACTACCTTGCATGGAAGTTCAGAATAACAAATTTCCTAAAAGGAAAAGGTTATTGGGACTATGTAGAAGGAGACAATGAAAAGGAACCAGAGATTCCCGAGGCAAATGCTACAACAGAACAAAGGAAAGCTTTGAGGGACTGGCAACAAGGCCAGAGTAAAGTGATGTATTGGCTTTCTATGAGCATCACAGATGGCATGATGGGCTATCTACAGGATGCTGAAACCCCCGCCATTGCATGGAAAAACTTAGGCAGAGTGTTCGAGGTGAACACCAAGGCCAGGAAGCTTCAACTAAAGTCGGAGCTAAATCAGGTTAAGAGGAACAACCTCTCCATCAATGATTATGCTTTGAAGATCAAGAGTATCATTGAGGCTCTTGGATCTATTAAAGTCTCAGTGGAAGACGATGACATTGTCCGTGCATGCTTGGATGGTCTAGGAGATGAGTATGTACATTTTAGGTCTTCCATGAATACAAGAGACGACATCCCCGTGTTCCAAGATTTGATTTCTATGCTTATTCTTGAGGAGAAGAACCTTGACACATCTTCTTCTCATGGCAGAAATAATTCTGAACAGGCCTTCTATTCTAACTCCAACAGAGGTAGAGGTAGAGGTCGTGGTCGAGGCCCAAGGGGTTGCAGGGGCCAATTTCTGAAAGGTCAATCAAATCAAAACAATACAGGTGGCAGGGGAAACCAGTCTCAAGGCAGGGGGAGTCAAAGAGGTCGTGGTGCAGGATCAAGCAGGCAGCAACATACTCCAGATAGTAGAGAATGTTGGACTTGTGGTGAAAGAGGTCACATGTCACGTGACTGTCCAAAGGGAAAAGCAAGTAGAAAGAGAGAACAGGGCAACTATGCATCTACTAGCAGAGATGCAGATGACAGCAAAAACGAGCGCATGTTTGTTATGCAGCATGTAATGAATACAATGACTGCAGAGAATTCCACCCAAGATGATGTTTGGTATGTGGATTCAGGTGCCTCTAATCACATGACGTCTCGTGGAGAGTGGTTTAGAGATATGCGCAAACCAGATGTGTCAGGCTATGTGCAGACAGGAGATGACACAGCTCACCCCATTGCTCATGTAGGGGACATACCTCTAAATACGAAGAGTGGGAAATCAAAGTACTTAGCAGATGTACTTCATGTCCCAAACATTACAAAGAATCTTGTTTCTGTTGGACAAATGGTTGAGCAGGGTTTGCAGGTTCGCTTCAATCCAAATGGCTGTTATGTAGAAGATTTCCAGAATGGCTGTAAGCTGATCACAGAGGGCAAATGTGTGGGCAGAATGTTTACGCTGAATGTAGACATGCCTGAGGTAAAAGCTGCATTATTTGCACAGGGCACAGGTGTTGTGGCTGATGTTGACATTTGGCACAAACGCATTGGCCATGTCAATGAGCAGAGACTGCGCAGCATGCAATCAAAACAGATTGTAAAAGGTTTGCCCAAATTCAAGGTGGATGGTATGCATAAAGTGTGTGCAGCATGCCAGTTTGGAAAACAGTCAAAGGGCTCATTTCCACATGAGCGCAATGTATGTAAAAGGCCACTTGAGGTGGTGCACACAGATGTTTGGGGTCCAACCGATACTGCAAGTATACATGGTTGCAGGTATTATGTCTCTTTCATTGATGACCATACAAGGAAAGTATGGGTCTACTTCATGAGTAACAAAAGTGAAGTGTTTGGTCACTTTCAAGACTTCAAAGTCATGATTGAGAAGGAGACAGATATGCAAATCAAGACATTGAGGTCAGATGGAGGGGGAGAGTACTTCTCCAATGATTTTTCAGATTTTCTGCGAATGCATGGTATACATAGGCAGTTTACATGCAGATATACTCCATAGCAGAATGGGGTCGCAGAAAGGAAAAACAGGCACATTGCAGAGGTTGCACGTGCATTGATGAATGAGAAGAACATGCCTCATCATTTCTGGGCTGAAGCTGTAAATACAGCTGTGTACATTATGAACAGGACACCTACAACTGCGGTGCATGATGTAACACCTGAGGAAAAGTTTACAGGTACAAAGCCTGATTTGGCACACTTGAAAGTGTTTGGCTGCATAGCTTACGTGCATGTACCAGATGAGTTGCGTAGAAAATTGGATCCTAAAGTAGAGAAATGTATTCTTGTGGGATATTCCCTTGAACAAAAGGGGTACAGGTGCTACAATCCTACTACACGAGAATTACGAGTGAGCAGAGATGTAGTCTTTGATGAGATGAGCAGCTGGTACAGTAATGCACATGGCACTATTGGGGCTGATGTAAAAGATGATGTGGTTGTACAAAATGTGAGGCCACAGTCACAGGTTTTGAGTGGACCACAAGAGTCCTCTTCTCGTGGCTCTGTTGAGAAACCATGGAATGGTAGACTACGTACGCAGGTTACTCCACCAACAGGTACAGGGAATGTATCACGAAAAGGAAAGGAAAAGGTTGATGAACCTCCCTTTATGGTTGATGCATCATCAGGTTTTTCACATGTAGACATGGATTCAGATGGTTCTGAACAAAGTCTTGATGAGGAATTTGGAATTCCGGCTGTCAGGACACCTGGTGTAAGGAAAGTACAAGAAGATGCTAGAGGGAAAAGGAGTGACCAAGGACCGCGCAGATCTAATAGAGTCAGAAATCCAGTTCAGAAATTGACTTATGATGGGTATCTAGCGCATCACCAAGCCTACATGGCTAAGGTGATACAGGATGTGGAGCCCACATGTTTTGAGGATGCAGTTGGAAATGTGCATTGGGATGATGCAATGAATGAAGAGATGGCTGCATTGGAAGCAAATGACACATGGGAGTTGGTGCCATTGCCAAGTGGCAAGAAAGCTATTGGCTGTAAATGGGTGTATAAAACCAAGCATAAGGCTGATGGTAACATTGAGCGTCACAAGGCAAGGCTGGTCGCAAAGGGTTATGCACAGACGTATGGCATAGACTATGAGGAGACCTTTGCTCCAGTGGCAAAGATGACGACTGTGAGAGCTGTCATAGCAGTGGCTGCATCTAGAGGATGGATTATGCATCAAATGGATGTAAAGAATGCCTTCTTGAATGGTGAGTTGCAAGAGGAAGTGTATATGGATCAGCCACCTGGTTATGTCGATCCAGGTTACCCAGATTATGTATGCAAACTTCTCAAAGCTTTGTATGGTTTGAAGCAGGGCTCTAGAGCATGGTATGACAGGATTGCCAAGTATCTTGTCAGTATTGGTTTTAGGAGAGCTCATGCTGATCATTCACTATATGTACGTGAGAGTGATGTGGGGATTGTGGTCATTACCATATATGTAGATGACCTTATTATTGTTGGTGACAATGCTATGGAGATTGACCATGTGAAGGGTCTTCTCAAACAGGAGTTTGAAATGAAAGATTTAGGCGAGTTGCGCTACTTTCTTGGCATTGAGGTGATCAGGACTCCAGAGGGTGTATGGCTATCACAGAGACAGTATGCTTTGGACATGTTGTCAAAGTATGGTATGGCTGATTGTAAGCCAATTTCTATTCCCTTGGATGTGAATGCAAAGCTGAGTGCAGAGAAGGGTGATGTTGTTGAGGATGTCAACATGTACAGGAAGATTGTGGGTAGTCTAATCTACTTGACTATCACGAGGCCAGACTTGAGCTACACAGTAGGCTTGGAGAGTTAGTTCATGCAGCTTCCGAGGAAGCCACATTTGGATGGAGTACGACGCACACTTAGGTATGTGCAAGGTACTCTTGACTACGCATTGTTCTATGCAGCAGATGCACCATTAGCATTGTATGGGTATACAGATGCAGATTGGGCATGTAGCATTGTTGATAGGAGATCTACGAGTGGCTTCATGTTCTCTTTTGGGAGTGCTGCTGTTACTTGGAGCAGCAAAAAGCAGCCTACGGTTGCTTTATCGAGCACAGAGGCTGAGTACAGAGGTGCAGCAGTTGCGGCGTGCGAGGTAGCTTGGCTACGCACATTACTTGAGGACTTGGGAGTGCAGATGGACCAGCAGATTGTCATTCATTGTGACAACCTCAGCAGCATGCAGTTGGCTAGGAACCCAGTGTTCCATGCTAGGACCAAACAGATAGAGGTCCATTACCACTACGTTCGAGAGCGAGTGTTCGCGGGCGACATCGACTTGGTCTACGTCAGCACAGAGGAGCAGATAGCGGATATCTTTACCAAGGCCCTCGGAGCTGAGAAGCTTCGACGTTTCCGGACTATGCTTGGACTCTGCGACATGCAGAGCTCGAGGGGGAGTGTTGAGATGTCGAGCTCTACACCTTGAGCTGGCATCCACTACGGGTCTTGGCCGCTTACGGCATTTACTCACTGGCGCGTTAGGTGACCGACACGGAGGATCTCTGCCAGTGATTCTACAGCTGGACTACACTTATAGTGCCAGCCTAGTACGCTTCTAGCGAGTTCACACTTAGTGACCGCATGTACATATGTGCTACTTTTTAGCTTTAGCACTTAGTCATTTTGTACTCTCTTTTCTGTGAAGAAGAAGAAGAAGCTTTCCATCTCTGTGTGCTTTGTGCTTGCCTTGTGTAGCTCTCTTGCATCCTCATTCTTTACATCACGTACCACTGCCAATTTCGGAGGTAGAAGAACAATGGCCTCAAGAACTATGTGAACAGATCAGGAATAGAAAAGATGGAAGTGTCACACTTGTGTCAGCTCCTATCCTAGAAATCCACCTGGAGCATGAGATCTACCCAAATGACATCAGATCATTGTATGGCGATGCAGGCACAGCAAGATTGGAAGACAGTAAACCGCAGTCGTTGAATACTTTACCTTCATTTATTGGTAATCTTGAAACTCGATCGAAGGTAAGGAAAGGCCCATCTCAATGGAAAGCCAATCCTAAGATGATGGATACTAAAACTCTTCACGAGCTAATGTCATTCCCTGTCCGTTGTACATTGAGTCTGTCAGAGTTATTGCATATCAGACCGCATCTTTGGGACGAGGTCGGGAAAAAATTGGAAAAAACAGGGCTGGTAGTTCCTTCACCTGAGGTTTCTCCAAACACACTAAAGACACAACCCTCGAAACAAACTAAACATGAGCCACTACTAGTAAACAAGGTAGGGGATTATTGTGAAGGTGAAGAAGGAAATACTACCCTACCGGTGGAGTACAAAGAGATTAGGTCGATAACAATCTTGGGTAGCGGGGCTGGAATAGCCATAGCTACCAAAGCCATGTGGAAAAAATGGGGAAAACCTGCTCTCAAAAAGACGAGAATGAAACTTCAATTGGCAGATGGGTATCTGAAAAGACCATAGGCATCTTGGAGCAGATAGTAATAACCTCTTGTGGAATTGCATATGAACACACATTCGCTATTATGAATTTTGATGAGAGCAGCAATTTCGATATCATACTGGGCAAACCATTCATGCGTCAACTCAAAATGGTGCAAGATTGGGGCTATGACTATATCTATCTCAGGAACAAGGATGTCACTACGAAAATTAGTGTCACAGACCATAGCTATAGAGACGTAGATAGAACCCCAGGAGAAGACTTGCATTCCACAACTGACCAGGAAGGAGGAATACCGGCTTGGCTACAGAACAAAGCTCACCAGTGGACAAGAGAAGCTTCGAAATGTGGAAGTCTAAAAAAGGAAAACTGCATTCTTGATAGGACTGCACAAGACAAGGCATACATACCAGAGCCTTTTCCAGAAGAGATGTTCGAACCTTTTGAATGGCAACAAATACTAGCTACTCTTGATGTTTGTGTAATTGAGGTGACCCTCACCAAATTCTGTGATGAGGAAGGGTATGATATCATTCCATTCCAGATGATGGGTGTCAACCTAACTCCAAAGACAGAGGGAGAAGTCCCTGAAAAGGACGGGGTGGTCGAATGCCAACACATAGTGGACGAAATCTCTGTAAAAGACCTTGACCAAATGGATGAAGAAGATTTCCAAGATTTGACTGACAAGATGCTAGAGGATAACCCGGACGACAAGCTGTCTAGTAGCTCAAGTCAGAGCATCAAATGGAAGGATCGACGGGTGATCTACTATGATCTCCCAAATCAAAACCCTCGAAGACAACGCAGGTATCGAGATAAATGTAGAAACCACCAAAACAATCACAACAAGGACTCAATACCATTATTAATTGACAAAACGCAATACTTAAGATTAGTAGAAGCGACTGACTGCCTTAAGGACAGGATATCAAAGGAATACATGAAACCTGACTCAACCAAAACCAAATAAAAAAAAGCAAACACACAAAAACCAAAAAAAGAGAAAAATACCAAAAAAATGATTAAGTTGTCCAAAATGGAGAGCAAAGTCAAATACAACGAAATGAAGCGAGCCTTGAAGGAATTTTGGACAACAGAAACGGAAACTGATGAGGAATCAAATGATGATAAATTCAATGCACCTTCCCAATATAATAAGTATACCATTCAAGATAGGAAGATCGTGGTGCAAAAACCCAAACGAGATCCCAAAGAACGAGGAATTTCATATGATAGGCCTGAAAATACCAAAAGCATCAACTTAGCAAAACCAGGTGAGGAGCCTAAACCGGCATACATTTCATATGATGGGCCTGAAAATACCAAAAGCATCAACTTAGCAGAACCAGGTGAGGATCCTAAACCGGCATACATTTCCACGGACCTTAATGAAGAGGAAGAGCAACTTCTAGTCGATACGATCAGACGATATAAAGATGTCTTTGCATGGTCATACAAAGATCTAAAGGGGATAGATCATGAGATCTATCAGCACACAGTTCCTCTTAAGAGTGATGCCAGACCACGCAGACAACATCCTTACACGTACAATGAAACTTTTGCCAAGAAAATTAAGGAGGAGATAGACAAACTGAAGGACGCTGAGTTTATCTACGAGATTGAGCACACCGATTAGGTGTCCTCGATTGTGGTAGTACAAAAAAAGAATGGCAAACTGCATGTCTGTGTAAACCTCAAACAGGTAAATGCAGCCACCATCAGGGATAACTATCCACTGCCAATGATTGATCATGTTACTGAGAGGGTAGCAGAGAAAGAGGCTTATAGTTTCTTGGATGGGTTCTCAGGCTACAACCAGTTGATGATTAAAGCGAAAGATCAGCATAAGAGAACTTTTGCGACAGAGTGGTGTGTATTTGCCTATAGGGTAATGCCTTTCGAATTGACCAATGCCCCGACTACGTTTCAAAGACTAATGAGCCACTCATTCAAAGAATATCTCAGACAATTTCTAGAGATCTACATGGATGATCTTTGTGTTCACTCTCAGCGACAAAGTGACCACATCACTCATTTGGGAAAAGTCTTTGAAAAATGCACAACGTATCGTATTTGCTTAAACCCGGAAAAATGCATCTGCATGGTAAGACAAGGTAGAATTTTGGGCCACATTGTGTCCAAAAATGGAATTTCAACTGATCAAGAAAAGGTACAAATAATTGCTACACTACCGAGACCAATGAAGACAAAATAAGTGCAAGCATTTATAGGGCATTGCGGGTATTACAGGTGTTTCATATATATATATATATATATATATATATATATATATATATATATATATATATATATATATATGTATATATATATATGTATATATATATGCTGTAATAGCTAAGCCATTGTATGCCCTCATAACTAAGTTCGAATGGACGGAGGAATGTGAGCAGGCTTTCCAAAAATTGAAGCAACAGTTAATTTTGGCTCCAATTTTGCAAGCCCCTGATTGGAGCAAAATCTTTCATGGTCATGTGGACGCATCAGCCTATGCCATTGGGTGCATATTAGCCCAGCCAGGAGAGAAGAAAATGGATTTTCCCGTTTGCTACTCTAGTCGGCAACTAAAAAAACCAGAGAGAAATTATACCACCACGGAAAGAGAGGGTCTGGGAATGGTCTATGCTATCAAAAAATTTAGACACTACCTTCTAGCAAACAAGTTTGTCTTCTTCGTGGATCATCAAGTACTGCTATATCTAGTAAACAAATCTTGCAACACTAGAAGAATTGCTCACTGGTTTATACTACCGCTTGAGTTTGACTTCACGGTGGTAGTAAAAATGGGGACCACACACCAAAGAGCAGATCATCTTTCACGACTATTTTATGGGGAAGCACCTGAGGGTGTCGATGATGACCTTCCTTATTCATATTTTTTTAACATCGAAATGGTGCTGATATGGAGCAAAGAGGTAATTCCTCCACTCACAATTGGCTCATTGCAGATAGAAAGACAACCATCAATTATCCATCAAACACGAAATATCCAACTTTTAGCAGGATGGTTGTCCAAACACGATAAGGAAGGGATACTGAGACTATGTGTATAGCCGAAAGATACCAGCTACTACCTCAAACAAGCTCATATACAAAATATGGGATTTCACAATGGTGAAACACAAACAGGCCAACGGCTACAGAGACTAGGCGTCTATTGGCCAAACATGAAACACAGTGTCCATACATATGTAAAATCCTGCGATAGTTGTATAATGCAACCCCCAGTGGAACATGCCACCATGTTTCGTGTAGTACAAGCACCTAAATGGAGTGCTCACATAGTTGAATTTTAAAAAACCAAACCCTTCTAGTGGAATGGGGCAAAGCAAGAATGAGAACTGTCGAAGAAGAGGCCAAACACTATCTGCTCATTGCCAACCAACTGTATAGGCAAGGAAAGGACAAACAACTACAATTGTGTGCTACAAAAAGCGAATATTATGTTATCCTAGATCAAGCACACTCAAGAGAGCTAGGGGGACACTTCTCTGTTGATAAAAAGGCAAGCCCTGTGCTACACTCAGGCATATGGTGGCCAACCATGTTTATGGATGTAGAGACATATGTCAAATGATGTGATGAATGTCAACGCACAAAACCACCCCAAAAGAGAGATGAAATGCCACTAAGGCCAATGATGGGCGTACGTGCTTTTGCCAAATGGGGCATTGACTTCATTGGTCCCATCATACCTCTAGGATACAGGAATCACGCACAATACATTATCATAGTAACAAACTACATGACGAAATGGGTGGAAGAAAAAGAAACCCAGAAAAATGATGCAAGAACTACAACTCAGTTACTTTTCGAAAACATCTTTACGAGATATGGACTACCAATCGAAATAGTGAGCGATAGGGGAACACATTTTTTGAACGACGTCATTGAAACCTCCTTGACAAATTCCTGGTGGTCCATCACAAATCAGAACCCTATCACTCGTAGGCTAATGGGCAAGCAGAGAGTACCAACAAAATCTTATGCACCGTGCTCACCAAGATAGTCAGCAACTCAAGAAATGATTGGGATCAAAAGCTACACACAACCTTATGGACTTATAGAGTAGCTTTTAAAACTTCCATTGGAATGACTCCCTTTAACCTGGTATTCGGGATTAATGCGATCCTGCGATTGGAATTCCTAATCAAATCCCTAAGAGTGGCAACACAGTCGGATGGACGGGCCATGAGCTATCGGAGAGACTAGACACACTAGAACAATTAGATGAAACTAGACTTAGGGCAATAGCTGGGATATATGCTCAGGCAAAACAAATGAAATCTTTTCACGAACAACACGTGTTAGGAAAGGAGTTTCAAAAAGGGGATTACGTTCTCATGTATACCCTCAAACAACACTCCAAAAAACTCAAAAAGCGAGGAATGGGGCCTTTTGTAATACATGATATATCGCAAAGTGGCGCCATCAAACTTGCAACATTAGCAGGAGAGGAGATGCCTAATTGGACGAGTGGCTACAAATTAAAGAAATATCTTCTTCCGCTAACACCAGATGAACTTGCAACACTCCATGCAGCAGCTCAGCGCAGACGTCAAGCATAGGACATTCGGCAACAAGCACAACAAGAAGCCAAACTCCAAATATTAAAATGCAAAGAACAAGCAAACTTCCAGAGGAAAGCACAACAAGAAGTGGCTATTGAGAATGCTCTGATACCATTCTTACAAATGGACCATGTACGAGAACCTCTACCATCGCCACATGCACTAGCTCAGCGATACTCCACCACCATGGTCAAGAAAATATGGGTTAAGAAATCAATCACGGAAACCAAGCCTAGGCAATTGTGGATACCTAAATGAAAAACCAATACACGTGAGCCTACATTGCCTATACAAAAATTCAACTACAACAAATTGCTCACCATTGTTGGCACATAGCCTAACCCAATGAACCACTATCTTCGACATCCAAACACAGTCAAATGGGTATGGCAACCAAAACGACCTCGCCTTCAGGATGCATCTTCTAGAGAATCCAAACCTAAGAAATTTCCATGGCAACCCAAACAATGCCAAAAATCAACCCAACCGTCCGTATCAAAGCTTTTTCCGATCACAGTCAAACAGAGAGCCCATCTTCTCCAATTACTATTGTTCGGACCACGCAGCTTCTAGGGAACCTCGCCACCAACAGCGACTGAACATATTGTTCAGGACCTATCTCTTGCACAACATTTTGTTTCCCCATGCATATCCTCCATCAGGATCATACAGCCACACTATATGGCTATGCATAGACACGCTGGAGAGGGGGAATAGGGAACACACCCAGCACACAAAATGGTTGCCTCTCTATAGCCCAGGGATTCCACAGTACCCCTAACCTCTCTAATAACACCTTCAAATTGGTTAATTTGCACTAACAATTCCACTTTAGCATACCGAACAACTGCCTCACACCTTGCAAAAAAACACCTTTCATCACAAACACACCCACACTGCTCAACTCACCCTTTCCGGCTCACCAGACACCCCAATTCTGCCCTCTTGGTAGCACCCTTCAAGCTGTAGGCAAACCCTCAGCAAACACCGGCCAGTACACCAAGAGCAAGAGGAAAGGAGGGGGATGGGGAGAAGCAACACAAGACGTAGGGGCAAATATTTGGTATTATTGCATAGGGAGATAGTAAAGTGAAGTATGTAGCTCCAATGGAAAGCTTGCAATACACAGACTTGAAAAACTCCAATCACTCTCTCTGGCAAAAAAGCCCTCAAAAAATCACTTCTATGCCCTTCTATAAGGCTTGGCTAAGGCTAAAAAGGAAAAAAAACAAGAGCTATCTAGCTCGTACAATTAACTAGAGCTTCGTTTAAACAATTTCTTGCATTGCCACCACTTGGCACTTTCTTGGTGTTTGGTATCTGCATGGTGCAAACTTACCCAATTTGGTCGCCCGGCTCTCCATTTGACTTCATCCCTTCAGTCTTTTCTCTCTTGCTCTTTCTCGACACCCTTGTTGTGGGATTCCACTTTTGATTTGCACCCTGAAGCCTTCAAGCCCTCACTTGCTCTCCCTTGGCATAATACCTCCCCTTTCTAATGGGATTTCCTCCTCTCACTGCCTGTGCCGTAGGATAGACCTCCTTGTATTGCCTCGAACTGCTTCTCACTCCATCGCAGGAACTACCTCTTATTCCATGTGAGGGAGGCATTAGCGATATTGCTAATGCCCTCCTCTATTGCTTTCAAACAAAAGGGGCCTTCAAGGGCCGTGGGAACAAGCCCCAACTGGCCGCCATGTCACGTGCTGTCTCTGACCGCCAACGACCGCTCAGTAAAATAGGCCACTACCGCCAAGGTGCACCGCCAACTCGGCAAAAATCAACACCCAAGCCGCCCTGTGCAGCGCCCCGAGAGCGGGGCGCCATAGCCTCACGCACTAGGGAGCTCACTCTCCTTGTGTGATAGTGAAGGGGACAATGCCCTAGCCCATATAGCCTCATTGTCCGGGTGTGCATCCCCCATGTGGGATATCCCATGCAACACGTGGAATTCCCTTGGGTGGCCACCCTCAAATCCATTGCCACACTCCCTAAAAATTTCAAAGAATACTCTTGTTTTTTGTCCCATCTTGAGTGCACTGCAATTTGATACCAAGGAGCCCGGTGACCAAGCCAAAAAACTGGCCGCAAGCTCATAGTGTTGACTCTAAACTCATCCGACCTTGCCCCCGAGCTAAGGCCGCAAAAAACACGAATATTCATCTGTAGTCAACTCCGAACAAGTGCACCCAATCTTTCGGATTCAGTAACTTTCCGCTCTAGACTCCGTTTGATGTGCATTCAATTCTTGCTAGCTCCGTATGATGCATAGCCCGCTGTAGAACCTCGTCGGGGCTCAAAAGATGCCATATGGCACACCTCCCCATGTGGCCAGGTGGGCACCGACCTAGCCCCCGACAAAACTTCAATTGGCCATAACTTGCAATCCGTGGCTCCCATTTGTAATCTGAAAAGACAGGTAGGCTCCATAAATGGAGCACTACATGCCTATACCCTGACATCCACTTGGACCACCTTTCTCCATCTGCCGTGTCCGACAAGAATCTGCAACACACTGAACCTTCAACCTGCAATAGCGTGGGCTCCGTAGCTCGGTTTGATGAGCCGTTTGGACTTGCTCCTTCAGCACTTCAAGCTCTTCATTCCTCGACCCAAAAGCTGCACTTTGCACCTCCTTCATTTGCTCCCCCAATTAGACCCTCATGGAGCCTTCCTTGGCCTATAAACCGCATCAAGCATACATTTCTGTTGTTGCTTGTCGGCCCATGATCTTCCTAGCTGCTCCAACCTTTTGCCATGTTTTTGCTAGTCTGCACATATCTGTCCATGCCACCTTCTAGAGTCAACACACTTTGACTGTACCATCATTGCCCACCTCCTAGTTGAACATTTATGCTTAACCACAGAAGAGCTTGATCACCCTATAAACTACAAACACTGAGCACACTATGAGAAAACTAAAAAAAAACTCGATTGTATATACATAGTTCTATTCCTGGCATATGAGAACATTGCTTAGGTTGGTTGCCCAACCCCCTCCATTAGAACCTGATGCATTGCTAGCACCAACTCTCTTTCAAAATAGAGCTTGAGACGCAAACCATTAACCTTGTTCTTGAGAAAACGACCATCCATTCTCATTAATGCATAAGTACCATTGGGAAAAGCTTGATGGACATTATAAGGTCCTATCCACTTCTTTTTGAACTTCTTCTGAAAGGTGACGTCAAGATAGCTCTCGTACTTCATCACTAGATTGCCCTTCTCAAGCAGATTTTCTGGCAAATGTTGGTTGAACTTTGCTACTCTTTTCTCTCGCTGCTTCACATAAAAATCTGCTGCTGCCTCATGATCCATCTTCAGATTTCAAGACTTGTAATCCTATCTTGCAAAACATCTTGATGAGTCTTATCGATTTTCCACAAACCTTTGAGAGCCCTAACTGCACATGTACAGGTACTACTGCTTCCTTGCCATATACCAGCTCATAAGAAGTAAAGTTGGTAGCCACCTTATGTGAAGTCCTGTAAGCCCACAAACATTTGTCAAGGTTAGATTCCCACCCTTCAACCTACTGGTAGATGTACTTAGTAAGCATCTTGACTATCTGTCCATTGGCACTTTCCACCAAACCATTGCACTGTGGATGGTATGGAGATGAAAATCGGTGTTGAATCCCCAACTTTTCCACTAGGGCATGCTCCAGCTTACTTCTGAACCCTTGTCCTCGGTCCGATATAAGCACCCAAGGTACTGCAAAACGGCATCATATGCAATAAAAAACAAACCGATCAATAGTATGTGCATTTACCTCTCTGACCACTTTAGCCTCGACCCACCTGGTAAGGTAGTCTATGGCCACCACAACATACTTCTTACCGCTTTGCTGACTTGGGCAATGGACCAATAGCATCCAATCCCCACTTCTCAAAAGCATCATGTGCTATGATAGCTCCTTGTTGTTCGGCTACCAGTCGTCTTTCACACATCACTTGGCACTAATGAGAGGCCTTGCACCAATAATGGACATCTCACCCCCATCTCACACAACAGAAGGCCACCAAAACCCACTTCTTAAGATACGAAACAAGACTTGATCCTTACCCTGATGACCGCTTTCTTCGTGGCACTGCTCCAATACCATACCGATCTCCTCCTTGTAAAGGACTCGACATAGCACCCCATCTCTACCATGCATCATAAGATTCTCTCCTATCAGAGTGAATTTTTGAGCCCTTTGAACAACTCTCCTCTTTTGTAGCTTGGAAAGCCCTTCAGAACATTGACCTATACTTAGGAAATCATCAACATCTTTCAAAGTCTCTCTACTTGCATAAGTAGCCGGTGCCATAGACAAACTCGACACATGAGTTTGAACACGACTGCTAGCCAACTGACCTGCTTCCTGGTTCTGTTCCCTTCTTACATGTTTGAGCTGCACCGCTTCAAAAAACTTCAATAGCTTCTTTATAGAGAAAAACCAATTCTTGAGAGAATCCCTCTCTACCTGCCATTGGCCCAAAATCTGTTTGATAACCAGTAGAGCATCACCTTTTACTACTAACCTTGATATGCCAAACTCAATACAGTGCTTTAGTCCCAGATGTAGAGTAAGATACTCCGCCTCATTGTTGGTATGCACCTCTTCCAAGTCGTAAGCTTTGGAAAAAATGACTGTGTCGTGCGGATCTTGAATGACCACACCTCCACCTACTTTTTGTGTTACCCTTCTGTAAGTGCCATCAAACCACATAGTGAAGGCCCCTTCCAAGTCAGGTTCCTCCTTATCACCCTCTCGCACTACACTTGGATAAATTGGTAATTCAGCCTCCTTGTTGACTAAGATATCCGCCAAATGAGACTGACTCGTGTGATCCACTTTGAACTCAAACTCAAACCTTGAAGCTGTATCACCCATTTCATGATTCGTTTCCTGGCTTCAAGTGTAGCACCACTTCAAGAAAAAGTTTGTTAGTAGTCAACACATAAAACTTTTGAACAATCAAATACGCTTTGAACTTTCTGCAGGCAAAGACCAAAGCCATCACCCACTGTTCTGCCTCCGTATAAGTAGTCTCCCATGGAGTAATGACCCTGCTTTCGAAGTAAATGGGCTTATAACTTCTCCCCACATTTTGTAGCAATACTGCTCCAATAGTCACCGTACCCACCGTCAAAGAAATATAGAAATCATCCTCCTGGTTAGGAGGGCACACTGTAGGTAGCTGACAATACCTTTCACTTTGTCAAATGCATCTTGAGCTTCCTCATCCCATTGAAATCCATGCACCCCTTGAGCCCTTTTTTGAAGAGGGAAAACATATTGGGACAACATCCAAAAGAAGTGGGATAAACACTTTAACTTATGCACGAACGATGCCAGCCCCATTGCACTGGTGGGAGGCTCCATAAGAACCGATGCCTTCACCTTCTCTGGATCTGCTTCTAATCCATTGATACCACATGACCCAACAACTGAGCCCTTGGTTGTGCTAACTTGCACTTCTTTGGATTCAGTTGACCTCCTTCTTCATCTAGCCTTTGAAAACATAGCCTCAAATTGGACAAATGTTCTGCCCTGGAACTATAACAACCAATAACATACATAAAAACTCTGATGAACTTACCCAAGTATGGCTCAAACATCTTGTTCATCCAATCTTGAAATGTAGCATACGCATTCACTAGTCCAAAAGGCATTCTGCTGGTAGGCAAAGCCCCCCCATGGAGAAATGAAGGTAGTCTTTAGCTGGTCCTCAAAAGCGATACCAATCTAAAAATATCCTAAAAAACCATCCATAATAGAATAGCGTTCGTGTCCGGCAACCTGGTTTAAAATCTCATCCTGAAATGGTAGAGGGTAATGATTCTGCTTGGTTGCAGCATTCAAAGGCTTATAGCCTACACATACTCGCCATTTTTCATTTTTCTTTGGGGTAATGAAAACAGTAGAAACCCACTCAAACTCTTTCACTGGATATATAATACTTGCCTCGAGAAACATGTTGACCTCTTGCCATAGAGCATCCTTCTGAATATCTCCCAACCTCCTTAGCTTCTATGCTTTTGGCCTGTATCCTTCTTTAAGTAGGATCTGATGCTCCACTTCTTTAGCTCCCCTCATATCTTTATACTCTGTTGCAAATAGGTCGGGATAGGATGCACATAGGTCCATATAGCCTTCCTTCTCCTGCTTGGTTAAGTCTGTACCTAGCATATCTTCCACCTCTCTAGCCTTTAGACTCCAAACAGGATTTGCATACCTTTCCTTGCAATGGTAGAGTCTACGGAGACTCCGAATAAATCTGTATCCAGATTCAATAAATCTTTGTTGTTCTCCTCCTCTTTGACATTGGTTAGCCCTTCATCATAAGTAAACTCAGTTTCATACTCGTAACTGGTGCTGAAGGCTCGATTATCTCCCTCGACTGATGGATGAAAACGACTCTCCTTGGTCTTTAGATTCACCACAATCTGTCCTCCGTTTTCTCAATCCGGCAAGGTAAACACCCCTGTCACCCAATCTTGCTTGGCCCCAATTGCCAACAACCATGGCCTCCCCAATATAATTGGATAACCATTTTCTCCTATTTTCATGACAAAAAAATTGATTAAGCATTCAACTCCCATAACCTTTACCTTCACATCCTGTGCCACTCCTAAACATCGAGCTTTGGCATTGTTGGTCATCCTCATTCGCACATTAGATCTAACAACAACTTTAATACCAATATCCCTCATAGCAGATTCAGTGATCACACAGACTTGGGCACCACCATCAATGTAGGCTTGAACATGCTTCTTCTTTTCAAGAAAAACGTCCACCACTAGAAGCACATCGGTCGGACTCCCCACCCTTAAGGCTAGATTCTGTACCGCATGCACATCTCCTCCTACTCGAGGAAGCCTCGTATTAACGCTGGTTGACCATTGCCTCCTTAATTTAGGGTTTAATGCAAGCCGCTGCCCAAAAGTGATGTTAGCCTTTTGATTTTGAACATCTCTTTCCAGATCATACTCCGGATTACCGCGTCCCAATTGAAAATCCTTCTGAGTAATTCTTCATCTCCGTCTTCTTTTGCTTGGCTCTGGCTGCTCTCTACCTTTGTTCACCTTTTCTTTCCCCTTCTTTGCTCTAGTTTCACGTTCCATCTCAGTCTTTCTTTCACCTCGTGCTCTTTTGTTGGCCATAATATCAACCTCTTGCCTGTCAACAACAATAATATTAACCCTTTGCACTTCATCATTACCTAACGGAGCCGCCTATGCTTGGTTTTCAACTGCTTACTGCTCCCTTTGGCCATTAAATTGTGCTTGACCCCTACCTCTACCAAACAGAGGATACATGCTGCCCTTTCCCTTGGTGGGTGAGGGAAATCTGGAGCATAGTGGGCCTCCTCTCCTCAATTGTAACATCTGCCAGGCAATTGCCTAGCCCTGCCTCTTCCTGCCCTTGCTTGACCTCTATCCATAACACTTAAACGCAACTCTTGCATTTGCTCAGACAAATCTTGAACTGTATGTACCCATTGTTGAGGAACGGTTGCTACCTCTCGATTGGGCTGATTCTCCATTTGAACTTCTTCTCTCAGATTTGAGGTCGGATTGGGAACCATCTCTTCATACCCCAACGCACCTTGCTCAATCTTCTTCTTTATTTTCCAGCTCTTAGACCGTGCTATAGCAACAACTCCGTTGTAATTCTCCGGGCCCTCGAAATCCACCTTTTCACAAAATTTGGGATGCAAACAAGCCATAAACTTTTCCAATTTAAAGTACTCACCACCATTGACCAACTCAATGGTCACTGCAAAGTCCCTCTAGTACTCTTCGAAGCGGGCAAGGAATACACCAAATTCCTCGTTCACGTCCTGCTTCATATTTTTTAACCTTGCATCCGAATTGGCAGGAGATACCTCGTTTTGAAAATCTTGTAGAAAACGGGCCTGCAACGCCGGCCACATAAGTCTTCACTCTTCTTCCAAAGCATAGAACCATGTCTTTGCTCTTCCTCGCATCAACAACGAAATCATTTGCACTTTGCTATTTTCATTTGGAATATACAGTGATAGCATATACAACTCAAAATCTGCCATCCACTCTTTCGGATCTTCTTCTCCAGCGGTGAAAACTGGTCCATAATTAACTATGCGCTTCCATCTCTCCTTGATGGAAACAACCGTCTTTGATCAACACCGGCGAGCAATCAGCTGCTCCTCAGTTGGGGCACAAGAAGATGGAAAGGGGGAATAGGGAACACACCCAGTACACAAAATGGTTGCCTCTCTATAGCCCAAGGATTCCACAACACCCCTAACCTCTCTAATAACACCTTCAAATTGGCTAATTTGCACTAACAATTCCACTTTAGCATACCAAACAACTGCCTCACACCTTGCAAAAAAACACCTTTCAACACAAACACACCCACACTGCTCAACTCACCCTTTCCGGCTCACCAGACACCCCAATTCTGCCCTCTTGGTAGCACCCTTCAAGCTGCAGGCAAACCCTCTGCAAACACCGGCCAGTACACCAAGAGCAAGAGGAAAGGATGGGGATGGGGAGAAGCAAGAAAAGAAGTAGGGGCAAATATTTGGTATAATTGAATAGGGAGATAGTACAGTCAAGTATGCAACTCCAATGGCAAGCTTGCAATACACAAGCTTGAAAAACTCCAATCACTCTCTTTGGAAAAAAAGCCCTCAAAAAGTCACTTCTATGACCTTTTATAAGGCTTGGCGAAGGCTAAAAAGGAAAAAAAACAAGAGCTATCTAGCTCGTACAATTAACTCGAGCTTCCTTTAGAAATTTCCTTGCATGGCCACCACTTGGCACTTTCTTGGTGTTTTGTATCTGCATGGTGCAAACTTGCCCAATTTGGTCGCGTGGCTCTCCATTTGACTTCATCCCTTCGGTTTTTTCTCTCTTGCTCTTTCTCGATACCCTTGTTGTGGGATTCCACTTTTGATTTGCACCCTGAAGCCTTCAAGCCCTCGCTTGCTCTCCCTTGGCGGGATACCTCCCCTTTCTAACAAGATTTCCTCCTCTCACTGCTTGTGCCATGGGATTGACCTCTTTGTATTGCCTCAAACAGCTTCTCACTCCATTGCGGGAACTACCTCCTATTCCACGTGAGGGAGGCATTAGCGATATCGTTAATGCCCTCTATTGCTTTCAAACAAAAGGGGCCTTCAAGGGCCACGGGAACGAGCCAAAACTGGCCGCCATGTCACCTGCCTTCACCGATCGCTCAGTAATACCGGCCACTGCCGCTGCCAAGGCGCGCTGCCAACTCGGCCAAAATCACCGCCCAGGCCGCCCTGTGCAGCGCCTCGAGAGCGGACCGCCATAGCCTCATGCACCAGGGAGCTCACTCTCCTTGTGTGATAGTGAAGGGGGCAATACCCTAGCCCATATAGCCTTGTTGTCCGGGTGTGCGTCCCCCATGTGGGATATCCCATGCGACACCTGGCGGTCCCTTGGGTGGCCACCCTCAAATCCATTGCCACGCTCCCTAGAAATTTCAAAGAATACTCTTGTTTTTTGTCCGAGCTTGAGCGCACTGCAGTTTGATACCAAGGAGCCTGACGACCGAGCCAAAAAACCTGGCCACAAGCTCATAGTGCTGACTCTAAACTCATTCGACCTTGCCGCATTTCAAAATTCCCCAAGCCCCCAAACTGAGGCCGCAAAAAACATGAATATTCATATGTAGTCAACTCCGAACAAGTGCACCCAATCTTCCGGATTCAGTATCTTTCCGCTCCGAACTCCGGTTGATGTGCAATCAATTCCTCCTAGGTCCGTATGATGCATACCTTGCTGTAGAACCTCATTGGGGCTCAAAAGATGCCAGATGGCACACCTCCCCATGTGGCTAGGTGGGCACCATCCTAGCCCCCGCCAAAACTTCAACTGGCCATAACTTGCAATCCGTGACTCCTATCTGTAATCTGAAAAGACAAGCAGGCTCCATAAATTGAGCACTACATTCCTATACCCTGACATCCACTTGGACCACCTGTCTCCAACTGTTTTTTCTGGCAAGAATTTGCAACACACTGAACTTTCAACCTGCAATAGCGTGGGCTCCGTAGCTCGGTTTGATGAGCCGTTTGGACCTGCTCCTTCAGCACTTCAAGCTCTTTATTCCTTGACCCAATAGTTGCACTTTGCACCTCCTTCATTTGCTCACCCAATTAGCCCCTCATGGAGTCTTTCTTGGCCTATAAACCTCATCAGCATACATTTCTGATGTTGATTTTCAGCCCATGATCTTCCTAGCTGCTCTAGCCTTTTGCCACCTTCTAGAGTCGACACACTTTGGTTGTATCAACGCGCTTTATTCCCATGCACTCTGACACATGTTCGTCACGGAAGACTCACTCTAGGAAGGAGAGAAATGTGGCATGCACATATCTGTCCATGCCACCTTCTAGAGTCGACACACTTTGGTTGTATCAACGCGCTTTATTCCCATGCACTCTGACACATGTTCGTCACGGAAGACTCACTCTAGGAAGGAGAGAAATGTGGCAGGATTATCATTTGTATATACTATTGAGGGCGAGCTTTTTGAAATGGGGCCTCTAAACCCAAACCAATGGGCCTACCCTCACAAAATGTTCGTAAAGAGGTACGCACACTACTTGGGGCACCACCTTCTTTTGGGAGTGGAGAAGGAAACCAATCAAAATAACACTTGCACTCACCCACTCAAGCAACACACTTTGAAAACCCCCTTACTCTATATACACTTTGGACACTTGAACACCATCAACAATTATGCAACCCAATGGCGTGCGTCAAATGAAATATGCAATTTGTGGAATAGCATTCACCTTCTCCCCATAAGAATACCCATAATACATCCAAACTCCTCCTCTCTCAATCACTCATCAAAAAATCATGCGCACAAGACTTGCCTCTCAAACACACAAAAGAATCACTTACAAACTAACACACTTTGCATAGAGAGCTCATCTCCATCTATGCAATGCCGTGACACAAATAAAATAACCATGAGCAGTAGCCACATGCATATGTAATGAAGCAAAAGAGAGTTGGAGTGAGAAATTTCTTTAGACCAATTGAATAAGTGTGGAAAAACAAACCAATGGTAAATTGAGAATAGAACACTTACTTGATTTCTCGCACACCTTTTAAGGGGAGGACAGACGCTGGCTAACCATCACGAATTGCGACACTTGAAAGTTTTGAAGATGATTTAATGATCACTAACATAAGCATGAGAGAGATCATGATGTATTTACAAGTTATTGAGGTGCTACAAATGATTTATTGGGTTGATGGAGTAAGAGATTGTAGAATAGAAAGAGTGGAGGATAGAGTTGCACTTCCTCCAAAGAGGAGGGTTAGGAGGGAGGATGTGAAAGAGGGAGAGTTGGGGTTTTCTCTACTATTGATCAAGAAACAACATGAAGTTGAAAATATAGGTGTGTGTCCTTGAGTCTCTCCAAGGGGGGCTATTTATAGTTGTGTAGGAGTGGGATTATGCTACACTTAATTAGGGTAAGTGATTAGCCCTAATTAAGTGTCCTTTACTTGATTTACAGTTCCCTTTTGCTGCGAATCTGACAGATTTACACTATTTTGACCATAACTTTTTACCTGTAGCTCGGAATGACATGCTTCAAAAGGAAAATTTGACCTTCTCAACATGTTTGATATGAATTTGGACTATTCTTCACGCACATGCACCAAGGAATTCGGTTTGGAAGGTCCACACTAGGCTAGGGAACCTTTTGCTTCCAAGTCTTCTTGTATGGGCCCTTTGCTTGTATGCATCCAAGGGGAATCATGTTTTTTCAAAAGGCTATGATGCTTAAACAAATAGAGGAGGGCCCAATATTATTTTCTTGTGAAAAGAATATACAATTGGAGTTTTTAAAAAAAGAGAAAAACTATATGTATATTCTTAAGAGATATTGAGCCACCTATGTAGGGGGCATAGAAGACTTGTAGAGATGGACCATAATCTTTGGTAAAGACAAGTGAAGAGTTGATTTCCATGGTAATTTATCTATATGGGATGGAAGATGGATATATTATTTTTCTACTACTAATTCACAAGAGGTAAGAAAGTTTGGGGGTAGATAGTTGGTTATTGTATGCTTACTTTTATTTACAAAGCCAAAAAAAAAAGGGTGGTAATATAAATATATGACTAAGGTGACATTTTTGGGAAGAGTACAATGTATGTGTCGCCACAAAGGTTAAACGAAGAGGGGGAATTTACTCTAGATAACTTAATAGGGTAGAAAAATATATACACATATGAGGAAGAGGACGTTGAGTAGACTGAAAAATGTTGCAAAAAGATGGTTACCATTTTATGCCACTCATATTAGCCCTCCCCCAAGCCTAGAGATATTCATATCTTTAGGAGGACGGTGTTGCTTCTTTTTCTTCTTTTTTTTTGTCATTTTTCCTTTTCCACTTTTTTTTTTTTTCAATAAGAGGAGTGTCATGCACTCTTTTACTCCATTAGACCTGCTTTTCATTACCTCAATCCCATAAATCGGAGATGGGAGGGTTGCCTTGGGTATGTTCAGATTCCAAGGCTGGTTCTTCTTTGCACATCAAAGCTTTAAAAATAGGTGGAGCATTTGCCAAGCCAAAGGGAGCCATGCCAATTTTGAGCTTAGACGATGTAGGCAGATGACTTCCTATCAACGGATTGATACGTTGAAAGTAGGGCTTTAATCTCCATCCATTGACTCTGGTCTTGTGGAGTTTTCCTGATAAATCTGCTAATCTGTAACTACCATTCCCAAACTTTGTTTTTATCATGAAAGGTCCCTCCCATCTTTGCAAAAACTTTTTGTCAAGTGGAGTATCAAGTCGGTTATCATAGCGAAGAACCAACATACCTTCCTTAAATCCTTTCCCCTTGAGCTTCTTGTTGATTTTGTCCCTTTGGCTTGTCGCTTTGGTGATGTAGTAATCAATGGACTCTTCTCTATATAGCTCAAGTCGTTGGAGATCTAAGATCCTTTCATGTAGAACCTCTTTTGGTTTTTTTGCCACTCTTGCAAGAACACGCAAGCTTGAGAGCTCTACCTCAATGGGGAGAAGTGCCTCCTGTCCATAAACTAGATGAAAAGGGGTGAATTGGGTAGATACCTTGAAAGATGTCCTATACACCCAAAGAGCAACCGTCAAATGGTGATCCCAATCATTAGGCCGGTCCACAACCTGCTTAGAAATGATCTTACATATCATTCCAATCACTTTTTCCACCAATCCATTGCATTGAGGATAGTAGGGTGTGGAATGCAGGTGTTTCACTTTTAGCCTCCTCAAGAGATCATTCAGAAGGTCAGCCCTAAAACCCGGGCCTCGATCTGATAAGATTTCTAGGGGTGTTCCAAACCTACTACAAATATGGTCAAAAATAAACTTTGATACCTCTTCAGCTGTGATTCGGGTTGTGCTTGTTGCTTCCGCCCATCGTGTCATGTAGTCAACACCCATGATGATGAAAACCTTCCTTGTAGAAGTACGAGGTAGGGGACCTATTGCATCCACACCCCACTTTTCAAAAGGGCCATAAGATATTATTGGGACTCAAGGCTCATATGTTAGTCGTCTATCCCCAGCAATTTGGCATGGCTTACATGCCTTACACCAATATTGGACATCACGATGTAAGCTTGGCCAAATAAACCCTGCTTGTAAAATCTTCCTACTTGTAATATCTTGAGAAAAGTGACCACCACAGACATCATCATGACATGAAAGAAGAATTTTCTCTATCTCTTGCACACATGGTACTCTCCTCAAGACCAAATCTTTCCCTTTGTGATATAAATCATCCCCGATCAACTGGTAAGGTGTGGCCTTCTTAACTAGTCTATGTCTTTGCACCTTGTCTAAGTGTTTGGGACACTCACCTGCTTGTAGAAAGAAGATAATGTCTTTTAGCTCCTCTTGACCTTGATATTTGGGTTCATATAGTTTCACACCTCCTACCGCCATTTGAATCTTTTCATTTGCGAGTAAGTTTGCTTCCTTGTTATGAGTTCTCACAATGTGTTGTACCTGTGTTGCTTTAAAACCCTTCATCAAAGCTCTTACACTACTAAGCCACTCAAACAATGTACGATTCTTGCACTTCCAAGTCCCTTGGATTTGCCTGAACACTAGCAAAGAATCACCTTTTATAATAAGTCTTTGTATGCCTAATTCTTTGCATTCTTCTAACCCAAGGGTTAGAGCAGCATACTCAACCTCATTGTTAGAGTGAACATTGGGTAGAGTGATACCTTTTCTAACCATTACCTCCTTTTGTGGGTTCAAAATGATGATCCCCCCTGCTGCTTTGTCTTGTTGGCGTTGATAAGCTCCGTCAAAGCATAAAGTATGGGCATTATCAATCTCCTTCACTTTGAACTGTTTTGATCCTTCCTCTCTTTGTAGTCGTGATCCTTCCCTTTGTCTCACTTTGTAGGTGAGAATGTATGCAAGTCCTGCCCTTGTGCTATCTTCTACAAGGAAAGTGTATTCGAATTCTTGGAGTTCAAGCACCCACTTTGCTATTCTAGATGAGAGGCTCATGTGTTGTACTACATATGGTAGATTGTGCTCTAAGGTGAGAAAAACAAATGGCACAGGGAGAAGATACGATCAAAACTTCCTTACCGCAAACAAGATTGCAAAGACCACTTTCTCCATTTCAGTGTATCCCTTCTCGGCCGGAGTCATCACCTTGCTTGCAAAATAGATCGGCCTCATGTATGATGTTTTAGGATCTTTTTGCATCAAAACAACACCAATTGCTTCGAAACCTACACTTGGAGTGACATAGTAGGTCTCCTTTGGATCTGGTGGCATTAGGATTGGGAGAGAGCTAAGAATGCCCTTCACTTCCTCAAAACATTTTGCATGTTCCCTCCCCCATTCAAATGTAGATTGGCTTGCCAACCTATGCAAAGGGGCGATGGCTTTTTCTAGGAGATGGATGAAGCGAGACATGTACCTCACTTTGTGGTTGAAGGTCATTAGCTCCTTAGTTGTTGTTGGTGGAGATAATGACAAAAGTGCCTCTACTTTAGAGGGATCCACTTGAATTCCTTGTGAAGAAACCACATGGCCTACTAAAACCACCTGAGATTCACCGATATGACACTTCTCTGGGTTGAGTTGTCCCCCAAATTGATGGAGCCTCTTAAGCCCCTCTTCAACCTTTTGGCAGTGAAGTGATCTACAACTATAAATACAGAAATCATCCATAAAGACTCTTATAGATTTTCCAAAGAATGGCTGAAATACAAATATTGTGAATCTCATGAAGGTGCTAGGAGCATTGGTGAGCCCAAAAGGCATTACTCTGAATGCAAAACATCCCCAAGGTGTGATGAAGGTGGTTTTTGGTTGGTCCTCTTCTGCTATTCTAATTTGAAAATATCCTGAATACCCATCACACACAGTGTAGCATTTGTGACCTTCTACTTCATTCAAAATTTCATCTTGGAAAGGGAGAGGAAAATGGTCCCTCTTTGTCGCAGCGTTGAGGGGTTTGTAATCCACGCAGACCCTCCACTTACCATTCTTCTTGGGAGTGACTACAATAGATGATACCCATTCGGAGTTGGATACTGGATAGATGAAGCCAGCCTTCAAGAGTCGATTCACTTCTTGTAGGAGAGCCTTTTGTTGCACAGATCCTAGTCGCCTTAACTTTTGAGCCACGAGTTTGGTCCCTGGTTTCAATTCAATTCGATGCTCTATTACATCTACACCTCTTATTTGTGAGTAGTCAGTGATAAACAAATTGGGATACCTCCTTAACATATTGATGTAGGACCTCTTCTCCTCACAAGTAAGATCTTTTGCAAGCATCTTCTCAAATCCTTCTTCAAGGTGGTGGCATCTTTCATCCCCTCGTGTGTGATTGTCTGTTGGCTTTTCTTCTACGGAAACATCTTGGGTGTTGGCGTTGAATACAATTCCCATTACCTCCAAAGAAGACTCCTCTTCACTGGTTGATGCTTCCTCATCACTTGAGTAAGGACTCTCCTCCTCGCTCTCTTCATCTGCTGTGGTTTCATAGTTGATATCTAGTTGCTTTCCCTCTCGCCAATCATACACCACCGGTTGACCCTTCTTAAGAATCAAACAACCACTTCTCCATTTTTGATCTGCATTCACAGCAATGAGCCAAGGCCTCCCTAGGATGATGGGATAGCCCTCCCCCTTAGCTGGCATGACATACATATCCACTCGTGCATCTATGTTGTAACATACAGAGACTTTTACATTTTCAATGATCCCCAAACACTTCACACTTGAGTTGTTGGCTAGCCTAGCTTGACAATTAGAGGACTTTGTAATTTCAAGCCCTAACCTATTCATTGATTTTTCCGTGATCACACACATTTGAGCTCCACCATCAACATATACATTAGACACCTTTTTACCCCTTATGTAAGCATCCACAATGGGTTCCACATTTTTTTGTAGCTTTGAGGCCACAACCTTAATGGAAAGATTTGCTTTCTTCTTTGGAATTCTTGTACTTACCAACTTTGGCCATTGCCTTCTTACTTTGGTTGATAGGTGTAGAAGTTGAGGCCATGAAATGTTTGGCTTTTGGGTTTGTAAATCCTCCAGGATGTTGTAGGGCTCTAGCTCCTTTCCCAATGGGAAGTCGTTGATACCAATTTCCCTTCGCCTTGATCTTTTCTTCCTACTACTTTCAGCTTCTTCCATCTTTGACTTTTTCTTCTTGTCCCTTCTGGTTGAATTTGTTCCTTCACTTCTCATGTCTTCATCCTTATCATGTGCTCTTGTGCGTTTTTCTGCCGGCATAACATCAAAGTTTAGAGTATGCTCATCTATTACCTCTTCTAGCTTGATGATGTTGAATCCTCTTTCTTCCTCCTCATGTGGGACGGGAGGTATATTTGCTGGTGGTGGTGGTCGACGAAGGATTTGTGGGCCTTGAGCTAGTTCTTGCTGCACAGTGAGAGGAGGCGGTCTAGGGGGATATATGTCTCCTGGAAGTCGCCTTGGATGTGGACAATTGTACATGTCATGGCCCATTTCATTGCAATTCCAACATCGCAACTCTTGAGCTTGTCTTCGTTGATTGCGATTCCCTTCTCTTGGTTGTCGTTGTTGAGGTAGACCCTGTACTAGATTCAGAGTGAGGTTCTCAAGCTGTTGAGTTAGCCTTTGTAAAACCTCTTGTTGAGAGTTATCTCCTATTTGTGAAGATTGTGCAAGAGGGGCCCTAATTGGTGCTTCCATGGTTTGTGAAGACTCCCTCTCACTCACTTCATTCAAACCCCTTGCTCTATGTGCTTGGAAGTATAGTTTTCTAAACTTGATGATGGCTACCTCACGTGCTTCTTTGAAGGTGGATGGGAATTTTAGCTCTACTTTAGCCTTTAAAAGTGGATACAAGCCAACCATGAATCTCTCTCTTTTTAGAAAGTTAGGTGCACCACCATGATTTTCTAATGTAGCCTCCCACCTACCCCATAGATTGACAAAGGTTGTTTCATAAGAGGGATAGTATTCAAGTGATACCTGCTTATGTCTAATAAGACATTTCCATAGTCCTTCAGAAGTATCACCTTGCCCGAACTTGGAGAGGAAGCTTGCTCACAGTCTCTCCCAGTTAGACTTGATTTGGGGTTGCAAGGTCTCATACCATGCTTTAGCTTCTGCTTTTAGAACCAACGGGAAGGCTCGTAGCTTTACTTCCTCTTCATCTCTCCCGGATATGAGATGTGCCATCTCCAAGTTGTCAAGAAACTCTTGCGCATCTTCCCCACTTCTTGCATAGAACGTGGGAAAAGAACTTGACATTTTGTTTAGACTTTTTGAATTTTTTTTTAAAAAAAAGAAACTTTTCTCTTACGGGCGGCACAAGATTGTTGACACTATAAATCTGATTACATTAAAATGAAGATGTACACATCCATTGTTAATTCGTACTTTATCATAGGTAGAATAAATGGATTAATTGAAGCATTGATTTGATTGAGGCGAGTGGATCCAAATATCCTCCTTATGATAGATTGAAACCTAAAGTTAGTTGCAATGATTATATGAATAAATTGCCGAGCAATAGGCCTAAAAGGTTCATTGTTTTGATCGTGATTCATGTGCTACTCTTCGTTGTTGGTTTGAAGACCTCGTTCCTTCAAATGGCCCTTGAGCACCCCTCCACCACTCCTTGTTCCTGCCTTTAAAACAAAATGAAAATGTGAACATCAAAAGAAGTTTCATAATTGATGATTGTAAGTATAATTGGATTGGGTGATGCCAGTATTTCTCTAAGTCTTTCTGCACCAAACATAAAAACAATGCGTTGCTGGAAAAAGACTTTTCTATCGATGTGAACATTTACTCTAATGTGTTGTGCAAAATGAAATGGATAGATGGGAACTCCATTGTTTATCACTAAAAAATTTGAAGGTAACTTGGAAATATGTTCCTCAGTGGGGGCACCACTTTATGAGGGCGAGCTTTTTGAAATGGGGCCTCTAAACCCAAACCAATGAGCCTACCCTCACAAAATGTTCGTAAAGAGGTACACACACTACTTGGGGCACCACCTTCTTTTGGGAGTGGAGAAGGAAACCAATCAAAATAACACTTGCACTCACCCACTCAAGCAACACACATTGAAAACCCCCTTACTCTATATACACTTTAGACACTTGAACACCATCAACGATTATGCAACCCAATGGCGTGCATCAAATGAAATATGCAATTTGTGGAATAGCATTCACCTTCTCCCCATAAGAATACCCATAATACATCCAAACTCCTTCTCTCTCAAGCACTCAAAAAAAAATCATGCGCACAAGACTTGCCTCTCAAACACACAAGAGAATCACTTACAAACTAGCACACTTTGCATAGAGAGCTTATCTCCATCTATGCAATTCCGTGACACAAATAAAATCACCATGAGAGGTAGCCACATGCATATGTAATGAAGCAAAAGAGAGTTGCAGTGAGAAATTTCATTAGACCAATTGAATAAGTGTGGAGAAACAAACCAATGGTAAATTGAGAATAGAACACTTACTTGATTTCTCGCACACCTTTTAAGGGGAGGACAGACGCTGGCTAACCATCACGAATTGCGACACTTGAAAGTTTTGAAGATGATTTAATGATCACTAACATAACCATGACAGAGATCATGATGTATTTACAAGTTATTGCGGTGCTACAAATGATTTATTGGGTTGATGGTGTTAGGAAATAAGATGTAGCTAAATAGATAATTGAGTAGATTACTTAATGGAGAGAGACAGATTTATATACATGAGATTATAGAGTAGAGAGAGAGAGAGAGAGTACACACGATATACTTGGTTCACCCAATGTGGGCTACGTCCACGGGAAAGCAGCCACTCAATGGCTTTAGTACTTCAAAACAAGAAGTAGTTTACAAAGGGATTATACCCTTAATGGAGCTCCCGCCTTGCTTCACTCTCACCACCTCACACTCACCTTGTTGCATCAACTTCACACTATGAAATGTGTGTAGAAATGGCCTCCTTTTATAGGCCAAAAGGGCTGCCCTCTCTCATGAGAGACAGCCATGTGTAGCCGCCCTTGTGCGAATAAGTCCAAATCGGACCCTCCAATCTGCCCATGTGTGGCCGCCCTTGAGAAGACAAGTCCGCTTTTGAATTCGGCCACCGGCCACCGGCCATTGACTTCTGACCACCGGCCATCGGCCATTGACTACCGGCCACCAGCCAACCGACCGATTGTTTTCCGACCACTTTTCGGCCGCCGTCCGGACATAATATTCCGGCGAAAAAGAATATTCCGGCGAAAAAATAATCTCAAGGGCCTCCGCCCCCGAGGCCTTTAAAGTTGCCCCTGATTCTTGTCTGTGAAAATTTTGGTTTCCGGTGAGTGATTTTCCTTTACGCACGATGGCTTCTCCTCATAATGGGGGCCTTACAAATGTGCACTTTTACCACAAAAAATTACAAGGGTAAATCAGGCTCCATACTTAACAATCTCCCACTTGGAGACTGATCTCCAAACCAAACCTATGACTGCTTTCCATTCTGGCTTCTTATCCTTGAATGCCGATTGAAGATGAGCAAAAGCTCAACTTCTCCTTGTTGACCACCTTTGTAAACATGTCTGCAGGATTTTCACTTGTATGCACCTTTCCTAGCTTTAGTTGTCTCTCTTCCAAAAGAGTGCGTATGAAGTGATATCTCACCTCAATGTGCTTTGTCCTTGAATGAAAGGCTGAGTTCTTCGCAAGATGGATAGCGCTTTGGCTATCACTGTACAAGACACAATTGTCTTGTTTGAATCCAAGCTCTTCTAAGAATCTGTGAAGCCACAGAATTTATTTTCTTGCCTCCGTCATTGCTACATACTGTGCTTCCGTGGTAGAAAGTGAAACCACTTTCTGCAGCTTTGAAGCCCAGCTTACTGCTATGCCTCCACCCGTGAACACATAGCCAGTAGTGCTCCTTCGAGTATCTTTGTCACCTGCCATATCTGCATCAGCATACCCTTCTAGAAAAATATCAGTTCCTCCAAAATACAAAGCATTTGTTGTTGTCCCTTTTAGATACCTAAGTATCCACTTCACAGCTTGCCAATGCTCTTTACCTTGGTTGTCCATGAACCTACTCACAACTCCCACTGCATGTGCAATGTCTGGCCTTGTCCAGACCATAGCATACATTAGAGAACCTACCGCTGCAGCATATGGAACTTTAGACATATAGGCTATCTCCTCTTGTGTCTTTGGACACATATCCTTTGTTAGTTTAAAATGACCAGCCAAAGGTGTAGAAACTGGTTTTGCATTTTGCATTGCAAACCTTTCTAGTACCTTCTTGATGTAATCTTCTTGAGATAGCTTTATTGTCTTCTTCGTCCTGTCCCTTGATATTTTCATACCAAGTATCCTCTTTGAAGCACCTAAATCTTTCATTGAAAAATATTTGGACTGCTCCTCTTTTAGGTCTTTGATGTCCTGCATGTTAGCACTTGCAATCAACATGTCATCAACATACAACATTAGGATGATGAATTTCCCATCTCCCAAATTCTTCGTGTAGACGCAGTGATCCGAGTTGCATCTTGTGAATCCATGATCCAACATCCATCGATCAAACTTCAAGTACCATTGTCTTGATGCTTGCTTTAAACCATACAAGCTCTTCTTTAATCTGCAAACCATTTCCTCCTTATCTTTTACTTCATACCCCTTTGGTTGAAGCATGCCATTTTCCTCCTCTAAGTCACCGTGAGAAAATGCCGTATTTACATCCATTTGCTCGAGATTTAGATCATGAGCAGCCACAAGGCTTAAGACAAGCCTAATTGAGTTCATTTTTACAACAGGAGAAAATATTTCATTGAAGTCAATACCTTTCTTTTGAGAAAAACCTTTTACCACAAGTCTAGACTTGTACCTTTTCTTCCCACCTTCTTCTTCCTTTAGCTTGTACACCCATTTGTTTTGAAGTGCCCGCTTACCTTTAGGCAACTCAACCAACTCCCATGTTTGGTTGCGATGTAGTGAGTCCATCTCCACTTGCATGCTCTTCGTCCATTCTTCTTTGGATTCATGTTGCATAGCTTCTTCATATGATTCCGGCTCTCAAGAATCTGAGATCAAGAGATGGTTGAAGGAAGGAACAAACCTTTCTGGAGGTCTACTTGCTCTTGTAGATCTTCGGGGAATAGGTTGAGGCTCCTCATTTGGTTGACGTTGTTGCACATTGTCACCGTTTGCAGTCCTTGAGTCTTCACCGTCCTCAAGCTCCATGTACTCATCACCTTTTTCTTTTGTTTGTTTTCTTTCCAAGTAATCTTTGTACATATTTTGTTCGTTAAAAATTACATCCCTACTCCTTAAGATTGTACCATCTTCAGGATTCCATAGGCGATACCCAAAGTCTCCTTCTCCATAGCCAATGAAGAAACACTTTTTGGACTTTGCATCTAACTTTGATCTTAGGATTCTATCTATGTGCATGAAAGCCTCACACCCAAACACTTTGAGAAATGCATAATTCACCGGTTTACTTGTCCATGCCTCTTCTGGAACTCCCCCATCCAATGTCGTTGAGGGTGACCGATTGATTAAGTACACAGACGTACTTACAGCTTCTGCCCAAAGCTCAAGCGGTAGGCCTGCATGTAGCCGCATGCTTCGTGCTCGTTCCATGATTGTCCTGTTCATCCTTTCCGAAATCCCATTTTGTTGAGGTGTCCTTGGGGTTGTCCTTTGCCTCCGAATGCCATTTCTAGCACAAAAGCTTTCAAAAGCTTGGCTGCAATATTCACCTCCATTGTCGGATCTGAGGCATTTAACCTTGGTACCTGTTTCATTCTCCACAAAGGCTTTCCACCTCTGAAATATGGAAAATACATCGGGTTTATTCTTCATGACATAAACCCATGTTTTTCTACTCGCATCGTCTATGAATGTTACATAGTACAATGAGCCACCAAGTGATGGTGTACTTGCAGGACCCCAAACATCAGAATGAACCAACTCAAGTTTTTAATTTTTTCTTTCATTTCCTGATTTTTGAAATTTTACCCTCTTTTGTTTACCATAAACACAATCTTCACAGAACTCTAAGTCCACTTCTTTCAAACCTGGTAGAAGCTTCTTTGTTTGAAGGATTTGCATTCCTTTGGCACTCATATGCCCAAGTCAGTAGTGCCACACCGCACTCATATGCCCAAGTCAGTAGTGCCACACCGCACTGTCAACTTCTGTAGTTGCTGCACAAGCTGAAGGTTGCGTGCTAACAGTACACAAGTAAAGTGTACCGACTTTTTCACCCTTGGCAACCACCAAAGATCCCTTTGAGATCTTCCACCGTTTGTTTCCGAATGCAATGTTGTGACCTTCATCGTCCAATTGTCCTGTAGAGATCAAATTTTTGCGAAGAGAAGGAAAATGCCTAACATCTTTAAGCTTCCATTCATTTCCGTTAGCAGTTTTGACAGAAACTGTACCTTTGCCGACAATCTCACAAGCTTCATCATCTCCCAAGTATACATACCCAAAATTACCTTTGGTGTAGTTTTGGAAATGTTGCTTGTGTGGTGTCGCATGGAATGAAGCCCCGGAATCTACTATCCAGGAATTAGACACATTGTCTAATGAGAGAATTAGAGCATCTTGCTCTACTTTACCTGCCACATTGGCCTCCGATGTTGGCTTGTTGTCTTGAGACTCTGTCTCCTTCTTCTTCTTGGACCATCAATCCTTCTTGACGTGGCCCTTCTTGCCGCAGTTCCAACATTCAAGAACTGACTTTGTGCGTGACTTGCTCCGCCTTGAGCGATCACGACCCTTTTGGTTTTTGAAGCTCTCCTTAGGCCTTCCTTCTCTTGTTTCCACTGATAGTGCAACACTTGATGATTCTCCTGTGCTTCTCCTTCGCATTTCCTCGCTTAGGAGAACACCCACAACATCATCAAACTTAAGAGTACTTGTGCCAGAGATAGAATTACTTACAGCCATCACAAGGCTGTCCCAACTATCCGGTAGAGATGATAGTATAAGGAGAGCTCGCACTTCGTCATCGAAATTGATTTTCACTGATCGAAGTTGACTTATGTTTGTGTTAAAGTCATTTAGGTGTTCTGCAACTGAACCATTCTCTGCCATCTTTAGATTGAATAAGCGCTTCATAAGAAATACCTTATTGGTGCCGATGGTTTCTCGTAGAAGTCGTCAAGTGACTTCATCAAGTCTTCCGTGGTCTTCATCTCCGAAACATTGAAGGCCATCGTTGACGCCAAGCTTAACCGGATTGTTCCCAGTGCCTTTCGATCAAGGACAATCCATGCTTCATCTGCCATTGTTGCGGGCTTCTTCGCAAGACCGCCTAGTGGCAAATAGAGGTCCTTCTGGTAGAGATAGTCTTCAATCTTCATCTTCCAATGTTGGTAGTTTTTGCCGTTGAACTTCTCAATCTTGAGCTTCCCTTCCTCCGCCATAGCTCCCACTCAATTCAAGGAAATCTTTCCTTGAGATAATTTAGCTCTAAGCAAACCTTGCTCTAATACCAGTTGTTAGGAAATAAGACGTAGCTAAATAGATAATTGAGTAGATTACTTAATGGAGAAAGACAGATTTATATACATGAGATTATAGAGTAGAGAGAGAGAGAGAGAGAGTACACATGATATACGTGGTTCACCCAATGTGGGCTACGTCCACGGGAAAGCAGCCACTCAATGGCTTTAGTACTTCAAAACAAGAAGTAGTTTACAAAGGGATTATACCCTTAATGGAGCTCCCGCCTTGCTTCACTCTCACCACCTCACACTCACCTTGTTGCATCAACTTCACACTATGAAATGTGTGTAGAAATGTCCTCCTTTTATAGGCCAAAAGGGCTGTCCTCTCTTATGAGAGACAGCCATGTGTAGCCGCCCTTGTGCGAATAAGTCCAAATCGGACCCTCCAATCCGCCCATGTGTGGCCGCCCTTGAGAAGACAAGTCCGCTTTTGAATTCGGCCACCAGCCATTGAATTCGGTCACCGGCCATTGACTTCCAACCACCGGCCACCGGCCATTGACTTCCGACCACCGGCCATCGGCCATTGACTACCGGCCACCGGCCAACCGACCGATTGTTTTTCGACCACTTTCCGGCCGCTGTCCGGCCATAATATTCCGGCGAAAAAGAATATTCCGGCGAAAAAATAATCTCAAGGGCCTCCGCCCCGGAGGCCTTTAAAGTTGCCCCTAATTCTTGTCCGGAAAAATTTTGGTTTCCGGTGAGTGATTTTTCTTTACGCACGATGGCTTCTCCTCATAATGGGGGCCTTACAAATGTGCGCTTTTACCACAAAAAATTACAAGGGTAAATCACGCTCCATACTTAACAGATGGAGTAAGAGATTGTAGAATAGAAAGAGTGGAGGATAGAGTTGCACTTCCTCCAAAGAGGAGGGTTAGGAGGGAGGATGTGAAAGAGGGAGAGTTGGGGTTTTCTCTACTATTGATCAAGAAACAACATGAAGTTGAAAATATAGGTGTGTGTCCTTGAGTCTTTCCAAGGGGGGCTATTTATAGTTGTGTAGGAGTGGGATTATGCTACACTTAATTAGGGTGAGTGATTAGCCCTAATTAAGTGTCCTTTGACCACTCATTGAATATTGGACATAAAAGGGACTATTTATTCACCAAAAATATCATTTTAGACCGTGAAGGCTCCATAGGGGTGCATAATGTAGGTGGGCCCACCATGAGGCCCTACGGGTGGCTCCTGCGGGGTATCTCAACTTGTCTGTCTTGGCATTTAGAAAGCATCTTTAGGTTGGTCCCATCACATGCAAGTGACCTTGAACACTCATTGCTCTTCTAGAAGATGAGTAGGGGAAAAATAAGATCTCACCCTCTTGATTTACTTGATTTACAGTTCCCTTTTGCTGCGAATCTGACAGATTTACACTATTTTGACCATAACTTTTTACCTGTAGCTCGGAATGACATGCTTCAAAAGGCAAATTTGACCTTCTCAACATGTTTGATATGAATTTGGACTATTCTTCACGCACATGCACCAAGGAATTCGGTTTGGAAGGTCCACACTAGGCTAGGGAACCTTTTGCTTCCAAGTCTTCTTGTATGGGCCCTTTGCTTGTATGCATCCAAGGGGAATCATGATTTTTCAAAAGGCTATGATGCTTAAACAAATAGAGGAGGGACCAATATTATTTGATTGTGAAAAGAATATACAATTGGAGTTTTTTTAAAAAGAGAAAAACTATATGTATATTCTTAAGAGATATTGGGCCACCTATGTAGGGGGCATAGAAGACTTGTAGAGATGGACCATAATCTTTGGTAAAGACAAGTGGAGAGTTGATTTCCATGGTAATTTATCTATATGGGATGGAAGATGGATATATTATTTTTCTACTACTAATTCACAAGAGGTAAGAAAGTTTGGGGGTAGATAGTTGGTTATTGTATGCTTACTTTTATTTACAAAGCAAAAAAGAAAAGGGTGGTAATACAAATATATGACTAAGGTGACATTTTTGGGAAGAGTACAATGTATGTGTCGTCACAAAGGTTAAACGAAGAGGGGGAATTTACTCTAGATAACTTAATAGCGTAGAAAAATATATACACATATGAGGAAGAGGACGTTGAGTAGGCTGAAAAATGTTGCAAAAAGATGGTTACCATTTTATGCCACTCACTATTATTATCATCTTACTTAATTTATTTTTGTTTCCTTTCCTTTTCTTTTCTTTTCTTTAAAAAAAATATAATAAGTTTTTCAGAGCTTGACTGACTCTTAATTGGCATAATCATGAGCCATACCGTCACCATCTAATACCAAAATAAGAGTATATATATAAGGGAGGCTACACTAATTTTGGCTAATTTTTGGCCGACTAATAATCATTGTAAATAATTTTCCTTTACAAAAAAGCAAAAATGATAGATAATCAACAAAAAATTGATAAGTCGCGAGCCAGGAAATTCAGAATTGACTTTTGAAAGCAAATGCCAAAACTTCAAAGCAAGGACTTCGAACATGGCAAATATGGAAAGATTCGACACAAGATGAATTTTGAGCCAACTTATGAAGGATCAAAACTGCAGATTGAACGCCATTTGTAAACCAAGTGTCATAATTACGAACGGTTCGAACCGCAGATGATATGAACAACAAGATATGAGCAATGAAGGTGAGTATAAATGGGGCATTTCGGGCAGACTGGGAACATATAGTCAAATGGGGCACATAAGCTCATTTGCATTCAGAGAGAGAGAGAGAGAGAGAGAGAGAGAGAGAGAGAGAGAGAGAGAGAGAGAGCCACAGGAGCATAGAGTTTCCGGAGTTGCTTCTGCCCACTGCGACCACCTCGGTGGATCTTACTACACCATATTTGACAGGTATGATCATTAACCTTGCAAGAGTATGTGTGTGTCTCATACTGCATCAACAGTGCCAAAACAACAGATTAAAGCAGTACAAGGTCACAAAATTTGCAAACTAACAGGGCCAATGGGGAAGTCCAAAACCCATCAAAAACCAGAAATATTTCATCAGTAGACCCCAACTAACTGACAGAATCAACCAAGGCAAAAACAACAGAAAAAAGTGGTGGAACATGGATCACGATCCATGTTCCCCAAATCCTAAAAACATGGAAATTTATACAAAAGCAACACTAGAGGGTCAGGAACACACTCCTATCACTGGTTTTTCAAAATGTTTCCCAACATGGATCGCGATCCATGTTCCTTTTTGCCAAAATCAGGATAAAAGTGGCTCATTAGTTGGACAATGTACAAATGGTACTAGTGTTGCAAAATGATCACAAAAAGTGCTCTAAAAATCATCAAACCCTCCTGGATTGCTACTTTCAGTATGCAAATGGTCTTTTGGTCATTTTCATAGGAAAAAGGTGAAATCCCAAGAAAAAAAAATGAGGAGAGGACAGGTGCTGGGATGCCAACAAGACCTATCAAGAATGGCTAAAGATAAAGTCCTTACAAATTTTCAAATTATTGCTAAGGTCAATTGGGAGATTTCACACCCTCTTCAGAGCCTATCAACAAGCAATTGTAACCTAAGGATGGTGGTAGGATCAAAACTAAGGAAAAGTTACTTGCAAAATGGTGAAAATTGCAAGGTTCAGTTTGTCTTCTCAAAAGAATTCAATGTCCGGTAGAATTTGCCAAGGAACAAGGCCAAGCTATGAACTACAGACCTAAATCATCAAAAATCAAAACAATAATAGATCACAGGCAAACATGGGTCCACAAAGTGGTTGCCAGAAACAGATATGGTCAGAACGGAAAAAACATGGCGATAAATTGAAAAATGGGGCAAACTATGGAAAAACATGTCAAAGTTGAGAAAATTTCACCAGTGTACTAGGAAAACCTATGGGAACAAATGTGCACAAGAATACTGTCCAACATGGATCGCGATCCATGTACCTTTTTGCCCAATTTCATCAAAAACCATGCCATCTGATTAAGTATGTTCAAGAAAGCCAAGCCATGGAGTTTCCAACCATTTGAATCCCAAAATCCACTTCAAAAGCCCAAAATCTCTAAATCTGCAAATGGTTTCCAAAATTTAGCCCAAGTGTCAAACCAATGATCCAAATCCCAAAAATTTTGGACCACAACATAATCTAGATGAACCCTACCAAATGGTATCATCAGATTTCCAAAATGTTGCCCAACATGGATCGCGATCCATGTACCTTCAGCCCTAAATCCAGAGAAAATTGCTCAGTAGCATCTCCATATGCCCAGGAACGACTTCCCAAAGTTAGAATCTTCAAATGCTTCTCAACATGGATCGCGATCCATGTTCCTTTTTACCAAATTTCATATGTCACATCACAGTCTTGTTCCTATAGTAATCCTAGATGCACTGGTGAAATTTGGAGTATTTTTGACAAAGTCATGCTCATTTTTTCATCCTATGGTCAAGTTTACACTTTTCGATAATTTTGATCAATGGCTAAAACCTATTTTCACTTGCTAAAATTGGCAACAAGATGCCTCGAAGGAAAACACAAAGGGAGTGGAATGCGGCACCTTACGAGATAACTGATATCTCATCAAATGAGAAACTTTCACCTCACCAAATATGTACTTGAGCAACACCGGTGAACATCTTCATTGGAAGGTTTCAAGCAGCAGATGGAGAAATTGTAAAGGCCACAATCTTTCCACAGGAAATGTGGACTTTGCACCAAAAACCAGAAGTGCAAGCAGGGGGCAGGTGCCTACAGCTAGACAATTTCTTACGACTGTGTCCTTGGGAACGGACTTCAGACGAGCTCACGAGCTCATAAGTTTTATTCAGTACAATGGGGAAGCAACTCTAATAGGCAATGATGGGGCAATTGTCAAGGTAAAGATCACAACGAAAATTATCAATGAAGCCCTTCACCTGTCGCAAGGGACGCAGAATCTATTGAAAAAAACAAAGGCAATAGACAATGACAAAGCCTTTTTGAAGCAATGAGCCTACAAGCTGACGTATCAAGACCTGATCTACTCAGAAACCAAAGTGCCATTGCACCTTATCTTGCAACATTTCAAGGTGTAGAAACCACCTAGATATACCGAACCTTTGTTGCATATGGCAGTGGTAATGGTGATGGGCTTAGTTGAAGGCAGGGTGGTCAATTGCGACTTTGGCAACTATCTTCTTGACACTATTGTGGAAGCAAACCTGAAGGGAAGTCAACGAAGTAAAGCTTACATGAGCGGGGGACCAATGCTCACACGTATAGCCTATCAAGCACTGGGAATGATCGAGGATCTACAACCTGTTGAAGTGCAGATTGACCTCATCCACAGATCCAAAAGAGATGTAAGACCAATGGCAGGACCCTCTACACGGCCGAAACCAGAAGTCAAACAGACAAGGCAAAGTGCACCGCTAAAGGACTCTGATAGCGAGAAGATCGAGTCAGATGCTTGGAGTAGCCAGGAAGAGGGGTCCCACCCGAGAGACACTTCTTCGGAGTACCAGTCCTCAAAGGAGGAGCAGAACAGCCCATACGTACTTGGTTATACCAGGTTGAAGAAAAAGGTTGCACACTTGGCAGATGCTATCCCCGTTACTCATGCCAGGAGGACGATGGAAGAAGCTCAGGCATTGAGGGAAAAGCTCCACCAACAAAATCAAGATCAACACCAAGCCCAAGGAATAGAAGTGGATGATGAAAAGGAAGAGTATGAAGCTGAGAATATTCCATTGCTACGCAGACAAACAGAGGCTTTGGAAAGAATCAAGCAACAAAAGAGGCAGGAAGCGGCATAAAAAAGGGGAATTGCCGGTGCCATGTGGCAGCGCATTCACAATGAGCTCAAGCGAAAGATGGAGCAAAGGCAAAGAGAAGAATCAAAGAAGCCATGCGTTGATGATCTCAAATCATCTGACAAATCTAATCAACGCAGAAAGGAGGAAAGTCATACGCAAGAAGAGGAACAACATGACACACAGGACCAGCAAGGTCAAGACCTTGGTTCTCCCAAGGATGCTGAGCCACTTCCAAAGACTTCGGAAAAAGAGAAGGGAGAAAGTGCAGGGCTGTCAGAGCAAGGGGCAGAGGTAAAGCAAACGGATCAAGAAACGGAGTCTAAACAAACAAATCCTGCCACAACCTCTAATGATATAAAATATTTGAAAAAAAGAGAAAAGAAAGATGAGGTGGCTGAGCAATTGGATCAGGGCCACAAAGGCCAACATAGGCCAAGATCACCATGCTCACAAGCGGCCATGGAGGAAGGAGCGGAGTTGGTCAAATCCTTTGACATTGACGCTCACTTTGACCAGATCAAGCTACAGTTTCAATGTCAAAGGGCTCTTTACAACCTAAGAGAGTTGTGGAATTAGAATACAACAAAAAGGAAGCATCTATAGAGGCAGCAAAATCTTTGCAATTAAAGCAACAGATTGAAGCACTAAAGAAGGCACAACTCCAGACACAATCGGAGTTGCAGAGAGAACAGGAGAATGCAGCGTACTATTACAAGGAAGTGCAACAATTGAAGGAGGCAAACTCCGCATTGCAGATTGAGTAGCAATGCCTCGAGGATGAGCTAACCAGGGAGAAAGAACAAAATGAGAAGCTACAAGGCTCGTATGCGGTGGCTAGCAGATCTCTAACTTAGCTCCTGGCCATACAAGAGACCCCCTCCTCCTCAACGACGACTGAAGGATCTCCTTCCTTGAGCCCAGAAATCAAAGAGTTAAAAGAAGCCATGAAACAAGAGAAATATGACAGGCAGATCATGACGGCAGGTTATAGGGCCCTACAACAAGCCAAGGATGAGGAAATTGAAGATTTAAAAAGGCAGCTGGCTGAGGATAGAGGGGAATTATCAGCTCTGAGAGTAGATCAGACAAAATATCAGCAGGTCCCAAGGGAGTTTGAGCAAGGAGGAGGATTTGAACATTCAACGTTTGAAGCTCATCAAACATAGGTACCCACTACCAGCACTATAAAAGGCACGCAAGAATCTGCAGATCCAGCCCCCAGATCCAGCCCCGACATCCACTTCGGAGTCGACAAGGGATGAAATTCAATGTTGGATCTCAGAAGTAAAGGACCCTTCACACAAGGCCTATATGCAATATGAATTGAAAGTGCTGGAATCGGCTGCCCTCCTCATGATCATTCTAGATGAGGTAGTTAAAAACCTTGGGCACGAGAGGATCGCACTGCCATTGATGCGACAAGAAGTGAGATTATGGCAGCAAAAGATGATCCCTAAACTTAAACCAAACAGTAGAGGGGACTACAGAAAGGTTCCTGTTACGGCCCTTCAGATTCAAGCCATCATAGATAATCAGTCCCCCTGGCAAAAAAAGTGGTTCGATCAGCGACCAACTGATGAAACATATTACAGGAACGCTCCCCAAGATCTCAGGATCGACCCCACCTACTGTCTCATCAACAGACTGTGATCCTTGGAAAGTTTTTACATTTGGCAAAGCAAAAGACCGGCAGTGTTGAACTACCCGGTAATTACAAATCCCCTCAATAACAACCCATCATCCGAGCATTACATGAATCAAACTCTAAAATGGGTAATCCACATGATGAAGGAGATCCCATATCTCGCCTGTCAGATGGTGGTAAAGATTGCCAAAATGCTCATCACATGCATTACAGCTTTCAATGATATAGAGGCAGGAGAACACCCCTAGTAGATTTTTGTGGGAGGCACAAGAGGGCTCTGCTGGAATATGGAGACAGAAATCTCAAGCAGGAATGTCATCATGGGATTGTATGCAAGATTCATGTTTCTGCCTTCTCATTATATGTAGACCTTTGAAGAGGCTTTCATGACAGGCTTTGACTCTTCGATATTCAACCCAATGACAAAATATTTGCCAGCCCGCCCCATCGCCTACCAAAGTACCCTCAGCAATAATCCCTTCAGAGATCTGGCCACCAAAGTCGAGATTGAAGCATGAGCTGAGAAATTTAGAAATCTCACTGTCATGCTCAAAAGAAGGCAGTAGACTCGCTCAGAGACAGCTTGCTCGAGGACGTACAACAAATAGGAAGGGAGGAATGTTTGGTGGATACAGGCACATCAGACATATGCACACCAAACCCTGTAAACACTCTATTGTTTTGAAGAAAGCCATGTAATCCATCCTAGGATGAGTTGTAATCATGATGTAATTAGACAGTACCCTTTTTACTTATCTGAGTCTACACCCTTGTAAGAGGCCGGATGGTCGTGGGAAAGCCCCCTTAACTTTTAAAAGTCAAAACCCTTAGTTTTGAGGGAGATTTATCATTAGTTGGGAGGGATCAAAAACATGCACTGTGGAGATCTCTTCCTGCTTCAACTTGTAATCTTCTTTTCTCCTAAGCTGGTAAAATAAGAATTCGTTTCCAAATAGCACGTTGCGTTCCTTGTCTCTTACTCTACAATCTAAGTGTAATCATTTCCAATTCTGATGTGGTTCGCGACGCATTGTTTGTGAGCTAAATGCATTGATTTGGAGGTTAAAATGGTTTTTTTTAATATTTTGACCATGAATAAGTGTTTCTATGCTTAAGGAAGACCTTTCCAAGTAGTTTTGTTTCAGTTTTCTGCACATTTTTTGTGATGGATCGTGATTTATGTACCTTCCTAGATGGTGACAAAACTTGGTAGGATTGAGCCTATTAAGTGTTGTGATACCTCTCCTTAAGTTTCGTGGTGTTCCAGATTCCTTTTGATGCCGAAAAGGCGTGATGACCTAGAGTGGTGAGATTGGACGCATACTAATTGTCTGACTAGGAAGTGGTTGATTTGCTTGTGTCGTAGAATGAGTGGCCCCTAAGTTCACTTTGGTGAGATTGACACTCTCATTAAGTCTCTGTGCCCCATCTCGAGTTGCTTCCTTGCATGTTGACATTATGTTAGTACAAAAGTGCTATGCTGCAGACGTCCGTCGCGGCGCGACCCGCTAACAACATAGGAGGCTCATCAAAAGGTTTTAATGCTTTAAAAAATACACCAAAATTGAAATACATGTCAAACAAAGGATCTCTGAAACCCCTGATAAATAAACTCATAAAAAAATAGTTTGTCCATATCAACTTCTTAAATAATGCAATAGGGTCCAAGATGTAAGCATAAGTGATTTTAATAAGAGAGAGACCCTCAATTTTCATCCTTTAAAAACATCCATGTGCTTCCTAGACCTACCTATGTTGGGAAAATCCTCCAATTACTGCATTCCAAGCATGCTCCATCCTTGATAGGAAATAGAGATAATTTTGGAGATAATTTTAGGCTAGATCTTGTTTGGAATCTAGGGAGAAGATTTTCCACCAAAAAAAAAATCTCATCCTCCTTGTCTCTTCCCCATTCATTGACATTTTTCTCCCCTCCTATATCTCTCCACACTATTCTTGACTCCCTCTCTATCTATAGGAAGCATCTACCAAGACAAGGGTCCTCAGTAGGGGGTTATGAGCCCATATGGCATGGCAAGGGGACATAGGATAGCTACAAGGCTATACAGGTGTTGGATGGGTGGAGAACTGTACGCATGAATTCCCTTGGTCATATCAGAGTTATGGCAAAGGAAACAAGAGAAAGTCTCTCTCTGTACTGTGCAGATCCTCTTGGAATGGTAAACCAAGCGTTTTCTATTTTTAAAATATCTATGTATAGAAGTTTATTTTGAATATTCTACCTATATGTCTTGCTAGAATCATTGTGGTTTCCAGCTTCTTAAAACAAACTTTTCTCAAATTTTGCATTAATTTTGAGTTATTTTGCATAGTTTTGGCCTTTCAAATTTTGACAAAGAGGATCGATGTTGCCATACTGCATGCAAAATCCATCTAAATCCATGCAAGACTTCTAGAGTTCAAGGAGCAAGGCCATACAAAGTCTATGCAAGGCCATGCACAAAGGAGAAGCTCAAAATCAAAGAGCTATGGCTGTGCAAAGCCCATATCAAGGCATGACAAGCAAGGTAAAGAAAGTCATGCAAGGTATCATGAAAAGAATTCTTTGAGTTTCAAGGATCAAGGTTCCGTAGATGGATGGTGCAAAGCAAGGAAAACACCATAGGCACAAAGGTAGTCATGTAGGCTACTGACCAAAAAGGATACAAGGCAAATGACTATCGCTACATCTATAGAAGTTGCATACAAGGCATGTGGTTATGGTGGATATACATTGTATTAATATATGTATAAGAATGTTTGAATAGGTTTAAGTTCTATAACTTTATGCTCGACAAGGTCGATTGTTTGTTTGATTGTTGATAAGGTCAAATATATATAAGATATACAAGTCATGAACAAGGGTGCATGAGTACACATGTTTTAAGCTATGACTTTTACATGCAGATGCTTGTGAAATTTTCCATAAGGATGCACATGAGGTTTATGATTGGCATTTATTTTGCCCTAGACACATTTTCTATTATGCTTTGGACATGGATTTTTGTTTTCCCCAAACAGCTTATTTTGCCTCTATGGATGAATGCTTGCACATTTATGATTGAGTTCCTCATTCCTATATGCATGCAACAATAAATTCTCTATCAATAAGTGTGGCTATGAACTATAGCTAAACACAAGTTGTATTTATATTGTCCAATTTTTATTATTTTATAATCAAGCATTCCACTAATGTGTGCTATGTATTACATGCACAACACGTGCTTCACTAAAATGTGATACAATGACATATCAAAGGTCCACATGTTATGTCCTAAATGATGATTTATGATGAGGGCAAGGGTCTTGAACCATGACTCAACCTGAGGACAAGGATCCTATGGTGGTGTTATAGGGTGATGTCTTGTATGTACCATTCGTGGTAGATTTGTTGTGGGACAAGGAGTACGGATACAAAGACATGAATAGATACAAAGGTAGCAGCCGAACAAACAATTAACACTTTTACATTTTATAATCTTTCCATGACTACAAGGGTAGAGATGTAATCTATGGTACATATTATCTATCACAAAAGGATGGATAATATGTTCTAGGGACCCTATAGTTCAATCATATAAATACAAAGTTGCATTTTTGTAAAAGATTCCGACATGGATGGTCAAAGTATGGACATCAATTTGAGACCTATGGTGCTGATCACACTTCTTCTATGAGGATTATTATGGCCCTCTCCTTTAAGAAAAAAAAATGGCCAAGGTTTCCTATTTAGATATAACTAATTCTACCTTCAAAAGTGGCAAGCTAAGCAAGTATTCCACTCTTATGAGTGGTTGTATGGTTGTTGATCACTCTTGCTCTATAAGATAAAGTATTCCAACCTTATGAGTGGTTACATGGTAGAGGCATGGTAGTAATGCACATTCTAGTAATCTTAACCTATTGTTATTTTCAATAGGTGCATCAAGAAACCCCACTTGTGAAGTGTTTATGCTACAAGAATTCTAATTTTCTTTTAACATCTCAACCTATATGGCTATTGTGGAGATTTTACTTTTATGATGTTTACAAAGTTTTTGGTCAAGTGGAAGGACAAACCCAAAGAAGGTTCCACTTGGGAAGACATTAGTGTGGTTAAAAAATGATTTTCCATTTTTTTCTAGACAAAAAAGTCTTCTAGTGTGAGCCTTGCAAGGGGCTATGAGCCCACATGGCAGGGTAAAGGGGGCCTAGGATAGCTAAATGGCTATATAGGTGTTGGCTAGGTGGATAATTGTAAGATAGACTACCCTTGCTCTTACATCATCTCTCTTTCTCTCGCCCATGTGTTACATGTTCTCTCTCCCATTTTGCAAGTGTAAGCCCTCAAACTCATATGAAAGAGAGAGAGAGAGAGAGAGAGAGAGAGAGAGAGAGAGAGAGAGAGAGAGAGAGAGAGATTTTGGTGTGTATGAACTTCCTTTGAAGCTTTTATCTTTCATGGACATTCAACTTGATATCAATGTTTAATGAGAATAGGCAAGATCACTCTATAGCATGGGGTTCCTTCCATCAAGATAGCCAATGTGGCTATGGAAGGAACCCCATAGCATTCTATAGCATGAAATAGGCAGGATCACTCCCATCCATCCATCACATTATCATTTTCACCATTGAAAATAGTCCATACTACATTTCAATTTGATTGATCTTTGTCTATCACCAGGATGTCGAGGAAATCTTGCACCCATGCTTGGTTATCCCTTCATTCAGGCACTCCTAGAGTAAGCATTGCAACTCCCTATCCTCCTCCTTCCATTTTCATGTTGATATGGTTAGAAGAACCTCCATACTAAGTGCAACACAAAACTAATCCAACCCCTTGCATAACTTGAAAAGACTGAGTATACTAAGGGCAAGCCTAGAAAGAGAAACACACCTAGGGTCATAGACATGACTTGACATGGTGACCCAACTTGCCATATGGTGAGTGTGATCAAACTACACCCACACAATACAAAGATCACTAGATCCTTTTGCGTCATTTGATTCATCAAATAAGGACTAGAGAATGGTCACGCCATCAATATCTTGAGGACACAGCACTTCTCCCCTTCTCCATCCTATTTCTACCCTATCTTGGAAACTTGGTTCACTAGAGGAAAAAGTTGTATGTGCTATCTTGCAATAGTCCATCTAGCCCAACAAAAAACTTTAGCAAGGTCACTCCGCATCTTAGATACAGTTCATAAAAAAAAAATGATAAATACATCACTCTCATTGTCATGTGAAACTTTGTAACTCAATAAGAAAAGAAGACCATTTACCAATTGTCTTGAAGTGGGATGGTGTATAGTATTTGTCCACCAATCATTTTCCCTACTTCATTAGCTTGACAGAGAAAAGTAGACATGTTTACTTTGCTATAGACATTTTTACTCGTTTGGCTCCTTCCGTCCTCTACTGATTGATGCCCAATACCTTTTTGAGAAGGGAGCTTGTTTTGTCTGTGACTGATATAGATGTTCCATTGTGGATGTTGTGACAATGTGTGCCATGATGAATCCAAATTCCTCATTTTTTTGGTCATCACAACTTACGGGCACCCTCCTAATCGGACACAAAATTTAGAGCTACATTTTTGATATATTGTACCTTATTTTTTTGGGAACCATGTACATGAGATGTAAATTTTGATCCTTCATAGACTGCCAATAGAAGATCTTTCTCCTAAACATTGATAAATCACTTTTGATATGTACAAAGTAGTGCGTATATGAATGGTCATATGTATAAAAAGATGTTAATACATGAATTTGGGAGCTTTTCAAATTGGTTTCAAGTTCTAAAAAAGATGCAACATGTACACATTGTTAATAGTCAGGTTTGTGTGTCAACAGTCGAGCACATGTACATGCCTGGATAGGGTATCGAGGCTTTGGATATGGTTCTTGGTGGCCTCTTTTGGCTCTAGAGAATGTTTTTGAGCTTTCTAGAATGTAAATAATGCAAGCAACAAGTGTGGGTACTCTCATCCCGCTCGAGAAGTTTGGCACATGCAGTAATTGTCTATTTACGGTGCCTGATTTGCGGTGATGCATGCACCACTCGAGAAGTGGTCAAAAATGGAATGTGGGGATGTGAAAAAGTGATTTGGGTATCAAGGACTGAATGTACAAAAATTGGTGAATTTTGGAGTCCGCTTGGGGTTTTCCCCACAAAAAATGCCCGTGAGTGGTCAAAACTCGTCAAAACTAGGTTTAAAAAGGTCAAAAGATGACCAAAAATGGTCAATTTGCCACATCACTCACGGTGATGTGAGTGTTTCAGCTGAGGGAGTATTTCTGAAGCCAAGTCTTGGCACTTTCACCTCTCTGGGAGGGAAAGGAAGCACGGTTCCTACAGGTGGTCTAGTGCAGTCCTGTCGCGTTCGCATCCTGTTTTCGAGTGTGTGGAGGAGTGAATGAGAGCTTTCTCTCTTCAATTTTGCACTTGGGAGAGTTTATGGAAGTTTTGAGGTTTCCATGGATGTGTGTGTGCGAGGAATTGAGTGAAGTGCGCGAGCGAGAGCGTGTGTGAGTGAGTGTGTGTGTAGCAATGGAGGAGAGAGGACAAGAGGAGAGACCTTGTGTTTGCAGGGGCTGAAACTCACTCTCTACATGTGAGCCCCCTTATTCTATTATGTACATAATGAATAAGTATAGTGGACAGGCACCTGGCCTAACCGGCCACATGGAGCTTTACCCCAAAAACCTCCCACGTAAAGGCCAATGTGGCCGTGAGAGAGAAAAGAAAACCGTACAAAACCTGTACAAGGCCATCACAAGTATGACCTCAGCCAACGCCCACTGGCTCACTGAATCTGTGTGCATCCAGCTCTAATCTTAGAGGAAGTATAGAGCGATTGATACCATACTCCTCACCAAAGCCGCACACATCCTACAGGTACCTCACCATACGCTGCAAAGTACCCCTATGCTCAAGGCCAACGTCAGTCACTGCACGACTAACTGCTCCCACTGCAAATGCACCTACTGAAAATGCAATTTCGGGTCTTGAGATGAGTATCTCGTACATGAGACTCCCGAATGCTGATGCAATTCTATCAGTATCTGCAATCTGACCATCTCAATCAAATCTGGCTCAGAACTCCACTCATGGAAATCACCCTGACACTCGAACTCCGATCCCTGGAATCCATCCTCGTGTCCATCGCATGTCACATGCACACCAAGAGCATCTATCTGTCTTGAACCCTGTGTGGTAAGAGCAATGCCTAGCTCTAACTCACATACATCAGCCTCTGGCCTAAGCATATCCATGAATGGTTGAATCATGGCTGAATCCTCAGCACTCAAGCCATCCATATCCGTCATTGTATCCATGAATGACATGCCCTGCTACACAACTGTCTGCACAACTGGCTCAACATGCTCACAAACTGGAGTATCATGCAACCTATTCGCAAAGGAGACATGCCTTGTCTCTCTGCATGGTTGCGCACTCATGAAAACTGTGTCGTCTAGCACATGACGTACTTTCATCGCATGAATCATGCCAACACTAGCACCTCTAGCTATGACTAGTTGTCCACGATGCAATCGGAAACTGTGCTCATCCAGCACTACTTGGCATCCACTCTCTCGTAAGTGACTCACAGAGATCAAGCTCTGCGTCAAACCTGGCACATGGCGTACATCTCGCAACACATATGATGCACCACTCGGCAACGATAGTCTGACATCCCCTGCACCAACTATGTCATGTACTGAACCATCAGCTAGACACACACGTCCAAGCATACCACTAGCATATGTGCTAAACCACTCACGACTCAGCGTGACATGAAACCTAGCACTCACTTCTAGTATCCAATGCGAAGGTAATGTGTCGTCAAAAACTGACATAAGAAAGTCAAGAGTAAACATGGAAGAAAAGTCGACATCTCCGTCATGCGTAGCCACATACGCTACATCTACTCCCACATCATCCAAAGTGATAGCATCCCTCTTGTGCTATCTCCTGCGGTGTCTCATCCATCGAAAACAACGCCTACGTACATGCCCTGTATGACCACAATGCCAATACACAACATCTCTATGTCTGCAACATCGTCCTTTGACTGTAGGCATCTCTCTAGACTCATTTGTGCCAAAGCATTGCTTAATCTTTGCCATAACTCTCTAGTTGTACATGCATCCAACCCAATGTGATAGACAGACTCACCAAGGTGTAACATGATCGTTGAACGTGCAAGCTCATCCAAGTCCTCCCACTCATCGTCAGTCATAGACTCTGGCCTAGCATCCATGCCCTGTAGTGGCAACACTTGGCCCAACCGAGTCAATGCATCATGCATACCTGCTTTCCAATGCTCAAAGTTTGAACCATCAAACTTTGTATGGAAAAGCACAAACCCTGACAATGATGTACATGCCAAATCCATGGCGATAACCTGTGACAAGACCAAGCACAAGTCAATCAACTGACAATAGCCAAAGCCTGGCTAACTCATACACCAAGTACTGCCAAAATACAACAGAAGCTGGCATAAGCTGTCTAAGAGAAGTATCATCATATATGGCGATCAATGTAACGAAACAAGTGAGAAAAACCGCTCAAATGATGCCAAAACACCCGCTCTAATCTAAGAGCACTATGTGGTAATCGATGAAACTATCATCAACAATCTCCCTCCTGAAGAGATTACCACATGTATGTCAAATGACATAATCCGGTGAGCAAGCACTCTCACAATGCGATGCCAAAACACTATGGCAAAGCAACCACTGAGTGCCAAATGCAATCAAAACACGATTGCAAACCATGCACATAAATAATAAACTCGCAAGAAAAATCCAGCAGAGTTTCGACAATATTTGGCTATCTAACCATAATAACCATACATGCCATAAACATGCTCAAAACCATGAGCAAATCATACACAAAATCCGCACTCAAGTATACATGAGCTACCCCAAAGTCTCAACTCCTTAAACTTGGAAAACAATCTTGTAATCCGAAACACAAAGTGCATCAACCGCACTCTTCAAGCGAAGCATATACTAGCATAAACCAACCAAAATATGACACAAATTGATGCTCAAAATAGCTGAAAATCATCCCACATATGCCATTGCAAGGCGAAGATTACCATCCGCCAAAAAGCGCACATCATGTGCATCCACGTGGCAATATAAACGAGCATCAAGCATGTACCAAATGTGTATCAAAGAGCATCCAAATGAGCTGAAAATTCAGTTCACAATCATGCCAAAAATGCTTGCAAAACTCTCTCCAAATCTGTGCACCACACTTTCCGAAATCTGCTCAATCGCATAAGTCAATGTACATAACCTGTGATGAAATCACTCTCGAACCTGAGAGTCCACAAGAATGCATACATCCACGAAGCGTTCTCAATGTGTGCGCATAAATGTGTTGAAAATATGAGCCCACACTCTCTTCATTGAGAGCAAAATATCAAAAGCTCAATCCGAGCTCTCTGAATGTAGCAAATCACCACAACATGCATACATAATCTTCAACTTTCCGAATACCCTGTAGCCTATCAGCTCATATCTTCCAAACCGCTCAGAATTTGTAGAAACTTCCTTCTGTAAAGTTGTAGACCACGCAAAAATGGTTGGGCCTCACGAAAATGGACCTGAAATGTGATGTTTATAAAAGTCAAAATAGATCTGTAAAAATCTGCACCTGTGTACCCTAGACGTGCAGGAAGTCTGAGTGATGTATCTCAAAATTGGTGAAGATTTTGGGAAAACTTTCTTCTGCAAAGTTGAAGAGGACAAAAAACCGGTCAGGATGATAGGGAATCGACTTGAATGAAAACATTTTGGTAGGCCAAAACAGATCTGCAAAAATGTGCTGCAATTTTTGCTACTTCTCTGCCTGCTTCCCCGCTGAGCTCCAATGGTGCTCCTAATCCCTGTGCTCTGATACCAGTTGAAGTGCACTAGCGGGAGTGTGTGTGCAGGAATGGAGGAGAGAGGAGAAGAGGAGAGACCTTGTGTTTGCAGGGGCTGAAACTCACTCTACATGTGAGCCCCCTTATTCTATTATGTACATAATGAATAAGTATACCTGGCCTAACCGGCCACATGGGGCTTTACCCCAACATTGAGGGAAGAAGGTGCGGCTTTCTACAAGACTATGTGACCCTGTATCGGTGCCATTAGGGTTGGCACTACTCCAAAGAGTCCAACAGAGTGGAGTTTGGTGAAGGCTTTGCAATGGTTTGTGAGAGGCCTTTGTGGCTATAGTTTTTGATGGTTTTTCTTGTATATTTTGGTCACCATCAAGTGTGATTCCAAGTGTTGATTGACTCAACTCACCTTGTAGTGTCTGTAGGCAGGCAAGGGCTTGTAGGTCGAGGTGTTTGGAGTTTGAATTGAGCTTGTGGGTAGTGTCTTAATTGAGCTCTTGAGTGGTGGTGTGTGTGGGTTGGAATTTAAGCAAATTCCTTGTGTAGTGTTGTGTTGTCTGGGTGTGTGAGTGTATGCATGGCGTCTTTTGCTCCATCATCCTTTGGCAATCCCATTGGGGAGCGAAAATTTGCCGGTTGTGCACCCAGGTGAAGCGGTTTTGTTGTGAAGTTTGAGATTCTTTGAAGAAAAGTGGTGGTTTGGTTGAGGTGCAAGACTTCAATTTTTGTAGAATTACTCACGCAAGTGAGAAGCACTTTCAAAGGGATGGCATATAGTCGGCTAGTGTTCACAGGGAAGGAGGAGGTGAAGGATTGGATTGCGGACTTCGAGTGGCACACGCTTGGTATGCAAATTGTGAATGACAAAGCAAAGCTTTATGTATTTCCTCTTACACTCAAAGAAGAAGCTCGTGAGTGGTTTGAAGGTTTAGAGGAAGAAAAAAAGCAAACATGGGAGCAGGTGAAGCTGGCAATTTTTGATAGGTTTGGAAAGAAAATAACCGCAACAAAAGCGACAACAAAATCAAGAGGTTTGCAGTAAGATGTTCATGCTAACTGTAAAGAGTTTTTGCAACACTTCAAATGACTATGGGTGAAATTGGAGGTGGCATCCCAAGTACCTCCAGGGGATTTTTTTAAAGTGCGTTAGTTTATGGATTGTCTCCATCTAAGTGTAAGGGAGAAGGTCAATCAAGAGGATCCTGCTACATTTGAAAGAGCTATGGAAATTGCCAAGGACAAGAGAAAGAAGATCAAGAGAAGGTAGGAGCAAGGCATGACACATGCTGAGCTAGTTGTGGTGCAACCAATGGTCCCTACGGCAACGGATGATAGAGTGGAGCGAGTGGTTCAAGGTCCAAATCCCGTTACGGCCCGGGTTTTGCATGATCTTACTGGTCAGTTTGCAAGAATTAAGAATTAACATAATGAATAGGAACCAAAGAGAAGAGCAACCAGCTGGGAGAGGTAGGGGACAAAGGCTACAAGTTAGATGCTACAATTGTGATGAAGAGGGTCACTACACCCTTGATTGTCTTGAACCACCAAGAGAGAGAGGAGGGATATACCCCTTATATGGATGTGGTCGAGGGAGAATAAAAGAAAATCATCAAGATCAGGCACTAGAAGCACCACCGTTGCAACAACAACCACAACCGTTGCCTGGAAATGGAGAAGGTAGGTCTATTAACATCATTACCCTTGAGCATCAAGATGTGTATGTTTTGGCCAATAAGAGAGCCAGGCATGATAGGGAGAAAGAGACAGAAGAAGAGAGGGAAACAAGAGCAAGGAAAGGAAAGGCTAAGGTAGAAGACAAACCAGAGAGTATCAAGAGGTGGCGAAGAAGGAAAATTGGTCCAAAGAACTACCTCCTTGGCCAAGGTGTTGAAGACTATGATATTGTTGATGACATATGAAATCAAAAGGCAAATATATCTTTTGGTCAGTTGGTGGCTTTGAACGCTAAATTGAGGAGGAAGTGGACCAAGTGTGTGAGTACGCGGCTTCCTTCCAAGAAGGAAAAGCATCAAAGCATGGTGTCATCTTTGAGGGTTGGCCACCGAGTGGATATGGTGCCAATAGTGAAGGTATGTTGAGAAAGAAAACTGAAGTGCAAGCATATGTGGATGGTGGTGCCCAGGTGTGTGTCATGACCAAGGCTATCAGGAAAGAAGCAGGCGTCAAGATGTCAGTGAATGCTTTAATCCATATGAGGATGGCCAACCACAAAAAGGCAAGGTATTTTGGAATAGCTAAAGATGTGAAGATAAAAGTCTTTAGGATTGAGTGCTTGGTTGATTGCTACGTGATGCAAGTGGATGAGAATGATTATCCAATCATTTCAGGGAGGCAATGGCTTATAACCCTTGGTGCTAAGCAGGGGTGGGACACGGGCTTGATCACCATCCCTGACAAAGAGAAAGGAAGGACCATTGTCTACAACATGAAGACACACGAGAGCTGTACACAGCCCCTATTGGAGATGCAAGATACACATTCAACAGAAACTATGTCATACAATAGTGATGCTTGTCTACATCATCAGAATAAAGTGTAGAGGAAGGCTTGATGCAATTATGTCCTGATCTATTTGGGGTAAGTGCTGAAAAGGAGGCATTGATGCATGATGTGAAGGTCAAGGAGGAGAAGGATAGTCCAAAAGAAATTTTAGAGCCTGCCAAAGTGAACGCAAGGAGCATGTTAGATTGACAGAGAAAGAAAAGAAGGAGTATGAAGACATGTTCATAGAGTTTCCAAATCTATTTGCCAGTGAATATACAGAGTTGCAAGGAGCTAAAGGAGTCGAGCATAGAATCAATCTAAAAGAAGGTGCCAAGCCAAAGGTTCAACAGCTAAGGAGGTTGGGGGTCATTCATGAGAAGGAACTAAATGAAGAGGTGATGAAGCTTTTGGAAGCAAATTTCATCTTTCGAGTGGAGGAGTCCACATGGGTCTCTCCATTTGTTATTGTGCCCAAGAAGAACGGAAGATTTAGGATATGTGTTGATTTCAAACCTTTGAATGTTGCCACAAAAAGGAATCATTATCCACTACCCTTCCTAGATGAAATCCTCAATCAGGTTGTAGGTCATGAACGTTACTCAATCATGGATGGATTTTTTGGCTACTTTCAGATCTTGATAGCGATTGAAGATTGATTGAAAATGACCTTCATCACTCCTTGGGGTTGTTTTGTGTACAAAAGAATGCCTTTTGGGCTAGTTAATGCATATGCTACCTTTCAAGTATGGATGAATAGAGTGTTTGGTCCCTACTTGGGTAAGTTCATTCGAGTTTTCATGGATGACATTGGATGTTATAGCTCCAAGGCCACACATTTGGAGAAGCTGAGGTGGAGTTTTGAAAGGCTCCAACAAGAGGGTGGGCAACTCAACCCAAAGAAATGTAAGTTTGCTCATGCCAGAGTCCATTTAATAGGACCTGTGGTTTCCCAAAATGGAATCAAAGCCGACCCAGAGAAAGTTAAGGATTTGTTGCTTATGGATCCACCCACCACCACAAAGGATTTGGCATCATTTGTGCATAAGCTCAGGTACTTGTCACGGTTTTTTTTGGATTTTATGTTAGTATGTGTATCCTCTCCAGAAATTGAGTCAAAGAGCTCAAGGGTTTGAGTGGAATGAATACATGCATCAGGCTTTTGATGGTATCAAGGAGGTATTGTGTGCTTTACCAACAGCGAGTCCTCCCGACTTGCAATCGAGTTTCTATGTATCTATTAGTGTGGGGTCAGTAGCTTTTGGGCCGGTTCTCTTACAAAAGTAAGGAAGGAACTTCAAGCGAGTTTATTTTGAGAGCAAGATGAAGAATGTAAGCGAGTTCTATTACACGGAAATGGATCAGTGGATATTTGCCTTGGTTCTTGCTTGTTGCAGGTTCAAAACCTATTTGTTGCCCCAAAAGTTATATATGCTCACCACATCAAACCTTTTTCCGGATGTAGCACAACATTTGAAGCCTAGCAAGTGCATCTTAAAGTGGACTTTGGAGCTTCAAGAGTATGAGTTTGAGTTTAAAGTGGATCATTCTATTAAAGCTCACTTGGCAGACATAGTGGTACATAAAGGAGGGGAGCTTCCATCTTACCCAAGGGTTGACAAGGATGATCATTAAGAAGAAGTAGACATTACAGATGCGTATACAATGATGTTTTGACTAGGTGGGGTAGTCATTAAGAACCCAAAAGGCGATGCAATCTTTTCTAGAGCTTACGATCTTGATGAAGTTGAAAGTAACAATGAGGCCGAGTATCTCATGCTTTTCCTTGGGTTGAAGCAGTGTGTTGAGTTTGGATTGAAGAGGGTCATTGCAAAAGGGGATGTGTTGCTAGTCATGAATCAGTTGCTTGGTTTGTGGAATGTTAAGAAAGACAATTTAAAGAAGTGGTTCTATGGCATCAAGAAGCTTTTGCATGAGTTTGAGAAGATACAATTTAAGCATGTTCTGCGTGAGCAGAATAAAGAAGATGAGTTGTCTAGGGACGCTGGATGCCTTGGTAGCTCCTTTAAAGGTCAAGGAAGGATTGTATGTAGGAAGGGAATCCGTAAGACAATAGTTGCAAAAGCACGAAACTACACATTGGTAGGTGAGGATCTCATGCTTTATGGCAAGGATAGCATTTTGAGAAAAGTGCCATACAAAAAAAGAGATAGGCTTGATTTTTGGAGCACTACCATGAAGAAACAGGTCATCAAGGCAAGGATCAGGTTGTCTTTTGTATTTTGAGAGTTGGTTATTGTTGGCCCTCTATGATATGAGATGCATATTTTTGGTGCAAGTCATGCCATGAATGCTAAGTGTTTGCAAATCAAAAGCTTTTGGTTGAGCCTCAAAAATCTATAATGTCTTTTAATGCATTTGCAAAATGGGGAGTGGATGTTGTAGGTCCAATGCCAAGGACCGATAGTGGAAAAAGGTATATCCTTGTGGTTGTGGACTATTTGACAAAATTGGTGGAGGTGAGAGCGGTAAAAGATGTAACAGCGGGAAGAGTGGCCTCTTTTTTGTATGAACAGGTGTGTTGCAGGTTTGGAAATCCTATGGTTATCATTTCTGATAGTGGACCAAGGTTTAGAGGAAAACTTTTAGTTGCTCTCATGGAGAAATTGAAAATTCAACATAGGCATTCTTCTCCTTACTACCCACAATGTAATGGGCTGGTTGAGAACTGCAATGGTCAAATTGTGAAGATGCTATCAAGTATACTAGAGAGCATCCTAAAGAGTGGGACTTGGACTTGGAAAAGTGTTTGTGGGCTTATAGAACTGTGTATAGAGTGTCAACACAGTTTACACCATATGAACTTGTTTATGGAAAGGAAGCTCTTATGCCCATACAATGTTGGATGCCTTGAAGTTGTTGTGCAAAATTCAAGGTTCCCATAATGACAAGTTGCAGGAAAGAATTCTTTCTCTAGAGTTTTTGCAAATGAATAAAGAGAAAGGCAATGATTATTATCTTCAACAAGCAGAGACAAGGATGGAGAAAATGAATAAGCGGCTGCCAGATAAAGAGATCAAAGAGGGAGATCTGGTGATGAAATATGATTCTCGCTTGGATTTTACTTTTCAAAAGAAGTTGAGGGACAAATGGTTGAGTCCATACAGAGTGAAGAATGTATTTCCTAGTGGCACCTATGAGTTGGAAAAAATTTCAGGGGAACATTTGCGTTATAGAATAAATGGCTATAGTTTGAAGAAATATTTTGCAAGGGATGTGGTTCCAAATGCAAATAGTCTCTTAGTTGAGCATAAATGCTCTACCTACAGGGTGGGCAATGGTGATAAATCACTTTTGGTATGTACAAAGTAGTGCATATATGCATGGTCATATGTATAAAAAGATGTAAATACATGCGTTTGGGAGCTTTGCCAAGTTCTTTCAAGTTCTAAAAAAGATGCAACGTGTACACATTGTGAATAGTCAAGTTCGCGTGCCAGTAGTCGAGCACAGGTACATGCTTGGATAGGGTATCGGGGTCTTGGATATGGTTCTTGGTGGAATCTTTTGGATCTAGAGAATATGTTTGAGCTTTCTAGAATGTAAATAATGCAAGCGACAAGTGTGAGTACTCTCATCCCGCCAGAGAAGTTTGGGACATGTAGTAACTGTCTATTTACAGTGCCTGATCTGCGGTGATGCGTGCACCGCCCTAGAAGTGGTCAAAAATGGACTGTGGGGATGTTTCAAAGTGATTTGGGTATCAAGGATCAAGCGTACAAAATTTGGTGAATTTTGGAGTCCGTTTGGGGTTTTTCCCAAAAAAATGCCCACCGGGGGTCAAAACTGACCAAAACTGGGTCAAAAAAGGTTAAAAAATGACCAAAAATGATGTGAAAAGACTTCAATTTTCCACATCACTCACGGTTCCGTGAGTGTTCTAGCTGAGGGATTATTTTTTAAGCCAAGTATTGGCACTTTCACCTCTTTGGGTGGGGAAGGAAGCAGGGTTCCTACAGGTGGTCTAGTGCAGTCCCATCGCGTTCGCGTTCTGTTTTCGAGTGTGTAGAGGAATGAATGAATGAGAGCTTTCTCTCTTCAATTTTGCACTTGGGAGATTCTATGGAAGTTTTGAGGTTTCCATGGATGTGTGTGTGTGAGGAATTGAGGGACAAAGGTGCGGCTTTCTGCAAGACTATGTGACCTTATATCGGTGCCATTAGGGTTGGCCATTAGGAAGAGGATGGGGTCTACGAGGGCCTCTTTATTTGCCATGAGATTATGGAGGTGTTTAACATTTGGACGAATAGATACATGCCATGTGTGCAAGAATGGTGGGTGTGTAAGAGAGGTGTAAGAGTGGTCAAAGAATGCACTTTTCTCCCCAAAAATGGGGAGGAAAAATTTATGATTTTCAGCCTTTCATAACTCCCACATATGATCTCTAATTTGAGTGGAGATTATAGATCTAGAATCTACATGTGGAGCTCTTTCCATAGATATGCTACTTGATATACTTTTGCGTGCTAGATTTTAAATTTCATTTTGGGGAGAAAATTTGAAATCAAATAAACTAGCCGTTTTACCTGTTTGAATTCAAAAGTTGTCCTTTGATTGCTTTCTTAATAATAAATGTTTGACTTCCTTAAACTACCAAATCAAGAGGCCCTCCTAGACTCCATTCTCTTCCTAATGTGCTACTCCAAAGAGTCCAACAAAGTGGAGTTCGGTGAAGGCTTTGCAATGATTTGTGATAGGCCTTTTGTGGCTGGAGTTTTTGAGTTTTTGATGGTTTTTCTTGTATATTTTGGTCACCCATCAAGTGTGATTTCAAGTGTTGATTGACTTGACTCACCTTGTAGTGTCTGCGGGCAGGCAAAGGCTTGTAGGTCGAGGTGTTTGGATTTTGAATTGAGCTTGTGGGTAGTGTTTTTATTGAGCTCTTGAGTGTTGGTGTGTGTGTGTTGGAATTTAAGAAAATTCCTTGTGCGGTGTTGTGTTGTCTGGGTGTGTGAGTGTATGCACGACGTCTTTTGCTCCATCAACATTTCAAGGATTCACTCAAATCATTGAGAAAATGTGACTTTATGTAAGGTCTCTGACCCCGATCAAAAAGAGCACCATTGTACCTTGAAATGAACATAATGGAGAAAGTTACTATTTTTAGCAGTTTTCCAAATTCTGTCAGTGCCATGATATTTAGAATGTTTTAAAGCTTCGAAATGTGAATTAAAATAATTTGTGTAAAAAAAATCCAAAAATAGCAAGTTTTTGGTCACCCGACCCGTCCAGTTTTGATCTTCTCGAAAAAATGCACCCATACCCCAAATTTTAAAAAAAATGCATTTTCGGACCCCGGGGGCTGCTAAGTATGGCAGGTGCTCGGTCTAGTACGTCTTAGTCAGAGCTCTGTATAGCAATTTATGGCATCAAAATCCGACTCGTATGACCCGTTTTAGCCTAAAATCAATTTTTCCAAAAATTGAGCGGGGAGGCATCGGAGCCCGGGACTGTGTGGAAACACGTTCCAGGCCACTCCAGACCAGCTTTAGTAGCTAGGGGGTGCCCTCTTGCCTTGTGGGAGTCCTGGGAAAGCTGCCAAGCCAGTAACTAAGTCTCAGATTCAGTTAAACTAGCCAACCTGACACTTGGTGAGTAGGGAACTAGACTTGCCATGCTTAACTGGAGAAGCTCCCAAATGCATTTAGCAACCGAGGTCGATTTTCAGCCTGTAGGAGCCTATTTAAAGACCTGCACACACACACACACACACACTTATGCTCATACACACACACACACTCACAGTACATACACACACACCTACACACACTGGGAAGGTGCTCCCGGTTCACACACCTTTTGAAGGAGAAGCAAGGAGGAAGGTGCTGCCGAATTCTCATCTCAAGAAGCTCGATTAGATCAGAAAATCGAGAAGATTATCAGCCCTTAATCACGGTAACCACGGTTTAATTAATGCTATCTGTAAATTCCTTTCTCTACCATCTAAATTCCTTGTCTATTATGCTTATTCCTAGTCGTAACTCTCTATAATTACTCTCTTAATTCTCTTTAACCATATTCTATTATGTATTCATCATTCCATAGCTGAATTATCAGCCATTCATCACTCTTGATTAATGATTAGTGTATAATTATTAGAATTTTCTCTCTCTAGGCGGCATAGAAATTAGTTGATAAGCTAGTAATTGTGTAGATTTAAGAGAATCACTTTTTCTATCATCCATTAATACTGTAACTAAATTAAATTCATTTCCTTTATGCATTAAGGTGTAATTAAGGAAAAATTAATCTGTTATTAAGTCTCTACGAGTTGACTTTCCTCACACATATGCATAAGATAAATCTGCATCATCTAGTTGCTAGGAAAGAGATTAATCATACTTAATTCATCTCTCTGATAATTCCATCAGTGAAATCCTACTATTCTTAATCACGTAAATCGAGTAATTATCTTTAGAGCAGGTTCCCATAGGAATATGCATCATCCATAATAATTGCTATATGGAAAAATCTAAACCTCTCATGTAGCAGGCATTGTTTAATGTTGCTAATCTATCATTTGGCTTGTTATGACGCTTGCGGACATTAGCTCTTTTCTCCATGTTAATTATTTATAGTAGTAAGTTTAAAATGGCCCCGGTTAAGAGGACTCGCTTTGGTGGAGCCCACGACCACGAGGCAGGAACGAGCAAGGTGAACGGGAAGGGAAAAGCTCCCATGGACGAACAATTACCGGCCATCTCACGGGCCATCGACGAAGAAATGGAAGAGGTAGGTCATAAATTCATTCAAGTTGTTTAATTTAACATTGCACACATTTAGTTAGGAATGAACATATCCCCAAACATGTTGGAGAAATCCGATGGAAACCTCGACATTGAATTCATCGTACATTAAGTTCTAAAGTAGGAAGGAAATGATTGACGGGTATGCTGGTTGCAATAGGAAAGAATGTCTGCTAGGAAAAATTTAGCTCGACATGTTCATTTTATTTCCAATGTTGAATCAGTCCTGACCCCCCTACTGATCACAGGGGTCAGAGTTCCTCGTTAAGGACTCTTGAATCCACGACTTGCTTTTTATGCGGTGGATACCCACGACTTGCTTTCTATGCGGTGGGACCACGTCTTGCTTTCTATGCGGTGGGAGTGTCCATGATGTGCTTTCTATGCGGTGGACATACCTAGTTATATGGGCAGCTAGGCGATAACGGGAGGAGTGAACTCTCGCTGGAGGGGGGATGTTGTACCTCCAGAACATTGGAATTTTAATGAATAAGTTTGAGTAGAAGTTTTACTAGAATTCTGTCTTGGTGATGTTTGCAATAGTACTGGTTGAAGGGATGTTTTAACGATCAATGTGCTTCGGAATTAAAACAAGGAATGTTTATGTTGAACAACCTTTGTGTTAGTAATTAGGTCGCATAAGGAAGTGTGAGTGTGGGGGTGGAAAGTGGGGGCTTGGCTCAGGTTGCCAATGCCTACGACATGGGTGGTCCCGATTGGTCGGGAACTCTCTGTCCCCATAGTGCTTACTTCGATATTAATAATACTCATTGCACCTAAAGCGGTGAAATCTCGAGAGTACGTGCCTCTGAAACATGGGGAAAAAGGCACTCGGGGTTTCTCTCCTCTTGGAAGGTGGGTCTTAGGATCGCTAGATAGTTTAAGTATGCTTCCCCTGCGAGGTGGAGCTAGATCTCCTTGCTAGTAGGCTCGAACTCGACTCACTTTGTGATGAGAGATCGTCCCCTAGTCGAACCCTGAACCATTTTGTTTGCTTCCGCAATAGATCTAGTGGCCACCAGGTTCACCATCAAATCCGCCGGTTGATACGGCAGGGTGGGGACCTCACACCTGGTATCAGAGCCTAGGTTAGGCTGGGAAATAAAGTCGTATTGTTTGAACATTTAAAAGAAACTAAAAGTATATAGGTAGTTGATCCGAATTCCTTGCATTGGTGTTGCAGGAAGACCCCGTGCTCGAATATCGGAAGTTCCAAGTGTTTGAGCTTATTTATGAGCAAGCTCGAAGATCCCCAGTTTACCAGTTCAGGCGAGATGTCATGGAGATACTGTTGAAGGCTTATACGCCACACTCCACTCGCATTGATAGAGGATGGGAACTTGATTGGACATTTCCAAGAGGGGTTTACTACATCAACGCTCGAAAGCTAGGATGCCTGGCTACCGATTTGCAGAAGATACGTTGGGGAGAAGAGTTGAGGGTAATAGAGATATTCTACTTGGTGCCTACACGATTGGACCAGACTGTTTCAGACAACTCCAATCAAACCATCAACGACTGGCTCTTGGAGAAGGTCACCAACGTGATCCCAGCGAACCGAGTCAAAACCTTTGGATTACTGAAAGCGGAACTCCGGCTTGATATCTTAGTTTATTATCCACTCAAGAATGAGTATAGAAACTATTACACGAATGAAGTAGTGCATCATGTGAATACCATCTCCTAGGCATATTTTATACACAATCCATAAAGCCATGTAATAAGCTGATCATCAGTTATCCTAAACCTTGAGGGGTTTCAATTGTAATAAATTTTCATCAATAAAGTACTTTTTGTCTCTGAATCTCTGTCTCTTGATAAAGTGGTATCTTGAATTTTGTTTAAAGTCTCGTGTCTATTTTGAAATCCAAGTAATGGTATCAAGAATCTCATATAACCTCTGTAGGCACCGCCTGGCTCTGTACTCGGCAGCGCAAGAGAAGAAGCTCCTCCTTAAGCAAGCCCAACCTCTGATCTTTAAGGGCGAGGGGGCAAATGTGGAGAGAGATGCGGAAGTATGGATGGAAGCCATGGACGACTACTTTGAAGCTGCGGGGACCCAACCCGTAAATCAAACCATGCTTGCGATGTTCCGCTTGACTGGCGATGCCAATATATGGTGGAAGCAACATTGCAGAGACATGGATATTAAGGGATCTTCCCAATCCTGGGAAGACATCAAAGCTGCGATAATGGGGCGTTATTTACCGCCTGCCTATAGAACCTTGAGGATGAATGAATTCTTTTCACTTCGGCAGCTGAATTCATCTGTCGAAGAGTACTATGCAAAGTTTGTCACTCTTCGGAGATATGCTTCTAAGATGAACTTGGAACAACAGGTGGCAAGGTTCTGCCAAGGACTAATTGATCCCCTGAATACTCGGTTGGAAGCTCTCAGGCCGACGACGCTACAGGATGCCTTGTTAAGGGCCAAACCTCTAGCTCTCGAAGTACAAAGGGTTAATCAGAACAGGAGGAATCATTGGGCAAAGAGGGCAAGGAAAAATGCTTGGAATAACAGACCAGCCAACCAAGCATATAACCAGCGCCCTATTGTGGCTACCACCACAACCATGGAGTTCCTTGATGTCCGATGCTATGGCTGCGGCGAGCATGGGCATTACAGATCCAATTGCCCCAGGAACATTCAGGCAACCAATGCCAATTCCATACCCTTGAATATCCGTGGGCGTGGCCAAGCTAATGGAAGAGGAGGACGAGGAAGGATGAACAGAGGGCGAGGGCGTGGAGCTACCGCCAGAGTAAATGCCGCAGTGGTACAACCAACTATGGGTGACGAAGTAGTGGAGAGAGCAAACCTACATGCTGCAATTGACAATCCCAATGGTTGCGAGCAATACGCAGTCATTCATACGCTAGGATTTCCCAGAGGTGAACAAGTTAACTTCCTTATAGATTGTGGTAGTACTCTTTCATTTCTTTCACCCAGATGCATGAGGAAGCTAAAGCTAGATAAGTATCCAACAAGCAAGCTAGTTGTAGAGTTAGCAAACGGCAAGGAAGTAGTATCTCAACATTATGCAGGAAAAATTGATTTTGATTTAGGGGGACACCCAACTTCTGCCCAATTTCGAACCCTACCCTTAGGATTCTTTGATGGGATACTAGGGATGGACTGGCTAAAGCAAAATAGGGCCCACATACATTGTGCACAAGGGAAATTTACCTTTACAGATAACTTGGGTAATGAAGCCTTAATCCAGGGGGAAAATGGGAGACCTAAGGCTACTCTAGTTAAGGCCAGCAGACTTTTGAAGGGACTAAGGAAGGGTCAGCAAATTTATGCAGTAAAACTCAACAAGGTGGACCAATCAGATACCTCATTTCAACCAAACTGGTTGAGGGAATATGAAGATGTGTTCCCAGAAGACCTTACGAATCTTCCGCCACATAGAGAGGTAGATCATGAGATTGAAACTATCCCTAGATGTGAACCTATCTCAAAAAGACCTTATAAGATGTCACTTCCAGAGGCCATCGAACTCAAGGAACCACTTAGACAACTCATTGAGCAAGGATTCATTCGACCCAGTACTTCTCCTTGGGGTGCTCCAGTTCTTTTTCAGAAGAAGAAGGATGGAACCTTAAGGCTATGCATAGATTACCGAGAACTAAACTAGGTAATTGTCAAGAACAAGTACCCAATTCCAAGGATTGACGAACTTTTGGACAGACTCCACGGCGCCAAAATATTTACAAAGATAGATCTAAGGTCAGGATATTACCAAATCAGGATCAAGGAATCGGATATTCCAAAGACGGCTTTCAATACTAGGTATGGGCACTACGAGTTCACAGTAATGTCTTTTGGTCTAACAAATGCTCCTACAAGCTTCAATCGACTTATGCAGGATATTTTCAGACCTTACCTGGATGATTTTGTCTTGGTTTTCTTTGATGACATTCTGATCTACTCTAAGAACGAGGCAGATCACGAATAACATGTTCGCAAAGCACTTGATCTTCTTCGAAAACACCAACTTTACACTAAAGAGAGCAAGTGCACTTTTTGCTCACCAAAAGTCAACTATCTTGGATTTGTCATATCGGCTGAGGGGATTTCAATGGACCCAGACAAGGTCAAGGACATCTTTGATTGGCCTCAACCATCCACGGTCAGCGAAGTAAGAGGATTTCTTAGAATAACGGGATGGTACAGGATTTTTGTCAAGGACTATGCACGTATTGCTTCACCTTTGACGGAACTCCTAAACAAAGGGATGAGGATCGAATGGAAGACCGAGCACGAGTCTAGCTTTGCTAAACTAAAAGAGTTCTTGATCTCACCTCCTATTTTAAAGCTTCCAGATTTCAGTAAGGAATTTGAAGTAGCAACCGATGCTAGCAAATTTGCTCTAGGCGGAGTTCTTACTCAAGAAGGAAGACCTGTGGCGTATACTTCGCAAAAGCTGAGAGATCATGAGAAGAATTATCCTACTCATGATTTGGAACTTTTAGCAGTTATTCATGCATTGAAGTTATGGAGACATTATCTTCTTGGACGCAAGTTTTAGCTGGTTACAGACCACAAGAGCTTAAGATGGATTTTTACTCAACCTATTCTCAATATGCGACAACGATGATGGATAGAGCTATTACAGGAATATGAACTTGACATAAAGTATAGACCAGGGAAGGAAAATACAGTTGCAGATGGTCTTAGCCGAAAATCCTTTCTCGGAGCTATCTCTATTCCAAATAACCCTATCTGGGATAGAATCAAAGAAGCATCTTTAGTAGATCCAGAATACCAGCATATAGTATCTCTAGTCTAGCAGAATAAGATGCCTGAAGCTAAAGATTACTCTCTTATGGGAGGATGTCTTTACTACAAACATAGACTATGTGTACCCAGAGATCCAGCCTTAAAGAAGGCCATTTTGTATGAAGCGTACGATAGCCCTACATCTGGACATCCAGGCTATGCTAAGACTCTTCACATTGTCAGGAGGAGTTATTTTTGGTATGGGATGACATGGGAAAAAAGGCACTCGGGGTTTCTCTCCTCTTGGAAGGTGGGTCTTAGGATCGCTAGATAGTTTAAGTACGCTTCCCCTACGAGGTGGAGCTAGATCTCCTTGCTAGTAGGCTCGAACCTGACTCACTTTGTGATGAGAGATCGTCCACTAGTCAAACCCTGAACCATTTTGTTTGCTTCAGCAATAGATCTAGTGGCCACCAGGTTCACCATCAAATCCGCCGGTTAATACGGCGGGGTGGGGACCTCACACTTTAAAACCCACAGGAATACTTAACAGCCTGAATTTCTATTGTTGGAGGCATCCAACACCATCAAAAAATTATCTCTTCTCCATGAGCATAGTTTCACATTCACTATGTATAGATTGACGTGCTTTCTACAAGCTCCAATTTTTATCTACTATTTTACTTTCATTGCTTTAGGTTGCCAGTCATTTATTTTAAAATGTTAGGCATATAAGTGAAGTGTAGGTCATGTGAAAAGGGAGAGATCATTTTTGTTCTATTCTAAATGAACTCCAATGGTTTTCCCACTCTTTAGCAACTCATAGCTCTCACACACTCATGCATGTGTGATGCTTCCATGCCCCATCTGGGTTGCTACCATCTCCGAATTGACAATTTTGTTGATTCATTGGAGCTATGCTACAAGTGGCATTGTTACCAAGGACAATAACCTAAGCTAGAGGAGATTTTTTTTGTAATAATGTGTTTAGGAGTAGATTTAGGTGTAAAAACCCTCTCAATTTCTCTAACTAATCACTAACTTGTGAATTATCAATTAACAGGTTGTGTGCTATACATGTGTGTATGCTTAATTAGAGGTATGATTATCACTCTTTTGAAAGAAATTAGCAAAAAATTCTTGTAATATTGAGTGATTTTGAGTGTGTAACTAGAGTATTTTTCACTACTTATCCTCTCTAATTACTCAATAATCACATGTGATTTTAATGCTACACATCGATAAATCTTTGATTAGATGTGTGAGTTTTGATCTTATGTGTTTGATTTTGTTGAAATGGAAGCAATATATGAGATTTTGTGATGTGTGTGGTAGGTCAAAACAATTATGGAGTGCAATTTGTACACACACACACACACACACACACACACACACACACACACACACACACACACACACATATTCTTAGTGACAAAACGGGTCATTATAAACGGCCTTTGAAAGATTTTTTAACCTTCCTCAAGACAAACGAGCATGTTGATACCCCATTCCAACAATTGACTAGTATAGGTGATACAAAACACATGTGAGGATGACATTCCTTACAAATAATTGACCCCATCCAACACTCATGCATACATATGCTTTGTATTCTGTTGTGAGTGGCTCCTAATCACAAATTCATGAGGGAAATCATCCCCTCCCCCCCCCCCCCCCCCCAACACACACACACACACACAAACACAAACATATTCTCAATGACATTTACAAAATGGATAATATATCTTCACCTTGCAATATACCTTGCATGTAGTTGTTTACCTATTGTTATCAATACTAGAAAGGAATTATCACTCTGGCAACGTATTGTTCTTCCCCTCTTAATGAATGAGGTTAGGCAAATAACCTTATCTACCACATGTGGCATTACCTTTCAACTCCGCTTTCCCACACCATCCTACTTTGTCTAGGAAATCAAGGCATGCTATACCAATATAGATCTTTACGAGTAAGGTATTATTCTGTGTGCCACAGGCTCCTATCTATGAATCATTACTCAGCCCTCTTGCCATGGATTTTCCTCTCTCATAAGGACACACATCCTCCCTCTCTTGAAAGGTAAGAATCTCACTCCCCCCCCCCCACTCTCTCTCTCTCTCTCTCTCTCTCTCTCTCTCTCTCTCTCTCTCTCTCTCTCTCTCTCTCTCTCTCTCTCTCTCTCACACACACACACACACACACACACACACACACACACATGCATGCAAGCTACACATGTCAGTTATGGCTGCACGTGTTGGATGGTGCTCTCTTCCCCTTTGATGATGGTGATGCACAAGGAATTCATCTCTACCACTTAGAGATCAACTCAGACAACCCTCCACATATATTTTTTCTATTTTTGCATTCTACCAATTTGAGAAATCATGTGTTTCCTTAAACTTTCAACCTCTTGGGATTCATGTTTCCACTACGGCCGATCCATTTGGATGCTTGAGTTTCCATTACCTCCAAACCATCCACATGATGCCATCAAGTGTAAATCAGGTCTATCTTCACACACATGCTTACCCATTTTTTACCACTCTCTAGGTTGGAGATGCTTGCCTTCAATGGTTATCATCATTTTCTCTTTTTGACCAATCTCTAATTTTGAGTTGATTTCCAACAATGGTTAATTAATTTTCTCCTTTTGACCACTCTTTGGTTATGAGATAATGGCCACCAAAGGTTATAACACACCCACACAACTATAATTTAGAGGGATTACTGTCATCAGTCTCATTATTTTGCACCCTATTGTACTATTGCAATTATAATCACAATGCATTGCCTCATTATAATAACAACATATTGTCTCATCATAAAGACACACAACACATTGGTTTTTGTAATTTGATTAGCATAACCACGTGTCATCAATGGAGTATGGTATGATCTTTTAGAGCATGCTAAGAATTGGCATGAACATTTATGCAACGAATATGGTAATCATGAGTAAGTATTTGGATGAAGTACTTCTTCGGTGGTATTACAAAATCCTCAAGTGATGGTGTGTTTGCACCCCTTGGTTTTTTTTTAAATGTATCAATGTACAAAGGAGACTCTGCCCAATGTTCTTCGGGATCAAGGAAAAAATACCAGCTTCCAAACTATTTTGTGCAAATTGACATTGGGGTCTTGTTTTTCTTTCTTCACTCCATATAAAGGTAGATTTGAGTTGATTAACACATACTAAATACAATTTGGGAGCTGTACGATATTTTAAACTCTATCAAAAAACTGCTAGGATGGTAGTATTTCTTGACACCAATGACAAGGGGAAGGGGTCTTCCTAGGTAAAGATTCACAAGAGTAGTGATAGTGTTTTTGTCTTTGTTTCTTGGATGGTGGCAAGTAAAAGGTTCCTTCCTTGGAAATGCAATCAAGCGTGCAATTGCAGTGTAAGTCAAAGACATTATGATAATTTTGTGAAAATTCATGTATACTCTTTATTGTATATAGCTTATGAAACACAACCAAAGATTGTCTAATTGTAACATTTGTTGTCAAGATCATCTACTATGGACATTGGCTTGTATTAATGTTTTTGTTTCTCTTGGTTTCCTACATTTAAGTTGTATGTATGAAATTTTCTCTTAATAAATGATGGTTTGATCAATTGTATAGTTCCTCTTAAATGGGATTTTAAACATAAACAGACACATATCATTTCCTAGCTATCATTTTGTCTGGCTAGCACTATATAATTTATTTATAATGAAATTTGCTAAGTTGTTTGTTCTATTTCCTGTATTGACCCACCTAATCCTAGAAGGTGTGGGACCTAAGTTTCTAATTTGGTATGCAATAACCCAACGATATTAGTCAATATCCATAACCCATGTTTTTGATAATAATCATGATAAGTATGTTTGTACTCCACATTATCTTATATTTTTTATTTAACTAATCATGTATAATATTTCAAGTTGATCATTACAACATGTTTGTCTCAAATATTATCAGATTAGCTTTGGAATTGGAGGAAGAAAGATAGATTAAGGTCCCACAAATAAAGATAACAATGTGTCTCTGACTCTCTTCCTCAATACTCTCAATGACACACTTGGATGACAAGGCTGTACATATATGCCGTAAAGATGCCCTTTCACACAAATGGTACCATTTTGATAATTGTATTACTATTAATCTCCTCAAAAAAATTAGGATGGTTGTTCATTCTATGCATAATGGTCGGGGTAGGGTTTCACATGATGGACCCTACCTCTCACCATGTGGACTCTCTCTTTGAGTTGGGGGAGGGCGACACACACACACATATTCTTAGTGGAAAAATGGGTCATTATAAATGGCCTTTGAAATATTTTTCAAGCTTCCTTGGAATGAAATAATAAATGAGGAGAGGAGCCTCATAAAATTTTCTATATTTGCAAAAGTTTGGGTAGTTTGAGAGTTGAAGGATTTTCCATGGTCCACTTATAATAGAAACCGAACTTTTTGTACCTATTTTTTATCCACATGAAAATGCGATGTCAACTTTTTAGGGAAATTTTTGCAAACTCGTTGAGTGAAAGCTCTATGAGGGAGTTCAAGTGTAGTTGTGGCTTGCAACTAGTTTCCAACAAGCTAGAAACTATTTTAGTTCTCATGAGGAGTTGCTAAGAAAAACTCCTCAACTAGTTGGCCACTAGTTGTAAGGTTGTTCCTAGGGGTGGAGATGAAGTGGGTAGGTAATGGTAGAAAATCATGAAAGAAATTTGGTTTGAGGTTCCTTTTTAAGCTTCATAGAGAGAAAAAATCAAAGCATAGACAAAAAACATTCCATGTCTACTACACGCTCACATCTAACTTAATAGCTACAATGCTATTAATGGTGTTTTATGATGTCCCCCTCATATTTTTCCACACGGACATGTAAACTAGTAAATGTTGATGCTATTTTTGTAGATGTTATCCAATTTTTCATAGAAATGAGTTGTATGAAAACTCTTGAAGCCTTATAATGATCCATATTGAAGAGTACAAGACCATCCATCGCTCTTTTGGTTCCAGTTTCTTCTTGTTTGGTTGGGTGAAAAGTATCCTACTCTTGCATTTCTCTTGTAATCACGATGTTCTCTTGTAGACTTTTACTCTCATGAAGGAATTTTTGACATCTTTTGGTTTATAAGGTTGATAGACACCTGATGCAGATATCCTACTAAAAAATTTGAAGTCATTTGGACACTATTTTTTGCTTGAAATTGAGTTTATTGAAAACTTTGAATGTTGCAAATTGGTCTTTTGACTACTTTGACACAATTGATGTTGAAAATTTTGACCAAGAGTCCTTGTATATACTTGCAAATTATTGCACTGATTGATACACCTTTGATTGTGTAGGAGTGATCAAGATCAAGCTTGGGCAACATCCAATTGGGATTTACGACGGCAAAAATGGATTGATATTAGCTCTAAGGGCCAAGTATTCTATTTCATTGAGTATTTTGGGTCTTTATGTACCTTAGATTAGGCCATGTCATAGCAAATCAGGGTTACAATTGAGAAACTGAGAGTAAAGTATCTACTAAGGAGAGCATAAAACAAAGGGAATTATTAGAGACCATATTGGAAGAAGTCCTCGACACTTTTTCTAACACAAGTTCTGACATGTCTTCCTTTTCTAGTCAATCAAGGACGGGAACCTCTCTCAAGTTCAAACACATATTGACCTTCTACAAGACCAATAATCATGGGGTTCAGATTTATCTAGATCCTAATGAAAAGTATGTGGTGAGAGTCAATGACCACATGATTGAATTCAAAGAAGAGGTTAGAGCCAACAAATAGGATACCTTCTATATGGACCAAAGCAAAGTGCAATATCTCAAAGCTAGAAATATCGACATAGTGGACCATTGAAGATTAGAGGTCCACACATTGATCCCAGATATGACCAGATGGGCCACCATTGCTATAATTAGAATGATATGATGAGATAGATGTAAACCTCTAAAATGTATACCTACTGATAACCCACATCTGAGAGTCTATTGTTGGGAGGACAATAATGATATGGATTTGATACGGACATCTCATCCTAAACCATGGCAGATAACATCCTTGAAAATCATGTATACTTTCAATATCAAAGAGAAGGGTCTAGTGTACCTTCTCGTACACCTTTTTAGGGATTGTTATAACAACTATTTTGTTCACGATGACTCCAACGAAGGTGGAACAAACCAAGTATCAGTATCCGAGAAATGATCATGGGTATGAGACCTGAAATAGAACAGAACATTGGATCAACATAGAGATCATTTGGCAATATGGCCAACCAATGGGGTAGTTTAGCCTAAGAAAGCCACCTCAATGGTGAGAATTGGGGGAGAAGGATGGAAAAAACCATAATTTGGGGAAGAATAGGTGACACTAGTACTAGAATATGTCCACACAAGTCACATTTACCAAGAAACTGGTTTGAAGGCTTAGTCAGAGAGACACAAGCTAGAAGAGTGGGTGCTGAACATAACCATAGAGTCAAACTAGTTGACTTTAAAAAATGGGTTAAGAAATATAGTGGATCTGGGGATCCATATGAGCACTTGGCAAGCTTCAGGAAAAGAGAATAACGGAATTCCATACTCATTTTGAAGAGTTTGGAATGGTTGTGGAATGTAATCCTTTAACTTGGTTTCCATACTCAATTTGAAGGGTTTGGAATGACTCTTGAATGTAAGACTTTAACTTGGTTTCATACCTTACCTCCTGGATCCATTACAAATCTATTGACATTGGCTATGAGATTTGTTGGTGCTTACTCAAAGATGGGAATCAAGCACATCATGATAGCACAAATTCATAGATTTAAACAAAATCAAGGAGAGTCTGTAAGAGACTATGTAAGTTGAATGAGGCATGACTACATCGACAGATGTCTAGAGTTGGAAATTCCAATGGAGGAGAGACTTGTCTTGTTATTTTTGGAAGGCTTACTTGTAACTTAACAAATAACTGCATACCATTCTGTATAGAAAAATCCATACCACCTTGGAAGCATGTATTCTAGATGCTATAGACTTGGGAGATAGCTGTGAGATCTTCAACAAGGAGAGTAGAGCTAAGGACACGCAAAGTGAGTAAACCATGATTACTATGCCAACACAAGTAGGACCTACCATGGAAGATTCTATCAATGCCATCAAAGACATGCTCAAGTGCATGAATAATATGATGAGAAATATGTAGAGGATGCTACTAAGAGGACCAGGGCAAGGACCACAACAAGGACAACCTATTGGACTAGCACGACCACCTAAGTGGTGTGTTGTAGAAGATAAATGGACAAACCATGAGACCCACAAATGCTATTATAGACCCAATATGATGGAAATGTCCAATGGGTGGATGCATGAATAGGTGGCCCGGTTTTAACCGGTTGAAAGTTGCTTTTGGAGGCTTAAAATTTAGGGGGTATGAAACTAGTGTTATGGGCAAGAATTGTTTGAATTAAATAATCGTGTGGAGGATACAGAATTGTTTGAATTTAATAATCATGTGAAGGATTCAAAAACCCGTGTGGAGCCCACATCAGACGAATGTTCAGTCGAATGTTTGCATGACTGTACTTCTCCATATCTCTGTGCCTTTCTCCTTCTGCACCTTTCTTAGCTCACTCTACAGCCCCTTGTGCACGCTTCTTATCCTTTACTACGGATAGCAACCTAAGAAAGAGCCCAAGGAATGCAGCCTGACAGGTCTCCCCACAAAGACCCGACATTCTCCCACGAAGGCATGTCACCTCTCTATGTCTCTCTCTGTGTTGTGTACAACGGACCTATATGTGTAGTAGAGTATTGAGGTGTGGATATATTGAGTAATGAATATGGATTTACGCTTTTCAGAGACAGAAGTTACAGCCTCCTCCCAAAATCAACCGCTTTGTTCACCCCAAGGATGTGGAGGTGCCATTAAAGGCATTCTGCACGACAAAGGAGGATTTTCACAGGGAATATGGGTTAAGTCTTGAGGGGAAAGATGTTAGGAAGTTGATAGATGCAGATGTGCCCATATCCAACTGGATGAAAGTTTTCACGTGTCTTCTAGTGAAGGAGAAAAAAGTGCCGATAAAAACAGCAAGGCCGGATCACTACAAGGCACTCTACCAGCTCTACAAGCAGGTGTATCAATCCATACCACCAAACTATCTGTTGGGAGTCTGTTATTGCGTATGCATAGGTCTGGTAAAGTGGGCTGAGTTTGCATCTGAGGTGGTGAAGAATGTGACCAATGAAGATCACTTCGATAGGAAAAGAGAACAATGGAAGTTAGAGACTTCCCGACTATCCACAGGAACCCCAAGTGGTTCTGCCATCTTGTTAGTAAATACCCAATCCGGAAGTACACCAACCGTTTAGTGGGCTTTTTGCGACTACTCAGTCTGCGTTTAGTGTTGAAGTATCCACTTTCTTGCAAGAACTACTTGTTAAGGTTATAAAATCTCATGACAATGTATCAGCAGTCGAGTCTCAGAAGGCTAAGGATTTTGTGGTCAAATCTGTTGCTGATGTGCACCGTTGCGAGGGTGCCCTTGACACCATCCGAATGCACTTCCCTGACGATGCCAATGTACCAACAGGCTTGCTTGACAGCCTCCAAGAAAAATTTGACCAAGAAAAAGCCACCCTACAGCAGGCACATGTATGCTTTTAAGTCCATCTGATTGTAGTATAATACCTGCAAAGTACTGGTTTGGATGTACAATATACTATAGTCTATATATTGTTGTGGAATGATTACACAATAATACCTATAAAGTAGATTGATTACTATAAATAATGGTAACGTACCTGCAAAGTAATGGTTGCAATACCGGTATTGGTATTCTATTGGTGAACATGTTACTATAAGTTCTATCAATGATCACAATAACGGTATGAAAGCAACATAATACAGGTATAACAACAAAATAATCCCGATATAGTAACAAAACAAAACAGTAGTTTAACACTAAAGTAACGGTATGATTATAATAACCATATTGTACTAAAACTCTAATAGTGAAAATGGTATTATAAGTTTTACAATACCGGTATTATGGCTCTATAATACCGGGATGCGTAGAATGTGGTACCACAAAACCGTATAATAAAAAAACATAATAGTATGACAATAACATCAGTTCAGTAAGGGTAGATGACAATACTGGTATGATGTTATCATATTGGTAGGATTATATCCTACCGGTATGATTACATCCTACCGGTATAATTACATCTTACCGGTATGGTTATATCCTACCGGTATGGTTATATCCTACTGATATGATTATATCCTACCGGTATGGTTACATCCGACCGGTATGGCTAGATCCGACTGGTATGATTACACCCTAACGGTATGATAAAATCCAACCGATTTGATGTTATCCTTCCGCTACCATGTTATCCTACCCGTATGATATTATCGTATGTTATCCTACCGGTATGATGTTATACTATACAGTATAATAACATCATACCGGTGGGATAACATCATATCGGCACAACGTAATCATACCGGTATGATAACATTATTATACCGATCTTCAAGCATTCATACCGATTTTATACATGTTTGACATTGTCTGATAACAAAGGTCTCTTGCCTACAGGAAGAATTATCCAAATGCTTGGAGCGTGAGGAAACCTTTGGTCTCTGTGTCACGTTTGTGACAGACATGATTAGTCAACCAATGCTACCTGAAACCATAGTCTTGCCTGCACGAGTTTTAGCTCCTGGACATATATTGTTCTCATTGATGTGTGCAATTCTTGTGGTGTAAAAATTCATGATCACAATCGCTCAAGCCATGTTGTTCTATTGCCTTGTTCACATGCATACCATGCATTCCGCTATGCTCACTTGGCTCAGAAAGGAAAGTGCCTGCTTAAGGATTGCCCCATAGTTATTTATGCAGAAGACCAATCCCTTCTAAAGAAGAAGCCACTTGAGCGATGCCCAATAACAGGTGAGAATCCCACTGATATGGCCAAGGCCACCACCTCCGTTGAGCGTCCAGCATAGGGTTCTCATTTTGGACCTTAATGGCTTACTGCTCAAGAAATTTGATGTAAATATGGTGAAGAATTGCCCTACTGGCCGGAAATGCGCCATGTTGTTGAAGGGGATACACAGTTTTGAGTAAGGCCCGATGCAGAAGTGTTTCTGAATTTTTGTTTCAGATGGTTTGAAGTGTGGATATGGAGCTACTAGGAGTTTGAGAAGCTCAAAAGCACGCTAGCGACAGTGTTCCCAGACCACCAGAAAAGATTCAATAGAGTGGTAAGTCAGGCGCAGTGCACAAGGGCCCCTTTTAAAATGGGCGGGACAAATAAACCGGTGTTCCACAAGAATCTCAAAAATTTTCCTGACCTACCACCTGACACACTTATCTTTGATGATTCTGGATATAAGCTAATGTTTAATTCATTGGGGTCATTTCTTGTTTTTCCCAAGCTAGAAAAGCAGTCTAAAGAAGTGCAAGCCTATTTTCTGTCAACCACTGTCATAAACTGGCTGGCACACTGGTTGATCTCTATGGACAGAATTAAGTATACAAAGAGGTCTGTAATTTGTGAATACGGACAACCTGACGACACCTCTGTGCGTCATTTTTATTGGAAATGGCGGATTGATTTTTTTCAGAACAAAGGAACATATTTTTTTTGTAAAATAAAAGCTTCATAAAGTCTGTGAAGTGGGCGACTTTTGTCGATGTATTTTTTTGTCGATGGATGTAAATGGAGAATTACTCAGCCTTTTTGTCAATCAATGTAACAGAATTCATGTATAATACATTTACAAGAAATTTGCACGAAATACGTTGTATTCTATATTTGAAGTATCTTGCAAATAAAAGGAGAGAGGGCGAGAGAGAGAGAGAGAGAGAGAGAGAGAGAGAGAGAGAGAGAGAGAGAGAGAGAGAGAGAGAGAGAGAGAGAGAGAGAGGTTGATTAGGGTTTTTCAGAGAGTGCATCTTCTGGCGAAGGAGGAGGAGAAGCAGGCAGCAGGAGGGTTGGCAAGCAAGTTGTCAACATTGCATCTTTCCTGGTTAGAGTGGACTCAGAGAAACACATTGATTTTAAAAGGACATGTAGTGATTCAAAGGGATAAACAAAGACATTTTTTTATTTTAAAAAGGAAGTTTGGACAAAAAATTTATACAAACTAATTGCTACAGCTCAAAAGGCATACTATTGTAGATAGACTCACTGACATCAAGTGATATTGTATATAGTTTTGAGTTCTGGGATGGGGTATCACGAGGATTTTGATTGCCCGAACAAGATGTGAATATATGAACACCTCTGGCTTTTTGTCCAAAAGCTCGTAGGTCTTCTCATTTATCATAGAATAGTAAAACCCTTTGATAGCATAGGATCCTCGCCCAATGATATTGCCCCAGTCATCTTCAGCGTCTGAATGAAACTCCTCAATAGCTGTAGTGCATTTCACAATATAGAAATCCACTTTTTCTTCATTGTCATTTGGTGCGGGAACAACAAAATTATCACCAACAATAAGAGCTTGACTGAGGGTGTCATAGTGTCCTTCATACGCTGCATCCTCAATTATTCCGTTGTAATCATCTTCCCCTTCTTCTGTAGGCTCCAAAATAAGGTATGTCTAGAAAGGAACGTGTGACTTGCTCACACATCTCCTCCACTTTTCCTGTTTACATGCACTACAGAAACAAGACAGTGAACGTGTCTCAAAGCAGTTGTATCATGCTCTAAATATGCAGAAACAGAGTGCATTGAGCGGGTATTTTTACAGCCTTCACATCGACATCCCCCAATTCAATCACCCAAAAAATCCTGCTTACATAACGGGCGTGGGATGCATAGGTGGCTGTAGCACCATCTGACAAGGTCCGTCTCAATAATGCCACAACATCTGCAGCACAGTCTATCTTTGGGCAGTTTGGCTGATATTGGTATTGAGTTAAAGACCTTTTTATCACTGCTACCGCATCGTCGTGTTCTCCCTTACCATGGCCGGATCCAAAAAAGTTCCAAGAAATTTTCCATCCCGTAAAAACACTGTATCTGCATTTTATTCAATGGATAGAAGAAGATTAATATACTCTTGGCATGATAAAATTACCAAAAAAAACACGTATTATAATATTATTGATGTTATACAAGCATTTTATTACAGCTTTAATGCCAATATTATAGGTCTCTATATTAAAACCACCTTCAGATAATGTTTGTTAGAACATGGTATACCTGGCAAGGAAATAGAATGGTCTTCTTGCTTTGAATTGTGAAGTTGCTCCATCAGACCATACCCAATGACGCCTTATGTATAGACCAAATTTCTTTAGCCATTCTGCATGTTTCAGAAAACATTGTTGAACAAAATGTGTGTCATGTTGCTTGTCATCTAAAATGAAGAGTTGCCTGAAAAGACCTGTTGCAATGAAAGCATCGGCCTAAATCTAACGCAATAAATCATATAGTGCACCCCATCCCCATCGACTACGCAGAGATAGACACACACACACACACACACACACACACACACACACACACACACAGAGCAAAGAAGGAATTGGCACACACACGGCTCCGCAGACATGATTTCCTCTAGCTGATTGAGAGTGATGTATTGCAAAGGTAAATGAACTGAGTGTGTGTGTGTGTGTGTGTGAGAGAGAGAGAGAGAGTTTTAACTATTAACAGTATACATAACACATGAGATATTCTACAAAGACCATGGCCTACAGATACAGTACAAAGTCATGTATTACTTTTGATAGTTTATCCAAAGCAAATACATCATAATAACAGGCCATTTAAATGGTAGGAAGGTCCTGTTATAGTCCAATAGTTACAGGTACAGCACTTCTTCTTCTAAATCAATAGCCAAGGAAAGGACACCCTTACCTGCATCCACAGTAAGAAAACAAACCATTCGCATTGCCGGTAACTGGGGTGACCTAGTTGTCATCCATGTCACCAAGGTATCAGAAAAAGAAAAATCATGCCTCTAGGGTTCAAATTGATTAGTAATATTTATTTCCAGAAAAACTTTCCAGTTTTAGTTCAAGTTCATTTCTTTTCTTCGCAAGTTTTAAATGAAGTTTTTATAGCCTAGAATCTTGTTCACGCTATACCAATTGTTTCTTATGTTACTGTGAAGTCAGACTTTAGTATTTTTTAATCAGATTCAACAATCATTGGCATGGCTGTCCTCTTCTACCAGTATTTCCATCATCAAAAAAGTTCCAAAAAACCTAGTTTAGTGAGTTATAGAAATCTCTCAGTCACATCTTCTCTTCAAAAGCACCCACAGTAATGATTCGAGACCATAATCAACAGAAAGAAGCACCTTTTACCATCAGCCATTCAGTCTAGGCAGTAGTTTAATCTGCCAGCATTTCCAATCGAAAAAGCCAGTCAACTTTATCCAGTATACCACTACTAGATAGTGATAAGAGTCGGGGGAAAAACCGTCGGCACAAAAACCAGTCAAGACCAGCAAGGGATAACTTACCTTTACATGTATCCATCATTGGCATGGATATTCACAAATTCGAACATAATATGATAACCTAGATCAACAAGGCTAGCTACCCTTGCATAAATCAGTCATCGGCAAGGGTCCTCACAGAATCAAACATGATCCGAGACCATAATCAGCAGAAAGAAGAGACATGAATACATATATACGACTAAATTATCCAAATAGATCAGATAAAAAGCCAAAACCATACCGTATATAGGGCCGCATGCAGTTCATATACTCCAGATAATGCAAATTCTAGTATCCAAGATAAACCTTAAAACAATCTATGAGTTTAACACAGTCTATTGCAGTAAAATCAACAATAAGAATGATCAACAACAAAGACCATCCCATTAGTTGTAGAACTACTAATCCCATATAAGTTTCCGATCCATCTCGGCCCATCATCTGATCAGAAAAACCTCCATGATTAGGGTCAGTAGTTGGCATCCCCAACTTGGTATTTAATAGTGGAAGGCAAGCTTGTGCTATATAAAGAATACACAGATTACAGCTACGTAAACCTATACAAGGCCGAAATAGAGCCCGTATATACCAGATATCCCAATACCCAGCATACAAATCTATCCATTATTATTCTGTGAGTTAGCATAGTCTCCTGTCGTTAATCCCAGCAAAAAGTAAATATCAACAGTAAGGGATAAGCCAGCATCCGTGCTTCAAAGTCAAACCATATTCTGAGTTATTGCTACAAAGTACTTATTAGTGTGTAGTATACTTCGGCCCATCATCTGATCCAGTCAGAAACCATGATTAGGGTCAGTAGTAGGCATTCCTAATCTAGCATTTATTTTGAAAGGCCATTCGATGCTTTCATACAGCTTATACATAAAGTTCAGCCAAAGTACACTGTCATGCAACCGAAAACCAGTCCATATAGCCCAGATACACCACTTACCCGTATCCAAGATTTATCCATGATTATCCTGTGAGTTTAGCAAACTTTCTTTATTGGTAAAACCAGTAACCAATGAAAGAACAACAGTAATGGATAAGCCAGCATCCGGGCCTCATGTCAAACCCATAGTATGTGTTACTTCAGATGACTATAATTAACATTTGAAATAGCTCTTAGGAGGACAGAATCTTCTTCAAGATCTTAACTTAAATCCATTGTTTGAACAGAAAATTAGCACGGCTTCTTGAAAACGACCATAGTGTTAAAGTTTGTTGAAGCATTCCTTTGATCAGCTTCCAAAAGTCAAGTGGAACATCTGCTATATACATGAAGAAAGTGGTGACTTGGGTCTTGTCAATCTTGACAAAATTGTAGTCAAGTTATTAGCCACAATAGTTTCTTAGAGCTATTGAATCTTGTGATTGTTGGGATTGCCTTTATAAAAAAGAAATGTTCCTATGTTTTCATTTGCAGGAGTACAAAGCATGAAATAGCTTTTTCTTCAGAGAGATCACGCATTCCCTGTACCTTCAAATCCTGTGGATCTAATCTGATGTGCAGATTTTGGAGGTCATGGGATATACTCAAAACCCATTGGAAATTCCCTTTTGACATTCTTTATGACTTCATCTTGATTTAATTTGGATATGTCCCCTTGCCGTTAAGTAAAATCTCCCACTATATAGAAGAGCACATACAAGTTTTAGACAAGGCATCAAGGTGTGAAAGGATGTGTATCAAGATGGCGATTGGCTATCTAATATCTCTCTCACTAACCCATTCACTAACCCATTTAATATCTCTCCTGCCAGTTCTAACATGATTGTTTGCAGGATTAGTAATTTCAATAACACTATTTTTGCCAACATTAAAAGCAACAGTAGAGCTAGATCACTGAAGCACATTACTACAGATATATACAAACAATATGGGCAAAACCACAAGTTTCCAGTTGATCTCAAGACTAATCTAATCAAGAGATGGGAACATGAGCTAGAGCATTGAACAATGGAATTATAGATTTCAATGTATATGGGCATACCCTTTCACCATCAAGCACTGTACTCTAGCTTGATTGCTCCTTCACAAAGGCATTTGGATAGAGCTTTTAACACTAGATTGTTACTGGGACACTTTTATGTTTTGTTTAGTGATCATTTTGCTTGAATCATCTGAGGAGTTTCAAAACAAATTTTTTAGTGCTATATATCCATAAAATTGGCTTATGAGCTGAAAAAAACTTTAATCTTTTTTTGACCTTACTCTTGCACATCAATTCTCAACCTAAACTGTGTCAAAAAACATTTTTTTCTTTTTACCTTTTTTCAAAGTTTCTCAACCCTTGGAGTCAGGGTGTGGACATGGCTTCCTTCTCATAGTGCTAACTTCCCAAAATGCTGACCTAAAATCCCCTCTCTCTTGATGCAAGTGTTGCCAGTGGCCGCCCCTGATAGTGACCTCTCAGTGCCCTTTTATAGGTGCAGGCTGCATTAGCTTAGGATAATTTGATTAGGTTAGGGTCAAACTTTGTTTTTTTTTTCTGTGGGTGCGTATGGCATGCGTGTACCGTTTGAATCTTTGCATGCATGTAGGTGTGTGTGCTCGTGAGTGCATATATCACCATTTGTGTGTGCTTGTATGGTGTGCGAGTGGGTTGTGTATGTGAATGCAAGTGTTTTTGTATAAGTATCGAGGGTGTGTGGGTGTGGGAACGAGAGAGAGAGTGAGTGATTTGTTATATATACATACATACATACATACATACATACATACATACATACACATATATATATATATATATATATATTAAGCTGCTTACGTGCAGGTTACACAGAGGACGGGGGGGGAATGAGAGAGGGAGCACGTGAGGGATGGGGAGTGTGTGTGTGTGTGTGTGTGTGCATCTATGAGAGAGAGAGAGAGAGTGTGTGTGATTTTCTGGCTACATTGGTTTGGCTGCTACACAAAGAGCGAGAGAGAGAGAGAGAGAGAGAGAGAGAGAGAGAGAGAGAGAGAGAGAGAGAGATGGCGAGTGATGCCGAGCGAGGGAGGAAGGGGTGAGGGGGGGTTGGGGCCCAGATTGAGAGGGTGTGTGTGTGTGTTTGAATGGGAGAGAGGGAGACTTGTTTGCGCTGCATGGGACTGCCGGGGCGGAGAGGAAATAAGAGGGGGGGGAGAGAGTCAACGAGGTGGGGAGATGGTGAGAGAGTTGAAGGATGAGGGGTGAGGGGGGCATGTTGTCTCAAAAACGCAAGGGGGGTTTGAACGATTCAACGAGGGTGAGGGGTTGAGAGAGAGAGAGAGAGAGAGAGAGAGAGAGAGAGAGAGAGAGAGAGAGAGAGAGAGAGAGAGAGAGAGAGAGAGAGAGAGAGAGAGAGAGAGCGAGCGACTGAGCCGAGCAGGAGAGAGAGGAGCTATCTTCTGGTGATAATGGAGGAGTGTGGCCAAACTGAGATGCGGCCCACCGCCTGCAAGCATGGAAGGGGTGGTGGTGCATGCAAAAAAATGTTTGTTTTCATCATTTTCCTTGCATTATGCTCCTTCTTGATTGGGGTTGGTTCTTGTGGTCGCGGTTTCAAAAACCGGCCGTCATTAGGCCTCCCTTCTAGCTAGAGGCATTCATGATTCTAGCTTTGCTTCTGATTCTCTAGCAGCGGAGTTGTAGGAGCCGATATCAAGTTGTCTTCTAAACTAGACATTCCATTTGGCCATTGGTGAGATTTCTGGGATATCCATGAATCTGGAACAGGTCCGGATGATACCCTGTTCCTTGATATAGTGCGGGCTGATTAAATGGGAAGCCCATGGCTTCTAGAACTTTATGCTAGTGTCCTCCTGGATCCCAGGTTAAGAATAGGATCATTATCTGTAGTGTCTGAATAATACAATTTGCATGCCAAATAGAACCAAATTTGTAACCACTAGTAGCGAGAGGAAAAGTGAGCATCTAGGCTTCTGCAAAGACAGAACTGAAGATTATGATTCCCAAGAGTGTACCAAGAATCCACCATATATGGCCGCCTTGTTGGTGTGATGAGCTCCAGTTTTCTTCAAAATCTTGCTTACTGCCACGACTGGAAAAGCCAGCAAACATATCATGCTCCTCTTGTGTGTGCTCAAGCATGTCAGCTGTCTTTTCTGATGTTGATAGTAAGCCACATACCTTGCGGCTTAAATACAAGCGTAATCCACTTACCTCTCTCCAAAGAGAGGATGCACTATTTACAAAAATCTGCACCAAATTGGGGATGAGGCCTTCATTCTTGCATTCTATCAACCTTTTGTCTATCCATGGCTCCTTTTTTTTTGTCTCCATGCTGATCCTACCTTATATGTCCTAGTGATTACCCATGACCATAGGTATAATGCATCCCATGCAAACACAATGCTGCATTGTGGAGGAGTCTAGAACATCCTTAAAAGGTTGGCAACATGTTGATCATCAAACTTACTCTGAACACCCTCACATAAACTGAAGGCATTACCCATCTCCAACTTTATAACACCTTTCAGTAGACTAGAGGCATTACTTATCTCCAAGTCTATAACTCCTTTCAGTAGACTAGAGGCATTATCCATCTCCAAGTCTATGATACTACACAATAAATTCTTGCTCGGCTGCCAAGCCTTTGGAACAATTTGCAGCTCCAAACCTTCATTCATACTTACCTCTTTGTTATGGTGCTTTGGTGAAACTTCCTTGATGCAGGATGCCTTTAGCTTGCTACACTGTTCTTGGTCCATGTTGTTGCAAAGGCTTTTGTTTGCAAAGCCCTCCCCTTTGCTTGATACATTGTCCATCTTCTACAAAGCCTTGCTAGCAGGCTGGTCCTTCTCTTCTCTTGTATCTTCCATGCTCTTTGCATTTCTCTTACTATGACAAGGCTTGATCAACACTTTACACCTTCTTACCCTTAGTACCCAATGTGGTCGATTGATTGCTTTGGTGTCTATTTCATCCAAGGTTAGAGATGTACTAACATTTGTAACACGATTTTCTTGACTTACCTCCTCACTAAGGTAGCATCTTTTGATTCTTTAACGTCTTGTTCCACTGCTTCAATCCTTTGAATAAAATTCTCGCTTGACCCTTCTTCTGTTATCTTCATCTTGACCTCTTTTGCAAGACCAATGAAACTTAGCGTTCGGTTGCCAATTGGTGGTGGGCGTAGGATGAGTGTAAGTGGTGATTGTGGCGGTAGTTGTATTGGTGGCTGTAGGACTTGAACTCGTGGGATTGGTTGTGGTTGCACGATTGGTGGTGGGATTTGAACATGTGGGATTGGTTGCCTGGGTGGCGGTGGCCTCGCCCTTGGTGGGAAGATCTGATTCTGTCTTTCTCCTCTATTGAAGTTTTGCCTTCTCGGATGTGGGCAGTAGTACATGCCATGGCCGTCCTCCCCACAGCTGTAGCAGTAGTACTCCTCATTTTGCCTTCATTGTCCTCTCCCTTGCTCTGGATTTTTGACAGGTGCATGCCCTTGCTCTACTAGGTGCACGGATAGACTTTCGAGCGATGCGACACAATAGGTCTTGCTGCTCTTCTAATGCCTTTTGTGGGTGGGTTCTTTGAACGGCTATTGCAGTCACTCGAGTGTTAGTTGGACTGAGTTCAATTCCTCTAACTTGTTTACTCTTGCTTGCATGCGCAGCTTCTTGTATTTAAGGTGGGCTACTTCCACTGCCAACTCATATGTTGCAAGGAATCTCCCCTTCACCTTCTCTTTAAGCGGCGACCATAGGCCAGCAATGAAACGGTCCTTCTTCAGGAAATTAGGTGCTCCTTCACCTCCCTCTAGTAAGGCAACCCATCGCTCCCATAAATCTACAAACTTGGATCCGTAAGTGGCATACTCTAGCAGACCTCCCTGCTCTAACTTTGTCAACAACTGCCATAACTTTTTTGAGGTTGTGCCTCCACCAAACCTCTTCACAAAGGTAGCACGTAGTACATCCCAGGAATTCTTGGTAGCTTGGGGCAAAGCATTGTACTAAGACTTGGCCTCTACTTTCATCAGTAGAGTAAAAATTCATAGTCGTGAGGCATCATCATCCTTGCTCGAAACCACACAAGCGATATCAAAGTCATCCAAAAAATTGATGGTGATGTCTTCTCCCTTTTTTCCACTGAATGTGGGAAAAGGGACACTTTCCATGGTAGTAGCTCAATGAGCAGGAAATTACAAACTCTTTTTTTAAAAAAACACACAAATGACATCAGCGGCTCATAGCGGCTTTCTTACAGGGTTGGGTGGATAGATTCAAAACATCATAAAAATGGAAACATTGAAAGAGTGGTGGTAATCCAACACGGGGAGAATAATAGGGTTTGGGGAGCTAAGGATTTCTCCTAGCACCACAGCACCAAACAGATACACAATCTTCTATTGATAGAAGATTTTCCTATCTACATAAATATTCACATGCATGTGTTGCAAAAACCTAAATGGAAAGGCGGTTGGTCCGTTATCCATGATGCACAGAGTGTAGAGCACTTACTTACACTCTTATCATGTTGGTGTTGACAAGCCGGCACATCCATATGAGATCATCGCCCTTCATAGGCTCCACTTTCCCTTCGTCGCTCAGCACCTATGGAGTGATGGCAACGCATTTGACTACTCTTAGTCTTTTAGCTAGCAGCAGCTGCAATTAATTACCGTTGTCAGCCCGTTGCATGAACTCCACTCCATTTAGCTGTAATTCATCTCCAGCCCACTGGGTCTCACCCGTGGTGGACAATTTCTTCAGGATGAGCTGCACGGGGAGAGGAGGAAGGCCCTCTATCCGCCCTCTAAAGCAGCTAGGACAGTAGCCAAACAACTCCTCCTTAGGGCATGGAAATCTTCTTACCACTTCTGCTTCGGGGTTGTCAAAGTGGACTGGCAGCACTCGCATGCACCGCGTGAATCGATATGTCATAATAATCAATATCTAATTCTCCTAAATTATTTTAAACTGGTCATTTAATATGGGGAAGTGCCAGGGGTGAAAAAGATAGAATATTGGTTAAGCTAACAGACTGGCCACAGTAGGGATCCAAAGGAGGGAAAATAGGGATCCAAAGGGGGGGGGCATCTGCAAAAGAGCTATGTGCAACAATGGGCTCAAAATACCCTAAGGTTCAACCCATTAAGACTTCCAAAATGCTAAGGTTCTAAAATTCAAAGGTTGTGTCCAAAGGTCAAACATTAGGGGAATTGGATGCTTTGTGTGTGTCCCAAAAATTCTTTGTCAAGCTCTACATAGGAGGGGGCAAGCCCAAGAAGTAGGGGATGAGAGAAAAACACCCACACACACTCACAAGCTTCATTGTACACAAGGGGAAAGAGGGACACATGTCCTAGGCTAGATGCCCACAAGGTGTACTCAAATCCTATTGGATGGCCATGGAGGTGGACCAATGAGAATTAGGCTAGAGTAAATCTAATTTAATTAATTTAAAAACACTTAATAAAAGAACCAATAAGAATTAAGCTCTCTAGAAGACTATTGGACAATCTCCCAAGGGGACCAATGAGCATTCAACAACCCAATGGCTTGCCTGATTCCTATTGGCCAACAGGCAAAGGGGTCCAATGAGAGTTTAGTTGAATTTATTAATTACCCGAAGCTCTCACAAAAGGGGAAACGGGGACACATGTCAGAAGGCTATCATTTATGCTGCTTAATTTCCATTGGCTGAGGCTGTGGGGAGGTCCAATAGGGCTGTAGCATGAGTAATTAGCAAGGGGGGTCAACCAAGAGAGAGAGAGGGGGCTGATTTTTTCAAGGCATTATCACACACACACTCACACAATCTCATGTGTGAAGAAAAGAAGACTCTCTCTCCTTCTCAAGCTTTAATGGAAAGCTTACCACCTACTCCAAACTTGTGAGAAGGGATGCCTACACCAACAACTCTTGGCTTTGTGATGCAATTCCAACCAAGAGCCAAGCTTCAATGCATGCTCATCTCCTCTACCATGTTAATTACTAAGCTAAGCTATGCTAATATGAGTAATTATGTGAGGAGATGTACATCTTTCTCGTAAGAATACTCCTTCTTCCTCTCAATCTACTCTCATACCCCACTAGGTCTCACCATCTTCGAAGGTGTATGAGGTCTTGGGTCTGAGACCGTGAGAGAATTGATGTTGTGTTTGATAAGTGTTTTGTTTAGTGCATGAAGTTTCCATCTTCATTGCACCATCTAGTATCGAAGGAACACAAAGAATTGTATTGTAAAATGTCTCTCTTGATGGGAGAAACCATAATACAAAGCCTTTTGGAGGGAGGACCGGCTCCATGCAAATTCGGTCCTCAACTGTTGTCAATTGCTTAATTTCTCTCTCTTTTGAAGTATTGTTCATGCTATCTAACTAGGTGTTATGCTTTCTGTTGCTCTCTCCACCCAAGCACTCTTGTTATTCTCATTAGGAAGCTATTCTAGTGAAATTCTCACTATGTTCATGCTATTTTCCACTACACACAAGTTACTAGACCATTAAATATTACACGATAAGCGACCTTCCACCGCTTTGCCTCGGATGACCTTCTTTTGGAAAACTAGGCATGATTTTGCTTCTCGAACTTGAAGCACTCGTGTGGCCAGGTGCTTCTTCTTTTGGGTCATGTGTTTGAGGACTGGCCTAGCCCTTCTTTTCCTTTGGCTCGAGTAGCCTCTTTTTGCCACTTAGGAGCAAAGGCTATACCTTTACTTGCAGATTCCTTAGGAAAGAGAGGCTTTATTGATCTTTTTCCTCATTTGATATGGATGACCTCCTCGCGGTGGATGTCGATGTAGATTATTTCTGCCTCTTCGTTACCTTCATTGCTGGCATTCATTGATCGTGTGCTTTGGTCGACAGCAGTGATGGAATTTCGTAGCCCTCCCACCTGATGCTCTTAATTTGCAGTTAGCACAAGCAATGCAAGATGGTCAGCTTACCTCTTGGATATTGATGACGCTACAAGCCGGGCAGTAGTATTTCAGTGAAGGCGGTCAATGTTTCTTCAATCTCCTCCTCCTCCGTTCTCTAGTTGGAAAATTCTTGCAGCCATTCGTACATGGTTGACGATGTGCGTTGTTTTCAACATTGTAAACTTGAGGTTTTCGAGAAGTCTTCCTCAGTGGGGGCACAAAATGATAAGCACAAAGCGCGACACAGACCCCGACAGCCTCAAACGCCAGGAGCCGATGCACGCCGAGCTGGCCACGAGAAGTGAAAAGGTGCACTACTTAGCTTTGAGCAGCTAGGACGCGGACAAGGGTGACTTAAAATAGCACAAACACTACACACCGAGAGAGAGATAGAGAGAGAGAGAGAGAGAGAGAGAGAGAGAGAGAGAGAGACAGAGAGAGAGAGACATAGGTGATGAAAACCCCTCGGATGTGAGGGAAACTTGATTCAATGCAATATTTATAGAAACCTTAGCTTCGGCGAGATGGCGACTATGGTGATAGAGATATAGATAGAGAGAGATAGTGAGCCTATAGTGCGTTCTCTAGAGGTGATTCCATAAGCATGGAGATTCTACTCTTGCGTATGTGTGGAAACCCTTGGAGTCAGGGTGTGGACATGGCTTCCTTCTCATAATGCTAACTTTTCAAAATGATGCCCTAAAATCGCCTCTCTCTTGATGGAAGTGTTGCCAGTCCCCGAATTTGCCGCCCTTGATAGTGACCTCTTTGTGCCCTTTTATAGGTGCAGGCTGCATTAGCTTAGGATAATATGATCAGGTTAGGGACCTAATTAGGAGAAACAAATCAAGCAGTTGGGTCCCAGATGGTTGACCTTTGCTATGTCTTAGGAGAATTTTTAAAATGATATCTCCTAGGTGGGCCTTTGTGACCATCACCTAGAGAGAGGTGGCAATTTACAATGGGTTTTTATAGAGGTTCTTGGCTTGAAACTGCAAAATAATAATAACCTACCGATGTTACTACGGAGATGCGTCATGGACGAGGTGCCCATGAATGTCGGGCCTTGCTGGTGCGTCGGTGTAGTGCGTTCGCCAGTTTTGGGATCGATCGGGGCATGCCTTCAGTGTTACTTCTCGATTTTATGTTTCCACTGCGTGACTTGGCCGTTCTTCTTCTTTGTCGATGTTGAACTTCGTTGTTGTTTTTTTTTGTGGTTGCATATGGCGTGTGTGTACCATTTAAATATGTGTTGGCGCGTAGGCGTGTGTGCTCGTGAGTGTGTATATCACTACTTGTGTGTGCTTGTATGGCGTGCGAGTGGGTTGTGTATGTGTATGTAAGTGTTTGTGTATAAGTATCGCGGGTTTGTGGGTGTGGGAACGAGAGAGAGAGTGATTTATTATATACACACATACACACACACACACAC